>NC_092095.1:33817963-34122651 GCF_045679555.1 Salvelinus alpinus
GTTTCAATGCTAGAGAGAATAGAGAGATGCATGTTGTTGATGAGGGTCACTGGTCTCTCTGTGGATCACCAGACAGAGCCATAGTGTTCTCCAGGGAATCCTCTGAGCAGCCACATTTAATCACATCCCTTTACTAGACCCCACACATCCTCCCTGACAGCTGCCCACAGACACACACCCACTCTGGGGACCATCTCTTCCTTTTCCCCCTGGTCCTCCAAGGCCCACTCAGTCTCTACTGGAAGCATCTTCTAAATAAAATAAAAACAACACATTGATTTGAAATCTCTTCTCATTCGCAGACCCCCAATGAAGTGTCATGGACAGACCATTGGCCAACACTGGCCATTGACTACAATGGATCCTATCCTTGCATCCTCTTTTTGTCTCCTCCAGGCCTCTGTAGGATAGAGTTTACCAATCTGGTCATTTAGCCTCGTTAATGGCTGTTCATTAAAATTCAATTGCTGAGGTGTTTTGATCTGTTTTGTTTTCCAGATCGAACAAGCACAATTAAAATGTAGTCAGTGAATCAATAGACATTATCTCTATGGACCTCCGACGGGTTCTCGCCAAAAATACTAATTAGTGTCAGATTTCCATTGTATATTTATTTAGCTTTTTTTCTCCTCACCCAGACGAGCTCGGTGATCTCTAACGAGGCTTGTCTGGGCCTGGCGGAGGAGAGGAGAGGAGGAGAGGAGGGGAGGGGAGGGAAGGAGGTGCAGGTGGCAGCTCTCTAATTACCTCCCGGTGGATGACTACATTTCCCATGATTCCTGGTCCTCTGACAGTGGTAAATTACAATCTTAATAAATCATTTCCTCATCAAGATTATCCATTGGGGAGGAAGAATCTGTTAACTGCGAATTCTTATAAAAGTTAACTGTGGCCTACGCAGATTTGTACATTACTATCTGACATGTTTACACCCAGTAGTTGTCAATCAAAAGAGAATGGTTGATATAACTGTAACCATAGAGAACCTATAATTCACATATATATGTTCTATTTGTTATTGACTGTAATAACATAACTGGTTATTGCAATAGTAAGGCTGATCCCTGATTTAATCAAAAATAATAAAACTACTATAAAGCTACAAATAATTTGATACATTGATAAACAGAATATCTCCCACGTGTTGATGGTCTTTGTTTTGGATGAACCAGATCTGCACGATCCGATAGGGTTCATCGTCTATTGGTTGTGAATGGACTTGGGCCTAACCCTTGTTAGGCCACAACAGTGTCTCAATGACGTACTATGGAGCGAGCCGGGCCGTAGATATAGTGCTGCATCCTCATCTCTGTAGTAGATCACCTCTACTTTCTCTTTGTGTCTGTGTGTATCCATTGCCTCACTCCAGCAGCATCTCTCACTCCCCTTCAGTCCCAAAATGTAATGTATATACAAAAAAAAAAATATGTTTTATTGTTGTGTAGCTACTTTGTACAAAAGTACCATGAATGTAAAATGTGTTTAAAATGTATATGTAACAAAAACACTGTAAAAAAACAAAACAATTGGAGGGCCAATAAAAAATTCATGAAATACAAACAAAATCACTTTTTGCCCTCAAAACAGCCTCAATTAGTTGTGTGTCGAAAGCATTCCACAGGGATGCTGCCCTATGTTGACTCCAATGCTTCCCACAGTTGTGTCAAGTTTGCTGGATGTCCTTTGGGTGGTGGACCATTCTTGATACACACAGGAAACTGTTAAGTGTGAAAAACCTAGCAGCGTTGCAGTTCTTGACACACTCAAGCTGGCAAATACTACCATACCCTGTTCAAAGGCAATTAAGTATTTTGTCTTGCCCATTAACCCTCTGAATGGCACACATACACAATCCATGTCTCAATTGTCTCAAGGCTTAAAAATCCTTCTTTAACCTGTCTCCTACCCTTCATCTACACTGATTGAAGAGGTTTTAAAAGGTGACATCAATAAGGAATCATAACTTTCACCTGGATTTAGCTGGTCAGTGTTTTGTACACTCATATATATATACAGTTGAAGTCAGAAGTTTACATACACTTACATACACTCCACAAATTTCTTGTAAACCAACCATAGTTTTGGCAAGTTGGTTAGGACATCTACTTTGTGCATGACACAAGTAATTTTTCCAACAATTGTTTACAGACAGAATATTTCACTTATAATTCACTGTATCACAATTCCAGTGGGTCGGAAGTTTACATACACTAAGTTGACTGTGCCTTTAAACAGCTTGGAAAATTCCAGAAAATTATGTCATGGCTTTAGAAGCTTCTGATAGGCTAATTGACATCATTTGAGTCAATTGGAGGAATACCTGTGGATGTATTTCAAGGCCTACCTTCAAACTCAGTGCCTCTTTGCTTGACAGCATGGAAAAATCAAAAGAAATCAGCCAAGACCTCAGAAAAAAAATGGTAGACTTCCACAAGTCTGGTTCATCCTTGAGAGCAATTTCCAAATACCTGAAGGTACCACGTTCCTCTGTACAAACAATAGTATGCAAGTATAAACACCATGGGACCACGCAGCCGTCATACCGCTCAGGAAGGAGACGCATTCTGTCTCCTAGAGATGAACGTACTTTGGTGCGAAAAGTGCAAATTAATCCCAGAACAACCGCAAAGGATCTTGTGAAGATGCTGGAGGAAACAGGTACAAAAGTATCTATATCCACAGTAAAACGAGTTCTATATCGACATAACCTGAAAGGCTGCTCAGCAAGGAAGAAGCCACTGCTCCAAAACCGCCATAAAAAAGCCAGACTACGGTTTGCAACTGCAAATGGGGACAAAGATCGTACTTTTTGGAGAAATGTCCTCTGGTCTGATGAAACTGTTTGGCCATAATGACCACCGTTATGTTTGGAGGAAAAAGGGGGAGCTTGCAAACCGAAGAACCCCATCCCAACTGTGAAGCACGGGGGTGGCAGCATCATGATGTGGGGGTGCTTTGCTGCAGGAGGGACTGGTGCACTTCACAAAATAGATGGCATCATGAGGAGGAAAATTATGTGGATATATTGAAGCAACATCTCAAGATATCACTTATTGTGGGAAGCTTGTGGAAGGCTACCTGAAACGTTTGACCCAAGTTAAACAATTTAAAGGCAATGCTACCAAAAAAAGTGGTGATCCTAACTGACCTAAGACAGGGAATCAGTCAGGAAGTTAAAGCTTGGTCACAAATTGGTCTACCAAATGGACAATGACCCCAAGCATACTTCCAAAGTTGTGGCAAAATGGCTTAAGGACAACAAAGTCTAGTTATTGGAGTGGCCATTACAAGCCCTGACCTCAATTCTATAGAAAATTTGTGGGCTGAACTGAAAAAGCGTGTGCGAGCAAGGAGGTCTACTAACCTGACTCAGTTACACCAACTCTGTCAGAAGGAATGGGTCGAAATTCCCCCAACTTGTTGTGGGAAGCTTGTGGAAGGCTACCTGAAACATTTGACCCAAGTTAAACAATTTAATGGCAATGCTACCAAATACTAATTGAGTGGATGTTAACTTCTGACCCACTATGAATGTGATGAAAGAAATTAAAGCTGAAATAAATAATTCTCTCTACTATTGTTCTTAAAATAAAGTGGTGATCCTAACCGACAGGGAATTTTTACTAGGATTAAATGTCAGGAATTGTGAAAAACGTATGTTCAAATGTATTTGGCTAAGGTGTTTGTAAACTTCTGACTTCAACTGTATATGTAAACAGTGATGTTGTGTAGAAGCTGTTGGGTGGCACAGGGGGATCTTCAGTGGAGGTGATTTGTGTGGAGGGAGAGGGATCCCATCTGTTCGTTGCCTCCCGGGGGGGGGGGGGGGGGTATTGGGTTAGCTCGCCCCCGTGCCTCCCATCCCCCCACCACGCCCCTCCCTTCCACCCAAGGAGAGGATAATGAGGAGAGGGAGAAAGGTCGAGAGCGGATCCCTGGGGGGACGCGTGTCTGTGCTCCTGTCTCGCCCCTCTTCCCCATCAGATTGACAACAGGGCCTCAGCTGGCCTTGTGATCAAAGGAACCCCCAAGGCCGACCCTCATTGGACAGGCCCAATATGGACTCATGTCCCATTGGTTGTGCTTGTGCAATGGCCATAGGCATTATTCTGTTCATTCTGTTGATTGCTTTTCATGGTCATTGTTGATATATAACACACTGAACAAAACTATAAATTCAGCATATGAAGTATTGGTCCCACGTTTTATGAGATGAAACGACTGTATCTGTGACCAGCAGATGCATATCTGTATTCCCAGTCATGTGAAATCCAATCACATCAGATCGTTTTCAGAGCTGATCTGATTGGTCAAAAGACCAATTAGTGGGGGGGAAAAAGATCCGAAATGGGCTGACTGTGTGAACACGGAGATGGAATCTGCATGCAGAGGTATACCTGAATCTCTTCTGTATTCCACAGTTTGTTGGTCTGCTTTTTTCTCAGAGACTCTGGAGTCCCTGAGCCAATTTGCTCCTGCAGCCTTTACCCTTAATTTATCAAAGATAGTCACAGCGTGGATTACGATGTGGTACACAAAGGTAAACCATTTACAAAGAGTGCACACCCATTACAACTCAAAAGACCAGTGCTCCTGTTCAGATTGATGCTCGACTACCTTCTTTTCTATGAAAAGTATTATTGGTCTACCCCAGAGGCTGGCCAAACATGAGGATATATTATATAGAATTTGTTTTTAATCGATTTGCCATCGTGCAGTTCATACAATAATGCATTGATGCCTTTCCCTTTCATCCATTCTGATATTTTCTATAACAAATGGATCCTTATGAATCTCTGACAGATGATGCAACTCATTTTGAGTCATGTTTTGACCCCACTGAGTCAGGCAGGATGAATCAGATACATGATGTCAAGTTTACTTTGAGAGTTGGGCTTTAAATGAGATCATCTTTACGGTGTAATAGAGCATCAATCAATGGTGTCTCTCCCGCGAGAATGGCCTGGTCTGGGAGGAGTGGGGGTGAGGGGTAAACATCGCCTGACATCACCTGACATCGCAGGGAGGGGTCATGACAAAGAGCCACATGGTTTGTGTTCTAATGCCCCCACAGGATGTTGCGTTTCAGTTTCCTCCTACCTCCTCTCTCACTCACACGTCGCGTGGAAGTCTGACAAAGGTGTCATTTTAAAGGCAAAACTGATCCTGGATCAGCACTCCTACCCTGAGACGATTAATACGTACAGCCCCAAGATCCTAATTTAATTTGAAACATCAACGCCTGCACGCTTATTTGTTACAGCATGTTACTTATGTTGCAATTATCTCAGAACCTTGTTATAACCCTCCTCATCCTGTATTGCATAACCGTGTTGGATGTATAGTTTTCAGCTGGGTTGAGGTTTGACACCATGACCACTAGGTTAGCTACAGCCGCAACAGCTTCACAGCTCGACTGCATGAGCAGATGTTCCACTGAAAGAACGTCTTACAGTCCCCTCCGATGACTGACAGCTCTGGCATCACACTCTCTGCTGGTCAGAAAATTCACACACACACATATGCATGCCTACACATGCACACACACATGCGCACACACACAGACCCCATACACATAGATGTATGCCCATGTTCACACAGACACATGCGTGCACGCGTGCGCCACACACATGCATACACAGACAAACACATTCACCACACACACACACACACACGCAGAAAGTTCACACCATGTGCCCTTATGGGGTGGCGGACAGACAAAAAGACAGAGTTCCCTCCACCGTCTGTAAATGAATCTCCTCAACCCCGCCTGCTGAACACACTCTGCTGAGATTTACACGTGTGAATGAATAATGAGTTTCCTCCTGGTGCCAGGGCTCTCTCTCACACCTCTCTCTCGCCGCCTGTGTCCCAAGTGGAACCCTATTCTCTACATGGTTCACGTCTATTGACCAGGGTCCATGGGGTTCTGGTCAAAAGTAGCACACTGTGTATGGAATACGGTGGCATATGGGACGTGTCCTTACTCTGTCACCCTCTCTAACCCTTTCTCTCCCCTTTGTCGTATACTCACTCAGCATTTATCCTCTTTTCTAGCTCTGTGGGTCAAATTATGACTATCCCATCTCTCTCTCTGTCTCTTTCTGTCTCTCTGTCTCTCTCTGTGTCTTTCTGTCTCTCTGTCTCTCTCCGTCTCTCTCTGTCTCATTCTGTCTCTCTGTCTCTCTCTGTCTCTCTGTCTCTCTCTGTCTCTTTCTGTCTCTCTGTCTCTCTGTCTCTCTCCGTCTCTCTCTGTCTCTCTGTCTCTCTCCGTCTCTTTCTGTCTCTCTGTCTCTTTCTGTGTCTCTCGTCTCTTTCTGTCTCTCTGTCTCTCTCTGTCTCTTTCTTTCTCGCTCTGTCTCGCTCTGTCTCTCTCAATTCAATTTAATCCAAGAGGCTTTATTGGCATGGGAAACATATATTAACATTGCCAAAGCAAGTGAAGTAGATTAATATACAAAAGTGAAATAAACAATAAAAATGAACGGTAAACATTACACTCACAGAAGTTCCAAAATAATAAAGACATTTAAAATGTCATACTATGTCTATATACAGTGTTGTAACGATGTGCAAATAGTTAAAGTAAAAAAGGGAAAATAAATAAGCATAAATATGGGTTGTATTTACAATGGTGTTTGTTCTTCACTGGTTGACCTTTTCTTGTGGCAACAGGTCACAAATATTGCTGCTGTGATGGCACACTGTGGTATTTTCACCCAGTAGATATGGAAGTTTATCAAATTCGGGATTGTTTTTCGATTCTTTGTGGATCTGTGTAATCTGAAGGGAAATATTTGTCTCTAATATGGTCATACAGGAGGTTAGGAAGTGCAGCTCAGTTCCCACCTCATTTTGTGGACAGTGTGCACATAGCCTGTCTTCTCTTGAGAGCCAGGTCTGCCTACGGCGGCCTTTCTCAATAGCAAGGCTATGCTCACTGAGGTAGTACATAGTCAAAGCTTTCCTTAAGTTTGGGTCAGTCACAGTGGTCAGGTATTCTGCCACTGTGTACTCTCTGTTTAGGGACAAATAGCATTCTAGGTTGCTCAGTTTTTTTGTTAATTCTTTCCAATGTGTCTTTTTGTTTTCTCACGATTTGGTTGGGTCTGATTGTGTTGCTTTCTTTGGGCTCTGTGGGGTGTGTTTGTGTTTGTGAACAGAGCCCCAGAACCAGCTTGCTTAGGGGATTCTTCTCCAGGTTCATCTCTCTGTAGGTGATGGTTGTGTTATGGAAGGTTTGGGAATCGCTTCCTTTTAGGTGGTTGTAGAATTTAATGGCTCTTTTCTGGATTTGGATAATTAGCGGGTATCGGCCTAATTCTGCGCTGCATGCATTATTTGGTGTTCTACGTTGTACATGGAAGATATTTTTGCTGAATTCTGCATGCAGAGTCTCAATTTGGTGTTTGTCCCATTTTGTGAATACTTGGTTGGTGAGAGGACCCCAGACCTCACAACCATAAAGGGCAATGGGTTCTATAACTGATTCAAGTATTTTTAGCCAGATCCTAATTGGTGTGTCAAATTTTATGTTCCTTTTGATGGCATAGAATGCCCTTCTTGCTTTGTCTCTCAGATCGTTCACAGCTTTGTGGAAGTTACCTGTGGCGCTGATGTTTAGGACAAGGTATGTATAGGTTTTTGTGTGCTCTAGGGCAACGGTGTCTAGATGGAATTTGTATTTGTGGTCCTGGCGACTGGACCTTTTTTGGAACACCATTATTTTGGTCTTACTGAGATTTACTGTCAGGGCCCAGGTCTGGCAGAATCTGTACAGAAGATCTAGGTGCTACTGTAGGCCCTCCTTGGTTGGTGACAGAAGAACCAGATCATCATCAGACATTTGACTTCAGATTTTAGTAGGGTGAGGCCGAGTGCTGCAGACATTTCTAGTGCCCTGACCAATTCGTTGATATATATGTTGAAGAGGGTGGGGCTTAAGCTGCATGAGTTTTTTGCCTATTTTAACCACACACTTGTTGTTTGTGTACATGGATTTTATAATGTTGTATGTTCTTCCCCTAACACCACTTTCCATCAATTTGTATAGCAGACCCTCATGCCAAATTGAGTCGAAGGCTTTTTTTAAATCAACAAATCATGAGAAGACTTTGCCTTTGTTTTGTTTTGTTTGTTTGTCAATTATGGTGTGCAGGGTGAATATGTGGTCTGTCTTACAATAATTTGGTAAAAAGCCAATTTGAAATTTGCTCAGTACATTGTTTTCACTGAGGAAATGTATGACTCTGCTGTTAATGATAATGCAAAGGATTTCCCCAAGGTTGCTGTTGACGCATATCCCAAAGTAGTTATTGGGGTCAAATTTTTCTCCACTTTTGTGGATTGGGGTTCCAAATATTGGGAAAGATGCCAGAGCTAAGGATGATGTTAAAGAGTTTTAGTATAGCCAATTGGAATTTGTTGTCTGTATAGGGTTACGGTTAGATCACATTGAGGATACCATCTACACCACAGGCCTTTTAGGGTTGGAGGGTTTGTATTTTGTCCTGTAGTTCATTCAAGGTAATTGGAGAATCCAGTGTGTTCTGGTAGTCTTAAATAGTTGATTCTAAGATTTGTATTTGATCATGTATATGTTTTTGCTGTTTATTCTTTGTTATAGAGCCAAAACGATTGGAGAAGAACATCTCCATTTTGGATAGATAATTCTTTGTGTTGTTGTTTGTTTATTGTTTTCCAATTTTCCAAGAAGTGGTTAGAGTCTATGGATTCTTCAATTACATTGAGCTGATTTCTGACATGATGTTCCTTATTTTTCCGTAGTGTATTTCTGTATTGTTTTAGTGATTCACAATAGTGAAGGCATAGACTCAGGTTTTCCGGGTCTCTATGTTTTTGGTTGGACAGGATTTTCACATTTTTTCTTACATTTTTGCATTCTTCATCAAACCATTTGTCATTGTTGTTCATTTGCTTTGGTTTTCTATTTGAGATGATAGGGAAGCTGAGAGGTCAAATATACTATTTACATTTTCTACTGCCAAGTTTACATCTTCACTCTTACAGTGGAACGTTTTGTCCAGGAAGTTGTCTGAAAGGGATTGAACTTGTTGTTGCCTAATTGTTTTTTGGTAGGTTTCCAATCTACATTCCTTCCATCTATAGCATTTCTTAATATTACTCAGTTCCTTTGGCTTTGATGCCTCATGATTGAGCACAGCTCTGTTCAAGTCGACTGTGATTTTGCTGTGGTCTGATAGAGGTGTCAGTATACTGACTGTGAACGCTCTGAGAGACTCTGGGTTGAGGTCAGCGATAAAGTAGTCTATAGTACTACTGCTCAAGAGATGAGCTATAGGTGTACCTACCATAGGAGTCCCCTCGAAACCTACCATTGACTATGTACATACCCAGCATGCGACAGAGCTACAGGAGTTGTGACCCGTTTTTGTTGGTTATGTTGTCATAGTTGTGCCTAGGGGGGCATATGGGGGAGGGAATGCTGTCACCTCCAGGCAGGTGTTTGTCCCCCTGTGTGCTGAGGGTGTCAGGTTCTTGTCCGGTTCTGGCATTTAGGTTGCAACAGACTAGTACATATCCCTGGGCCTGGAAATGATTGATTTCCCCCTCCAGGATGGAGAAGCTGTCTTCATTAAAGTATGGGGATTCTAGTGGGGGTATATAGGTAGCACACAGGAGGACATTGTTCTCTGTTAAGATCATTTCCTTTAGAATTTCTAGTCAAATGTAAAATGTTCCTGTTTCAATTAATTTAATAGAGTGAGTTAGGTCTGCTCTGTCTCTCTCTCTCTCTCTTTACTCTAGCATCCTTTCTCTTTTCCTGTTTTGCCAGTGGTTTTAGTCATTGACTTGTACAAGAGAATTCAAATATCCTTCCTTGTCTTGTCTCTCTATCAGTCAGCCACCTAACACTGTTCTCAGAACAGTACCATGTGAACACGTTGAAATTAGAGCAGTGGGTCATCATGCCTCTACTGGGTCCAGGGTCAGATCATTATATTATATTATCATATCATATATATAATTTTATTATCATTATATCTCTCTATTTCTCTCTCTGTTTTTCGACCTCTCTTTCTGTCTCTCTCTCACACTCTCTCCCCTCATTCATGCACACACACACACAGTATGCCCATGCAGAGGCAGGGGGGCGGGCCATACCTACCCTCAGAGGTCATTCTGGGCCAGACAGTGGGAGGAGGTTTTCAGTCACTCCCGTCCCCCCCTAGTGGAACCTGAACACAACACCCTGTGGTTCCTCTACGCTTTTAATCAGAGCCCGAGTGCAGAGTTCTCCTACAGACCTGCATCCTCTCACTTGGAGGGAGAGTAAAGAGGAAAGGGGATACCTACCTAGTCAGTTGCACAGCTGAACGCATTCAACCAAAATCCTTTTTCCCTAAATACACTCAAATCAAATTATTATTATTTCATTTTTTTGTGGGGCATTTAACAGACACTCTTATCCATAGCGGCTTACAGTAGTGATTGCATACATTTTCAGACTTTTTTTCTTACTGGTCCTCCATGAGAATCAAACCCACAAGTCTGGCGTTGCAAGTGAGCCACATGGGACTGTATATTCTTGAATATGGGCATGGAAAGACTTAGGAGTTCCAATTCAAATTGACCCTCATCTCAACCTTTTATACAGAGATGGTTACTCATATCTTAAGATACCGCTTGAGATATGGCAAACAGCCATTCACTTCAAATAAACCTTGGAAATAGGATGCTGTGTGGTTGCTTAGGATGTTCTACCATCAAGTACATTGAACATTTCAACGGGACCATAATTTCATTCTTTCACACGAAGAATGTTACTAGGGCTCAGAAAGTGCACCAAGACACAATTATGAAATGGGATATATGTTAATTTTATACTCTGTGCTGACATGTCCATTCATTCTCCGGCTCAGCCCGCTCAGATAGCCAACTAAGTTGATAATGGCTGACCCTGGCCGTGACCCAACTCTCTGAGGGTGTCTTCGGGAAGTTGGTATATGCAAAAAACATGTTTCCAATTCACACATGCGTATAATACACACTTGTACATGTGTGAATTAGTACAAGTAGAAGTACCCACCACAAAAAGTCATTTTCCTCTCACTCTCTCAGTCGTAATGTGGCGTCCTACCTGTGTTTGAACCATAGAAATAGAATGAATAGAATAGTTCTGTGGGTTGAACTCATAGGCTTTCTGTCCAGAAAGGCAAGACAAGGAGGAGGAATACATGCTTCAAATCCATGCTGTGGTGACTTAGTCACCAGTGTAAAAGGATGCGATGGAGATTGAATAGAAAAAGTCTGCGAGAGGCTATTCAACACAATTGAAGCAGACAGCGACGCTGTCCATCTCAGAACTCTTAGATGGACAGCAACCATCTCACTTCAACTAAAGGAAAACAAACATCTCCATTGTTTCATTGCATCTGTGTTTTGTCTCTGTATTCTGCACTAACATCCTCTTGATACTAGAGAGCCAAAGCCCTGTATTCGTTCATTTTTCGGGGGTCACGTTTTAGTGAGCACATGTCCTCATAATCCGGGTTATTGGCATAGCTCTCATGTACCAATCAAATGCCTGCTTCTCTTCCCACATCCGCTCGAATTCATTGTACAGCATGAAATCTCATTATGTTGTAATGAGTGAGAAGTCACATTCCACCAGAGAATATATGGTTGGTCGCGTCACTCAGGAGCTGTGTCTAGATGTGCACTTTTCATTCCTTTTTCTTCTGTAGGACAAAGACAATAGTGTGAAATCAGCGTTGAATAATTAAAATAGACACAATGACCCAAAAAAGGGTTGGACTCTGTTGTTGTAGTCTTTCCACGAGTCACAAATCTACCTGTCTCTTCCGGGGGAAGCAACCTCATAAAGAGAATGGTCTCTTTGGCTGTGTCCCAAATGGAACCCTATGAAGTGCACTTTTTAGGGCTCTGGTCAGAAGCAGTGCACTATGTTCATTACCAGTCAAAAGTTTGGACACACCTACTCATTCAAGGGTTTTTATTTATTTTTACTATTTGCTCAGAGTGGGAGAGTGTCTAAAATAGAGTGCCTTCAGAAAGTATTCATACCCCTTGACTTATTCCACATTTTTATTGTTTTACAACCTGAATTCAAAATGGATTAAATATTGTAAAAATTCTCACCCATCATATTTTCACATTATTCTTTTGAAAATTCTTCAAGCAAGTTGGTTGTTGATCATTGCTACAGCCATTTTCAAGTCTTGCCATAGATTTTCAAACCGTTTTAAGTTAAAACTGTAACTAGGCCACTCAGGAACTTTCAAAGTCATCTTGGTGAGCAACTCCAGTGTATATTTACCCTTGTGTTTTAGGTTATTGTGCTGCTGAAAGGTGAATTTCTGTCCCAGTGTCTGTTGGAAAGCAGACTGAACCAGGTTTTCCTCTAGGATTGTGCCTGTGCTTAGCTCTATTCCATTTTTTAGCATCCTCAAAAACTCCCTAGTCCTTGCTGATGACAAGCATACCCATAACATGATGCAGTCACCACCATGCTTGAAAATATGAAGAGTGGTACTCACCGATGTGTTCTGTTGGATTTGCTCCAAACATAATGCTTTATATTCAGGACATAAAGTTAATTTCTTTGCCATGTGTTTTTGCAGTTTTACTTTAGTTCCTTATTGAAAACAGGATTCACGTTTTGGAATATTTGTGTTATGTACAGGCTTCGTTCTTTTCACTTTTTTCATGTAGGTTCGTATTGTGGAGTAACTACACTGTTGTTGATCCATCCTCAGTTTTCTCCTCTCACAGCCATTAAACTCTATAACTGTTTTAAAGTCGC
This sequence comes from Salvelinus alpinus, assembly GCF_045679555.1. Taxonomy (NCBI): domain Eukaryota; kingdom Metazoa; phylum Chordata; class Actinopteri; order Salmoniformes; family Salmonidae; genus Salvelinus; species Salvelinus alpinus. The sequence continues at coordinate 33,830,772 of NC_092095.1, forward strand.
CATTGGCCTCATGTTGAAATCCCTGAGCGGTTTCCTTCCTCTTCGGAAACTGAGTTAGGAAGGACACCTGTATCTTTGCAGTGACTGGGTATATTGATACACCATCCAAAGTATAGTTATAACTTTACCATCCTCAAAGGTATGTTCAATGTCTATTTTTCTTCTTTTTTTTTTTTAACCATCTGCCAATAGGTGCCCTTCTTTGCGAGTCATTGGAAAACCTCCCTGGTCTTTGTGGTAGAATCTGTGTTTGAAATGTACTGCTCAACTGAGGGACCTTACAGATCATTTTTTGTGAGGTGCATAGAGATGAGGTAGTCACTCAAAAAGCATGTTAAGCAATGTTATTGCACACAGAGTGAGTCCATGCAACTTATTATGTGACTTGCTAAGCAAATTTTTACTACTGAACTTATTCAGGCTTGCCATAACAAACGGGTTAAATACTAATTTACTCAAGACATTTCAGCTTTCCATTTGTAATGAATTCGTAAACATTTCTAAATTCCACTTTGACATTATGGGGTATTGTGTGTAGGCCAGTGACAGAGAATATCAATGTAATCCATTTAACATTCAGGCTGTAACACAACAAAATGTGGAAAAAGTCAAGGGCTGTGAATACTTTCTGAAAGCACAGTTTCCATTGACTTATATTGTACCAGTAGCTGAGAGACAGACAAACAGACAGACAGACAGCAGACAGACAGACAAACCAGGGCAATTCCTGCATAACCAAGGTGACTCACACAGCTACCATCTCCCAGTACAATCAAGAGGTTGAGTGTGCCCATAGTTTTGGATTGAATAGGGGCTGTCTAGAATATATTGGACATACTACAAAGGAGTATGTTACTTTACTTCAGGTATAAAGGAAAACCTTGAGGGGAAAAAGGCTTGGTTCTCTTAATTGACAGCCCAAGGAAAGGACAATTTCTCAGGATAAAGGTGTACTTCTGAGATGAGAAATTACAGAGTTTAGGAAGAATCGCTGTGGGGAGAGAGAAGTATCTCACCGGGAGAGAAATGTCTTACTCACATCACTCTCTCACACTGGTTCATAAATAATGAGATGACTGGATTTTGCCCTGAGATTGAGAACTAAATTCGTCCATGATTTATTTACCAACAAGATCTCACAGTTTTACCAATTTGACTTCAGATACTGACACTTAGCCACGCTTCTTTAAACGTCATATTTCAAAGTGGGTTTGACACCTTGGGTTGATTCCTACTGCTCTGCATAGTTCTGTTTCTCCAAAATGTCGAATTTAAGGGTTAAGGTTTTGGATGCCTTCGGATACGGAGTGATTGGATTATTCCGAATGGTTAAGTTAAAGGTAAAGGTTTGGGATAGGGTTAAAACAAAAGCATTTCAACCACTGGAATTGAACACGCAATCTGATGATCTTGGGATATGGTTAACATTCGGATCCGGAAACATTGGATTATGTCCATATACTACCCCGTCCACAACAGCCTAGAAAAACCCACGCTTACTTGATGGTAATAGCGCTCACTGTTGCCCCTAATGGACGGTTTTGAAGGCATTTTCCGATGACCTTAGTACATGGACAGACGCCAAATTTTCGAATTCAATCTTGAGCGAGCTGCCTGTTATTTACACCTGATCTGTACTTCCTTTCAGAACAGAGCAAAGACAGGTGAACCCACGTCAATTGCATCTCTAACTAATGGCTGCTTTATTCACTGGGGTTCACATCAGTCAACTCCAACACATTGTGGATTGATGTGAGGGAAGAGATGACGAACGACTAGACTAGAAGCGGCTTCTTTTCCTTGATTGAATAAAGTCACGCAGAGCTCTAATTTAAAAAGTAAGCTTCCCTCAGCACAACTGTATGGCTTATAACTGAAAGTGTTTTCCGGTATGCCTTCTCTCTTACCCGCTTATTTTTCCCCAAACTTTTGCACACCAGTAAATTACTACCTCAGATATCTGTGGCAGGACCATTATGCTCAGAACTGAGAATGTTGCCCACACAAACAACTCTGTGGATAACTTGATATATGTGTGTTTCTCAGAACACACTGACCGAAATGTCTACTTGTGGAGTTGAAGGGCTTCTCTCCATGGCTTCTTGGTGGCAAATGTTTTTGTTTGTGTGTGTATGTATGGGTTTGAGTGTGTGTGCAAGCATTCGTGTGTGCACGTTTTTTTGTGCGCGTGGTTATGTGTGTACGTGCGTGTCTGTGAGAGTTGTCGGAGAGGACATGGTCTCTAATGATGCGAGGAGGTGACATGTGGGGGCAGCTGACAGCTGGGTAATGAGTACACACTTCAGTGCCAATCCAGGAACCTGTCCCCTTACCCCTAACCTATGAACCCTGGCTGCCATGACGAACCAGCGAGGATCATGTTAATTGGGTCATATCGCTGCTCTCTATTAAAGAAATGATGCACTCACTATTGTAAGTCGCTCAGGACAACAGCGTCTACTAAATGACTAAAATGTATATGTAATTGAGAGAGAGAGAGATAATATTATATAATATTATAATTTATATTATGATAATTATAATATGATAATATTATAATAAGATATTAATATATAATATAATGATCGGACCGTGGACCCAGTAGAGACATGATGACCCACTGCTCTAATTTCAGTGTGTTCACATGGTACTGTTCTGAGAACAGTGTTAGGTGGTAAAGTCAGATGTTGGCTGATTGATGGAGAGACAAGACAAGGCAGGATATCTCGAGAAAAAAGAGTAATATGAGTGAGGATGTTGGGCAGTTGGAGAGAGACAGATAGAGGTATGAATGTAAAAGTGATGTTTCTATACTTCAGTGACAAGGCTCCGTATTGAACTCTTTTTTTACAGAGACCTTTTTGAAAATAATACATTTACCAACACCTCTCCTTCACCTTAGGCTTCACCACGCAGACCCCTGGCAAGACATCTCACTCACTTCTCCTCACTCAGGACTACTAACAGGGCCTACTGTGTCTCTGGAAATGACTGAGATCGCAGCAGCCAATCAGCACCCAAGAACACAGACATGCAAGGAAGCACGCACAGAAGCATACATGCAGGGGGCGCATCTTTCACTAGGGATGGGGAGTCATTTCCCCCCCACATTCTGAAATTGCATCCCCCCCCCAGTGGTTTCTAAAGCCAGTGTGGCATGTTGAATTTGTTTTCTTACTAGGAATTTAGCTCCAGCGTTTGAACGATTTAGGCCATTAGCCAAATAAGACACCATCCCTGAAAGCTAAGGTTCTCAGGAACACATATGTGTCTTCTGTTTACAACTATTCACAAGTCGCACAGGACTCATTAGAAACGACTGTGACAAAACCGATCAGAATGACTGAAATACACTATGATCCTGTGTAACGATCGTCCTGGGAAGAAGGTGACCAAAACGCAGCGTGGTAAGTGTTCATGTTATAATTTAATTGAAACTGAACACTAAACAAAATAACAACGAGGAAGAACGAAAACGAAACAGTTCTGTCAGGTATACACACAAAACAGAAAACAACTACCCACAAACACAGGTGGGAAAAGGCTACCTAAGTATGGTTCTCAATCAGAGACAACGATAGACAGCTGCCTCTGATTGAGAACCACACCCGGCCAAACACATAGAACTAGACAACATAGAACACAACATAGAATGCCCACCCCAACTCACGCCCTGACCAACCAAAATAGAGACATAAAAGGATCTCTAAGGTCAGGGCGTGACATCCTGGTGATCTTCCATCTGCTCTCTAAACTTCCAAATACCTGTCTGATATGTTTTAACCACTTCAAAGCACGCTTCATTAAGACTGAAAATTGGCATTACCCAATTTATTTATTTTTTTCATTCTTTTTTTTCACCTTTATTTGACCAGGTAGGCAAGTTGAGAACAAGTTCTCATTTACAATTGCGACCTGGCCAAGATAAAGCAAAGCAGTTCGACACATGCAACAACACAGAGTTACACATGGAGTAAAACAAACATACAGTCAATAATACAGTAGAAAAATAAATCTACATACAATGTGAGCAAATGAGGTAAGATAAGGGAGGTAATGGCAAAAAAAGGCCATGGTGGTGAGGTAAATACAATATAGCAAGTAAAACACTGGAATGGTAGATTTGCAGTGGAAGAATGTGCAAAGTAGAAATAGAAATAATGGGGTGCAAAGGAGAAAAATACATAAATACAGTTGGGGAAGAGGTAGTTGTTTGGGCTAAATTATAGATGGGCTATGTACAGGTGCAGTAATCTGTGAGCTGCTCTGACAGCTGGTGCTTAAAGATAGTGAGGGAGATAAGTGTTTCCAGTTTCAGAGATTTTTGTAGTTCATTGCAGTCATTGCCAGCAGAGAACTGGAAGGAGAGGCGGCCAAAGGAGGAATTGGCTTTGGGGGTGACCAGAGAGATATACCTGCTGGAGCGCGTGCTACAGGTGGGTGCTGCTATGGTGACCAGCGAGCTGAGATAAGGAGGGACTTTACCTAGCAGGGTCTTGTAGATGACCTGGAGCCAGTGTGTCAGGTTTTGGCCAGGACTGTTCTGTTTTTTTGTCACTAGATGTCCCCATTGCACCTTTTTTGTACCTTTTGTTTTTCCCTTGCTCTAATTATTGTTTGCACCTGTATGTCGTTCCCTTGTTAGTATTTAATCCCTGTGTGTTCCTCAGTTCCTTGCTCAGTGTTTGTATGTTAGCACCCAGCCCCAGCCCAAGCCTTGTTGTGAACATATATTTTTCTCTTGTTGGATTTTCCAGAGGTTCTCTGGTTTTGTTCTTTTGTATTTTGGATTAGTCTTTTGAGGTTTGTTTTTCCCTTGCTGTTTTTACCACTTTGTGGATTTTCTTTGTATTTTGGAAGATATCTATTTTTTATTAAACCACCATCTCTAGTACTGCTGTGTCTGCCTCATCTTCTGGGTTCTGCCGATTTAGTGACTGTTTCTCGCACCGGGTCCTGACAGAAACACTGAGCCCTTAAAATGAACCCAGAGGCAGCCAGTACCCAGGACTTTTTTCCCATGCTGTCCCACCACGAGGGGACTGTCCAACGTCACGAAGCTGCTCTGGTTCAGCAAGAGGCCTTAATGGCTGGACATTCTCAACTTCTGTCGGAGATGATGACTTCCATAAAGCAGATTTCTGATCAACTTTCTCCTGCAACCGCTTCTGCTCCAGTTCATCAGATTCAAGTGCCCGTGGCAGTTAACCCCCTGGCTGAACCTCGTCTGCCGCCTCCCCAACGGTTCTCAGGTGATCCGAGTGGTTGTAAGGGGTTTTTCACCCAATGTTCTCTCTCCTTCGAGCTGCAACCCTCGTCATTTCCCACCGACCGGTCCAAGATAGCATATATCAATCACCCTGCTGTCGGAAAAAGCCCTAGCCTGGGCTACTGCTGTGTGGGATGCCCAAAGTCCCTGCTGTGCCAGCTACTCTACCTTTGCTGAAGAATTCAAGCGAGTGTTTCAAGGTCCTACCAGCGGTCCTGACTCAGCCAAACAGCTCCTGACTCTCCGCCAAGGTCGGCGCAGCGTGACGGACTATGCCATCCAGTTCCGCACGGTGGCAGCAGCGAGTGGCTGGAATGACGAGGCGCTCACAGTGTGCTTTTTGAAGGGTCTTTCCGACACCATCCAAGATGAACTGGTCACTCGGGAACCACCGGACAACCTCGAGTCCCTGATCAAGTTGGCTTCACGCATAGACCAGCGTCTGAGAGAGAGAGAGCTCAACCGTAGATCTCTCACCCTAGCTCCTATCGGTCCCAGCTCCGAGTCTCCACCTTTATCCCCGCTGACTCCACCGGAACCCATGCAGGTTGGACGCATCTCCCAGGCTGAGAGAGACCGCCGGATGAGGGAGCGATGCTGTCTATATTGCGGCAAACCGGGCCATTTCCTCTCCACGTGTCCCGGGCTCCAGGGAAAACGCACTCTCCCGTGCAGGCCTGGGAGGACGGTAACGGGAAACATAACCTCCTCTCATCCATCCAACTCCCGCCTGCTCATTCCAGTTACCCTTTCCTGGGACAACCACGAGCTTCCCCTTCAAGCCTTGGTAGACTCTGGAGCCGCAGGTAACTTCATGGATGGTGTCTGGGCGAAGGAGAATGGCGTTCCCTCTGAACCTCTAAGTGACCCCATAAGGGTTACTACGTTGGATGGAAGCCCTTTGGGATCTGGACTTGTCACTCGTGTCACTACCCCCTTGCGTCTTTCAGTTTCCCAACACCAGGAAGTGATGAACTTTCATCTGACCTCGTGTTCCGAGTTCCCTCTCGTCCTTGGATACCCCTGGCTTCACAGCCATAACCCTCACATCGACTGGTCTGTGGGCACTATCAAGCAGTGGGGTCCTACGTGCCAAGCCACTTGTATCTTCCCAAGTTCCCCGAGTTCCCCTCCCGAGTCTCTAGAATCCATCGACCTGTCCCGAGTTCCCGAGTGTTACCATGACCTCAAACCGGTATTTAGCAAACAGAGGGCCACCAAACTACCACCCCATAGACCTTACGATTGCCCCATCGACCTGTTTCCGGGCACCTGCCCCCCCAGGGGTCGGATCTTTTCCCTATCTCCTCCCGAACGAGCTGCTATGGATACCTACATCAAGGACGCTCTGGCAGCAGGCCTCATGCGTCCATCCACCTCGCCGGCGGGAGCAGGGTTTTTCTTTGTGGCCAAAAAAGACGGGGGATTACGTCCTTGCATCGACTACCGGGGACTTAATGCCATAACCGTCCGTAACCGCTACCCGCTACCCCTTATGGCCACAGCCTTTGAGCTGCTCCAGGAAGCAGTGGTCTTCACTAAGCTTGACCTGCGGAACGCATACCATCTTGTGCGGATCAAACCCGGTGACGAGTGGAAGACCGCTTTCAACACGCCTACTGGTCACTACGAATACTTGGTGATGCCCTTCGGCCTGACCAACGCCCCGGCTGTGTTCCAAGCGCTCATAAACGATGTGCTTAGGGATATGCTTAACATTTTTGTGTTTGTTTACTTGGATGACATCCTCATCTTTTCGAGCTCCCTTCAAGAACACACTAAGCATGTCAGACAAGTGCTCAAACGCCTCCTAGACAGCCATTTGTACGTTAAGCCGGAAAAGTGTGAATTCCATTCCTCTCGAGTACAGTTCCTGGGATTTGTAGTGGAACCCGGTCGAGTCCAGATGGACCCCAAGAAGGTAGGGGCGGTAGCAGATTGGCCCACCCCCAAGTCCGTTAAGGAAGTTCAGCGTTTCCTGGGCTTCACTAACTTCTACCGCAAGTTCATCAAGAACTTCAGCTCGGTGGCAGCCCCTCTCTCAGCTTTAACCAAGGGTGGCAACACAAGGTTTCTGTGGGGAAGAGAAGCTGAGACGGCCTTCCAAGGACTCAAGCAGCGCATCCTCTCTGCTCCCATCCTGACACTACCGACGGCGGATGAACCTTTTGTGGTGGAGGTAGACGCATCAGAGGTTGGTGTTGGAGCTGTCCTGTCTCAGAGGGGTGAAGACAAGAGGCTTCATCCTTGCGCCTTCTTCTCTCACCGGCTTACCCCGGCCGAGAGGAATTACGATGTGGGGGATCGTGAACTCCTAGCGGTTAAGATGGCATTGAAGGAATGGAGACACTGGCTCGAGGGGGCTTCTCAACCGTTTCAAGTGCTTACGGACCACAAAAATCTGGAGTATATCCAGCAGGCGAAGCGGTTGAACTCCAGACAAGCTCGATGGTCTCTTTTCTTCAGCCGATTCCAGTTTATTCTCACCTATAGACCCGGGTCGAAGAATCTCAAACCGGATGCCTTGTCACGAGTCTACTCTCCTGCCATTCGAGAAGATACTGACATGACTGTTCTTCCTGCCGCTAAGATCGTGGCTCCGATCTCGTGGCAAGTGGAGGATACCGTGAAACAAGCTCAAGCCATCGAACCGGGCCCTGGAGGAGGTCCTGCTAATCGGTTGTTTGTTCCCAAGGCAGCAAGGTCCCAAGTCCTTCTGTGGGGGCACTCCTCTCGCCTCACCTGTCACCCGGGCGTAGGTCGCACCTTGGAGTTCATCCAGCGTAAGTTCTGGTGGCCCACCATAAAAGAAGACGTTGCCACTTTCGTCAAGGCCTGTTCCGTGTGCTGCCAGGGCAAATCTTCTCACCTCCGCCCTCAAGGACTCCTTCACCCTTTATCTATTCCCCACCGACCCTGGTCCCATATCTCGCTGGACTTTATTACTGGCCTTCCTCCGTCCCATGGTAATACTACGATCCTAGTCATCATCGACAGGTTTTCTAAGGCGGCCAGGTTTGTTCCCTTGACCAAATTACCTTCTGCCAAGGAAACAGCTGAGTTGGTGATTAACCATGTGTTCCGAGTCTTTGGCATCCCGCAAGATATGGTTTCCGACAGAGGTCCCCAGTTCGCCTCAAGGTTTTGGAAGGCCTTCTGCCAACTCATAGGGGCCACGGCCAGTTTATCTTCAGGGTACCATCCGGAGTCCAACGGCCAAACTGAGAGGATGAATCAGGAGCTGGAAACCACCCTCAGATGTATGGTTTCCAACAACCCATCCACATGGTCATCCTTCATTGTTTGGGCTGAGTACGCGCACAACACCTTGTGCTCCTCCTCCACTGGTATATCCCCGCACGAGTGTCAGTTTGGCTATGCTCCTCTATTGTTCCCGGACCAGGAGGCAGAAGTCAGAGTGCCTTCAGCCTCGAGGTTCATCAGACGCTGTCGGCTTACGTGGAAGAAGGTCCGTCTTAATCTTCTGCGTTCCTCACAGCAGTACCAACGACAAGCCAACAGACGTCGCCGTCCCGGTCCTACCCTGTACCCCGGCCAGAGAGTATGGCTCTCAACAAAAAACTTACCGCTACGGGTGGAGTCTCGCAAGCTGTCCCAGAGATTCATCGGACCCTTTAAGATTGCCAGGAGAGTCAATCCCGTTACTTTTCGCCTGCACTTACCCAGATCCCTTAAAATCAATCCCACATTTCACATTTCTTTATTAAAACCTGTTGTTTTTTCTCCCCTTATTCCGGCAGGCAGACCTCCCCCTCCGCCCCGTGTCATCGGAGGCCAGTCGGCTTATACCGTCCACCGGATACTGGACTCCCGCCGGGTGCAGCGGTCCTGGCAGTATCTGGTGGACTGGGAAGGCTACGGTCCCGAGGAGCGCTCCTGGGTTCCTGCCAAGGACATACTGGACCCTGACCTCATTCGTCAGTTCAGGGCCCTCCACCCTGAGAAGGCTGGTAGGAACGTCAGGAGCCGTTCCTAGGAGGGGGATTCTGTCAGGTTTTGGCCAGGACTGTTCTGGTTTTTTGTCACTAGATGTCCCCATTGCACCTTTTTTGTACCTTTTGTTTTTCCCTTGCTCTAATTATTGTTTGCACCTGTATGTCGTTCCCTTGTTAGTATTTAATCCCTGTGTGTTCCTCAGTTCCTTGCTCAGTGTTTGTATGTTAGCACCCAGCCCCAGCCCAAGCCTTGTTGTGAACATATATTTTTCTCTTGTTGGATTTTCCAGAGGTTCTCTGGTTTTGTTCTTTTGTATTTTGGATTAGTCTTTTGAGGTTTGTTTTTCCCTTGCTGTTTTTACCACTTTGTGGATTTTCTTTGTATTTTGGAAGATATCTATTTTTTATTAAACCACCATCTCTAGTACTGCTGTGTCTGCCTCATCTTCTGGGTTCTGCCGATTTAGTGACTGTTTCTCGCACCGGGTCCTGACACAGTGGGCCATTTGACATATCCATTTGACATATCTTTGTGTTATTTATAAGGCAGATCAAAAGGTTTCATCCAATTATTTTTACACCGTTGTTTCAGATACCCCCAAGTGTCCTACAATAGACAATAAAATAGTGCTATGGTCCATGTTATCGCTATCTTAAAACGAGCATTTGGTAATAGGGGAGTAAGGTAATACACAAAAAACGAAGTATTCAGAAAAATGCACTGTAATTGAGCATTGTAAACGTCAGCCATGTCTGCCTCTGGCTTTCACCATCGCTAAAAAGTAGATCAGAGCCCTAATAAAGGTTCTTGTCAAGCCCGATAGACCGAGGTCATCACAAAATGCAGCCTAAATCACACGAATAAGCCAAGAACTCCTCGTTCAGATAAAGGATTATGTAACTCCTGTTCTGAGCACATAGGCTGACGGTACGAAACGATATGTTGTTTAACTTGAGCTCACGTTACCGAAAAACAATGGACAAGCTCACCATGTTCAAAATTGCATGACCAGATCAACTCAAAGATTTGGTTTGAAGTGACTTAGAGGTTATTTGGCCACAACTTTTGAACATGGTGAGCTTTCCCCTATCACTCACATTGTTTTGGGATTATTTTGGCTACAGTTCGCTCAAATTGGCAGTGTTTAAAAAAAAAAAAAAAATCTGATTCGTGATTGTCTGTCTCTCCTGGCCCCACAGATTACTTTCTGGGTAAATGGCAAAAACTTGAAATATTCTCTGACTAGCTAAATTGGATGACGTTTCATATAGAGGAAGTCTTTATAAAAACCATCAAAAGATATCTTTGTACTTTGATTTTATTAAGAGGTCAAGGTGTGACACAATATTCATTATTTAATTACCTGTGTTCTAGTTTGGTAATTCATCAATCAATCACTCAAACATTAATAATGATATCTTACCTAGCTTGATGACTAAGTCCATTTTTACTTATTTCTGATGTTCTAAAAAATAACTGGTCAGAAGGGCCATGGGTCATGTTAAATTGTGTAGAAATGCAGGAAAGCCCCCCCCCCACACACACACATACACACAAGAAAACACCCTACACACACACACACACACACACACACACACACACACAACCCCCACTCCTCACACATCGCAAACACAAACACCTCATGTAAGCCAAACACAGCTCTACGTTCCCCAAACACGTTTCCATCCATGCTGCATTGTTGAGCAGTCAGACTGGCAGCACCCAGAGGGAGGTGCTGATGAAAGGGCTGTGGCATGTGGATTCCCCTCCAGAAAGCTGTCACTCAGCCGGCCTCCACATGGCCATGGGGTTCCTTGGGTGGGGCAGAGATGTGTGGAGCAGGGGGCGGGGGGGGGGGGGGGGTAGAGGGGCTAGGCAGAGTGCATGATGACAACAATACTGTAACAACACAGCAGTAGAGAGCGAGGAAAGACCTTTGTTGATCTCAACCCCCATCTCACTCTCTCTCATCTCGCTCTCTAGCTCTGGCTGTGGTATCTCTATCTCTTTGTATCTTTCTATCTCAATCGCTTTGTATCTTTCTATCTCTATCTCTTTGTATCTTTCTATCTCTTTGTATCTTTCTGTCTCTATCTCTTTGTATCTTTCTATCTCTTTGTATCTTTCTGTCTCTATCTCTTTGTATCTTTCTATCTCTATCTCTTTGTATCTTTCTATCTCTTTGTATGTTTCTATCTCTATCTCTTTGTATCTTTCTATCTCAATCTCTTTTCAGCTTTCTATCTCTTTGTATCTTTCTATCTCTTTGTATATTTCTGTCTCTATCTCTTTGTATCTTTCTATCTCTATCTCTTTGTATCTTTCTATCTCTATCTCTTTGTATCTTTCTATCTCTATCTCTTTGTATCTTTCTATCTCTATCTCTTTGTATCTTTCTATCTCTATCTCTTTGTATCTTTCTATCTCAATCTGTGACAGGATTCAGTAATTGGAGGCGGGCTTTCTGGCCACACCCAGACATTGATTGGAGATCAATAAGTGAGTCAGTTAGATATATCTATTACAGAGCTGGAAGCAGGAATATTAAATATGAAAGGGCAAGCGAGAGGGAGCGGTAGCTAGGCAGAGAGACGGGGGAGAGAGAAACACAGTGGGGGGAGGGAGAGACATGGAGGCTAGGAATAAAAGAGTGATATGCCTGTCACTGTTTAACCATTTAACCATGTTACTGTACACTCCACCAGGTAAAATAAAAAAGACAAACGGGAACAAAAATAAATACATTCTCAAACTCCATGCCATAATAAAAGTTATATCTACACATTCTTATTTTCATGGATTTTTCAGTAAACCACAATGATATGAAACACTTCGGCTGCACATCAGGCTGGCGGTATAGAAAGGTAACTGTATCTCTGTATCTTATGCCTGTCTGAGCCTGTGTTTGTGTGTGGTTTGATGCTCTTGTCCCATTTTATGAAGCAGTGTATGGCTGTGGTTGCCTGCATACTGTAGTCGTGTGAAGCTGTGTGTGTCTTTGTGTGATTGTGCTACTAGGATATGACACTGAGAATCTGTGGTTTGTGTGTGTGTGTGTGTGTGTTCTTAGGATCTGGCACTACCTCTCTCTGCCTCTGAGAACCCATTCATCATTAGCCCCTCCCTGCTGCCATCAGAGCTGGTAAAACAGAGCGCGGCCAGCGCCGAGTCCACCGACAAAAGCCATTTGAGTGAAATATATCCAGTAGGATCTTCAGATGTCTATGATGGCCACCACGGCCCCGCCCAGCTCCATCGCATCCCTAGTGCATCCTACTGTGGCCCGTTGCTTGGCAACACAGGCTGATTGGGTTAGCAGGGTTAAGAGGGGGTCTGGCACGGGGCTAGAGGAATCAGATCACTCCCATTGATCATCCTCCACTGAGGTCCGGGGCTGCGGCCGTACAGCCAAAGGCTGTAAGTCTATCTGGGAGGGAGGGAGGGAGGGGGTTATTATGCATGTAGGGTGAAAGGGGGAAGACGCACCAGGCTTTATGAGGCTTTGGCGACAACCTCAACCTGACATCCTTACTGTACAGTATGCCCTGCAGACTGTCTGTAACCACGACTCCTCAATCTCCCATCGACTTCTGATGACATTTTAATTGAACCATTGTGGGGGAGAAATGGCAGGAGGAGCAGGGCTGGGTTGGTGGGTCGTAGGCAGAGTCTGTGATGTCTGTGAAAGGTCCCTGGCTGTCCCTGGCCGTCCCTGCGGTGGCCACATAAAATGTGGGGGGCTCAGTTTGAGGTCATTAGCTCCAATCCGGCGCGACAGGCATTAAAAGGTTCCGCTGGCGTCCGGCTGGGGAGGTTCATGGTGGCATTCCAGGCACCTCTGAGAGGCACGACCCAGCAGGGGCACAACCTCACACCTCCACCCCCTTCTGGGGCAGACCCAGGGTGCCCCAGAGGGCACAGGGACAGTGGCCTGACACAGGACCCAACTCTGATTAGCATCACCACCGCAGTGGAACACACTCAGGCATCGTAATGCCACTCCACTGAGCACTAAGTCAACCATATAGACGAAACTCGCCCAGAACACAGGTGTAGAAACAAAACTAAAAAAGGCAATCAACCAAACAAAGTCCAAACAGCATAGTACGTGCTTTTTTACAGCACTTGATTCCTGTGACAACTCTTTTCGAACAAATCGTGTTCATTCCACACGAATCATGTGGTGCTCATTTTCACTTCTAAGATGGATGTGAACGTCTGTCTTCTGTTGTCTTCTGCTTTGTTACTATGGGGACTGAGGCACTGGGTGTTCTTGTAGCTATTGTGGGACTGGACCCTTGACAAAGCTGCAACCCACAAGCAGCCTGTTAAGAGCCTGCCTGCCTGGGTATAAAGCTAGAATCCTTAATTTAAACAATATCAAAACATCTCCCTGCCCCTGTGTTGATAAAAAGCTAAGGGATGGGGCTGGATAAATGTAACCACTTAAATTCATAGACAGAGCTATGGCTGCCATCCATGAAATAAAATGTATAGTTTTAAGTGTTTTGAGGCTATACAGTGTTTGTTTACATTCACGACGTTTACAAACATTGTAGTCAAACAAGCTTATATTTTGGGTTCTGATGGGGTACGGCAGTTCAGCTGAGCTCATGAAGCATTTATGAGTTATATTCTTCAAGAATCAAAATATATTACAAATGTAAAAGTCCAAAACTTGTTGTAAAATCAAAGGGCTCTATTCAATCTGTATTGCTGAAGCGTTTAAAGGTAATTACCTATTGAGCCGACATCTACAGCGTTTACCGTGAATGCAGTCTCCGCTAAGGCGGGAACATTGCCTTTAAATTTCAGTCATGCCGTAACACTGCACCTCTGCGATACGGATTTAATAGAGCCCCAAGAATTCTAGCTTTAACGTGTGTGAGGTGAGTCATGTGTCTAAAATACATATTTACAGTTAAGTAAATAGTCTACATGACCAAAAGTATGTGGACACCTAATTTCAAAATCATGGGCATTAATATGTTTGTCCCCCCTTTGCTGCTATAACAGCCTCTGCTCTACTGTGGAGGCTTTCAACTAGATGTTGGAACATTGCTGCGGAGACTTGCTTCCATTCAGCCACAAGAGCATTAGTTAGGTCGGGCACTGATGTTAGGCGATTAGGCCTGGCTCCCAGTTGGCATTCCAATTCATCCCAAAGGTGTTCAGGTCAGGGCTCTGTGCAGACCAGTCAAGTTCCTCCACACCGATCTCGACAAACTATTTCTGTATGGACCTCGCTTTGTGCACAGGGGCATTGTCATGCTGAAACAGGAAAGGGCCTTCCCCAAACTGTTGCCACAAAGTTGGAAGCACAGAATCATCTAGAATTTCATTGTATGCTGTAGAGGCCCCATACCATTATTCTTCCTCCACCAAATTTTACAGTTGGCACTATGCATGGCGGCAGGTAGCGTTCTCCTGGCATAGGCCAAACCTAGATTCGTCCGTCGGACTGCCAGATGGTGAAGCGTGATTCATCACTCCAGACAACTCATTTCCACTGCTCCAGAGTCCAATGGCGGCGAGCTTTACACCACTCCAGCCGACGCTTGGCATTGCGCATGGTGATCTTGGGCTTGTGTTTGGCTGCTCGGCCATTGAAAACCAATTCATGAAGCTCCCGACGAACTGTTCTTGTGCGGACATTGCTTCCAGAGGCAGTATAGCCCCAAGGACAGACGATTTTTACTTGCTACCCGCTTCAGCACTCGGCGGTCCCGTTCTATGAACTTGTGTGGCCTACCACTTAGCGGTTGAACCGTTGCTGCTCCTAGACGCTTCCACTTCACAGTAACAGCACTTGCAGTTTACTGAGGAAGCTCTAGCAGGGCAGATAATTGACGAACTGACTTGTTGGAAAGGTGTCATCCTATGACGGTGCCACGTTGAATGTCACTGAGCTCTTCAGTAAGTCCATTCTACTGCCAATGTTTGTCTATGGAGATTGCATGGCTGTGTGCTCGATTTTACATACCTGTCAGCAACTGGTGTGGCTGAAATAGTCAAATCCACTAATTTGAAGGGGTGTCCACATACTTTTTTATATATAGTGTGTGTCTGATTCATCCATAACCTCACACTAAGATATGGAGCAACACGGCGTTATTGATTAGTGTTGTGTACGGTAATATTGACTGCTCTGGATGGAGTTTCCAGCTTCGAGCCACCACGGTAGCTACAGACACTTGTTGGATTGGTTATGTAGTATGCCATGTGTTTGCATACATTTTCATGTGTGTATTGGGTGTAACTTTTTGGTCGACTGTTTTGCATGTTGAGTTTATTTGGTGTTTTGCTATGTTTGTAATGATGCTAAATGTTCTCTTTTACTTCAGTTTGCTCTTCAATTTGTGCACCTTGGTTGAAGAGGGAGGTAGTGGCAATGTTCCTTTTCCTTTGCTACGAGAGTAAAGAATGTGTCATTGAGAATGGGAGGTATGGTATATACTATAGGCTTTTTAGAGACGCCACCATGGTCTGAGTTCTTCATCCGTGACGTCCTAGTCGGATGCTGGGCACAGCAGGACAGCAGTGGGTGGTACTGGTCGGGTGATCCCTCCCATGTCTGACCCTCCACTGGTGCCATCCCAAGGGGGTCTGGGGATATGGGGGTATGGACACACGGGCAAGTGAAGTGTCAGGGTTTCACAGGATTCACACCAAAGAGCAATTTAGTTTTCTCTGATTCTCGGAAACCAGGGCAGAGGCAACAGTCTGACTTTTTCATCCTCATACCCATGATTCCTATGGGTAGTGGTATCTCTGAGCACCTTAATGTTAATTTATTGTAGATGTACTATTCACAGTAATTTGTTTATTTGTTTAGTAAGGCATCCACACTCAGCAAGGGAAATGATTTTATACTTCTTGCAGCACAACATGGACATGTTTAACACTGTGTTTTTAAAAGAATGTAGTTATGGACACTTAGTTCCTTCCATATCCATTTGTTGTTGTTTTTGTTTGTTGATTGTGGAAGATAATTATTTAGACCCCTATTTAATTCAGTGATACCCATTAGGTGTCTATTCTTTCATTTAGTCCTCTCCTCCTCTGTAATCTGTCTCTCTTTGGGCATTTTGGTGTGATGGGCTAGTGAAAAAGTACACCTATCGGACGGATGCACGATAGTATGTGGAGTGGGACTAAGATTGGCTAACAATTATCGTGTATTGTTGTATAGAAATGGTACTGCAGAATTATCTGTACTAGCATCCTCTCCTATGTGCCCAGGAGAACGACTTCTAGTGTTATGTGTTTCAAAGATTAGACGAAATTGTGTTGTTTACAAAAATTTATTCATACAAATCTTACAACACCTTTTTTTAAACATTTATAGACTTGACCCTTGCGGGTTCGCCATTTTTTTTTCTTCATTATAATAGTACTCTCTAATATCAATTTTCTACACAATAAATATATGTTTTAAGTTTAATCTTCACGTTTAGTAAGGCTGTTGGCGCTTTCAAAGTGATACACATTATGGAGAGAGGGCAATCATGATGGTTGCAACTATCTATCACAATTATCTAAGTCTATGTGCTCTAAAAACAAACAACCGCCAAAAGAAATGATCGCGAGCAAGAGTGCTCGGAGACTACACCTAATGGCACTAAAGATCCAATCAAATGCCTGCGCAACACAAAAACAACAACCAAAGGGTGAAATGTAAGCTGATGATGTGCAGCATTGTAGGGCTACTAAATAGCCATCTGTGATTCGTGGCGATTTTAAAGTCGAAGCAAGGCACCACAGCCGCAAGCTGCATCCTGCGTCACAAAGCCTGGAGGGGAATGCAGAATTAAAGAAAGATTGATTTCATACACACAGGCACAGATCGAAGAACTTTGTCCTACTGCTCAGTGTCACAATGCTCAAACCTAACCTACAGTGTCTGTAGAATCTGCCTGGTGCACGAGTGGAGTTAGATCTCCTTGCTTTTTAGGCAAGTGGGCTGATGAGCTGTTGGGGCCAGGAAGGGGAAGTATACTGTGGGGATTCAGAAGCAACATTTTTCATGATCTTATTAGCTATTTTTTTTATGCTGCCAAAACCCGGGATGGCTATTACAGAAGTAGCTAGCCCAATCATGCTTCTAGTTAGAAGAAGTGTGGCTTGTTCTGTCTGAGTAACCATTGTCTATGTGTCACTGATGGGTACAAGTGAGAAGAGAGGCCAGGTTCTTCTAATGAAGTGTGGAAACCTTTGCCTGGTAACTCCCTTTTAAAAGCCAAAAATCACTGTTTTGCTCTCTCAAATTGATTGGTCATGGACTCTCCCTCTTTCTCTGTGTCCCTCTTTCGCTTTGTTCTCCTCTCTCGCACCCACTATCCTCCTTCCCTCTCTCTTCTTCCCACTCCTCTCATACTTGGGTCTATCTAGCACTCAACAGGTTCTCTGCAACTCTTCTTGTGATCATTTACATCAACAGCAAAGAGGCAAGTAAACTGAGGAGCTAGTTTGGGATTGGTGGTGTTCAGAATAGTACAGGCACGGTTCATTATGTTTAAGGCTTTATCTAACTGTTGATTAGGTAGAAGTTTTACTGTGCTGCGCATGGGCTGCCAGGATAGGTCATTCAAAACAACGATCATTCAAGAATTGTTTTTGGCATACATTACATTTGGAATGTAACAGAATCTTGCCTCAAGTCCCATTGGGAAGAGACTAAAAGGACAACATAACAAGACTCTTTCTAAGAGCTTCTCCTCTGCAGTACATTCATCCGAGTTTCCTCGACAGAGGACAGGGGTCAGACGTTCAATCGCACACGTTGTGCAGTAATGTTGGGGAAGGAACAAAAACAAAAACAACATCCAGAAAACACAGATATGTAGATACGTCAATCAGTGAGCAAACAAAACCAGCCAATTGCAGTAGTTTGCACAGATTTTGTGGCTAGTGCAATTACTTTAATCATGCAGTCTAGCTTTACATTGGTTCACATGACAATAGAGGGGAAGCACAGCAAAGCAACCAGGAAGGTGCAACACATACGTCTTCAGATTACCTCTGCAATGTTCCTCATGAAAAATAACAACATTTGTGAAATTAAATGAAGCCATATAAAAAGTATCACGTTAGTCGAAACGGTCTGAATTGTTTCTTTCTTTCTTTTGAGTCTGCTAACATTCTAGGTTATTCTGTGTTCATGATACTTCTTATGTGGCGAGAAGAGACATATGGAAAACCTTTAACAGCATTCCAGGTTTTCAAGAGCTTTTCAAAACACACGGATAGCACTAGAGAGGAACACAAGATAGATACTTTGCACAAAGTTCAAAAGTGTACGCTTATTTTCGTTAACACTGAAGAAGAACAACCGGAAGAAAAGAAAAAGCTCAAAAGCACTCTGGTCCTCATCTTATATAGGGGTCATATAGGGGTCATTCTAACAAGTATTTCACTTTAGTGGCTGGGTTACCACCATATGTAAGGCTTCTAAAACCAGTTGGGTCATGTCTGTTTTGGTCTTAAATAATTAATTTCTTTATAATACTGTTTGACATCACATTATTATCCTACAGCCTCTGATAGGATATTTATGGGGAATTTAAAAATATATAAAGTAAAACAATACACATTTTATGTGTATAACATATCTATGCATCTATATTCACGTTCATACATATTCTGTACATGCATGCTTGACATGCATTATATAGGTGTGAATATAGTAGATACAGTATCTCTAGAGAGACAGGAGCACAAATGAGGAAAGGAGGCGATTGGGTTGTATAAAGTATTTGGAGTGTAAGATCACAGGTTTAGGTTACGGTGAGAAAAAGAGGGAGAGACAGGAGACATCCCTCAAGACAAGGCCTTGGGAAAGAGCCTGGAACTCACCGGAAATTCGGGAGAGAACTGTTTCAGCCAGTCTCCCAAAATAGCCTCAAACTCATCCCCATCCGGGAGGGCATCAAAGTCTATGTCTTGTAGAATATGGTGAAAACCTAAGTCTTCAGGGCTGTTGTAAATAAAGACACTAATCTCTTAATTTCAGTTGCCAAAAATTAACATTCAATACATTAATTGTCTTTTAAACTATTTATTTTCCTCACATTCATATATTTAAATGTTTAAAAGACAGGGTAAAGAGCATATTGATCATTTGCTCATAATTTAATCTTATTTTATAAGTAGGTCTAAAAAATAAATAAATATAGGCTATATTTAGGTTGAACAAAAAGATTGGTCCATAAAGTAGATCTGTGCGTTCTCAAGTGCTAAAGTACAAAAGAAAAACAATATTATTATCAAAATATTCATTTTAATGGCTTTACTTCATACATAAATACATGTTTAAAGAACACAAGAGCGATCCACTGATTGATTGTTCAGTTATCTCAAAATGACTTGATCTGGGCTGTACACACATGTTAGTTTGGGTTAGCAACGCTACAAATACGCTAGCCGGCGTCCTTTGTTTCTATATCTCTGTCTATACCTTTTCCCAAGGACTGCTGCCAGGTATTTCTTGACTGCCATTTGCTTTCGGTAGCGGCTGTAGCTATCTGTGAAGATCCCATCCGAATGTCGCTTTGACAGAGGCTCTGAGTCGTCTTCCATGGTGCTCCCTCCACTAGAAAGGGGAAGAGTAGAAGTTCTCTCTGTTAGGAGACGTATACCCTCCCTCCGAGGACTGTAGCCCATAGGATGCGCTGCACAGTTCTGATTTAAAAACTTACGCTTTTAATCAACCCTCCGGAATATATTTTTATTTCGATATCATCATGGTTAGGCTGGCTGGTTGAGGATATTGTAGGGAATAATTGAAGCCTATATTTATCTTCAACCCTTGGGACTAATCCACCACATTAATTATTCATAATGAAAAGTAAATGTATTCAGCCACGTGTATCATGTGCTTTGCTCCTTAAAGAGACAATATCAGCACTGAGATTCACCGATTCGATCTAATGCCGCACCCGGATTTGCACTCTTGAAGATTTTATCAAGTCAACCTACTCTGGGCGTAAAGGCGTCAAATTCAGGTGGGAAGACCACACACGTAGACACACGGGGAAATTAAACGAAACAGAATGAATATCAGAGTTAAAAGAAAAACGAACACGAAAAAGAACTTAGATCACAAAATAAGAGACGGCAATTTAGAAGATGTCCTTACCCTACACGCTTTGCCATCAGAGAATGGAGATATTTTCTTGCTGATAACTGACCCAGCGCTTTCCTGTAGGCTTTATTAAACATTCCGTCTGCATGCCTTTCCGTTCTGGGATGATAAAACGCCAAACAATAAATGACCACACTCAACACACACCTAGCGTTAAGTAGCAACATTAATGTAGCCTATACCAAATCCAACTCGTCATATGAGCTGTTTTCCAAAAGGTGAGCTTGAATAGTGAATAGTTACTTTTATGACTTTGGAAATGGCCAGTTCAGATTAAAAGTGTTTCGTTATGTTTAAATTTGCCAAGTAAATAGCCTACTTTCTACTACATTATACCACAAAAGCTTTCCGATCAGCTTCGTTGGAATACCAGGGTACCAGTACCACCGACCCCCCCCAAAAAAAAAGGTTCTACAACAAAATGTGATCATTGACAGTACAGTACATTTACTAACACAGAACATATAACATAGAAGAACAGAAATACGAGCTCAAATAATGAAATGTCTAGCAAGAACGTCAACAACATTACAAACAATAGGTTGAGAATAGTGATAATGATAGTCACCTTTTCTCCGGTGGGTAGTATAAAGTGTACAAATCGTCAGCCACAGACGGGGGACTTCTTATAGCAATTTGATCACTGTCAAATGCCAAGTCCGGTAACGAATTCCCATCCTCGTCATAAACCTCATTTTCAAGTCTGAAATCGGAAATGCATTTGAATATTATATTATTTTTGATCATGCATTATCATGACTAAACCAATTCTAAAAATAAACACTGAAATAAATGACGAATGTATTTTTAGATTGTAGCCTATTTTTTATATATACATGTCTGATACTATAGCCAACATGTATCTGCTTAAATTCTAAATAATTGCAATTGCTATCGGCCAATCCTAATTTGGCTACATCACCTTACAGAACTAATTTAGTGGAAGCATGGGCTTTAGCCCTTAAAAGGCAACCAAACCCCACCCCATCGGAAATAGGAAGATAAAAACGTTTAATTTAAAATATTTGCCATTGTGAATGAAATAACATCATATCCTGATCTCAAAAACAAAATGTAGAGTTATCATTCTAAAATTAAATGATGCAGATTATGACTTCTTAGTTAAGACAATCACAATAAATCGATTTTGTTATTCTGTGAATTAGTGGCTCCTTCGTTTGCCTCATTCCTCAGAAAATTACGCCTCTCTGTCATTCCCATGGGACGCGTCTGCACGCAGAGCTACAGTTCTGTATCAGACGCTTGATCTACCAATAGCTGCTAATATGCCCTGTTCCCGTGATATGATTCCAAGTGCTCTAAAGCCCCTCATAACAAAACATTGCAGCATATTCGCACTGAAAATAAAACACATTTAAGAGTATCTTCCAATGTAGGCTGTGGCATTAATTTTATACCCAAATTAATAAGATGCTCTGAAAATGTACAAAATATTGCGTATTAATTTAGATATAAACGAAATAAAAATTATACACACATTGATTGAACGAAAAAAAAATGTGTGTAACATTAAATGGCATAGTTCTATATACCTATGTGGTTGCAGGTATAATTGATAAACAAACAACTGCTTTGCTCGTCGCAGGCGCTCAGCAACAGAAACAATGCGTTTGCCAATGTTCAGTTTACTAATCCTTTACATGCAGAGATGCTCAGTTGAAGGAGGGGTGAACAGGTACCTACCTAAGGTTAGGATAGTTAAGCCCGAGAGGTGAGCAGTAGACACTGTAGTGCATTATGATTCCATAGATGAGTAAGGCTAAAGTCGCTTTACTAGACATTGTCCTGCTGTGAAAAAAAAATATCACAACGTTAAATGTGCGAAGGCTATGTAACATTTCCACAGTCAGACTGAGGGAAAAACGAAATGAATGCATATTTTAAGAATGGATAGGTTTTTCTTCAATGTTGGAGAATAATGTAATAAGCTTACAAAAATGATTCAAACTCCCCATCTATCCCCTTCTATTCAACAGTGCCTCAAAGTACCTAAAATGTGTTGACCCAAACATTCTAAAGTGTTAAACATTACCTCCAAACATTCTAAAGTACCCAAGCCTGTTGCTGTATTCTCGATTTGTGTGCGTAAAAGTTCGGAAAGCATCACGTACCTATTGCGGTGTCGAGAGAGACGCTGGATGCGATCCGGTTGCAACTACGACTGGGAGAGTGAGATAGTCTCTCTCTCTCCCTTTCTCTCCTTCCCGCTCTCTCTCCCCTTGCTTCTTCTGGAAAGCGTCTCTGCCGCCTCCTGTTGCTCCTTCAATTTGTCCAACCCTCCGTGCGGTCACACATAAAACGCGCTTCTCGGATCTCTGTATGCACACAGCCCCGGGAGAAAGAGGCCAAACATTTGTCTTCACAGAGGAAACTTTTTGTTCTGAAGACTTGCTTCCCTCGGCTTTTTTATTCTTGAATCGAATGGCATGCCTTTTTCACTAGTCACGTTAGGGGATACTATCTACGTCATCGCCCCCATCCTCTCCGAATGTTATAATGTAGTACTTTTCCTTTCCCGTCAATGAGATGGCCGGAGTCATAAAGTGCATATGCATGTTTAGTTCAATCACGTAATTGTGGGACAATGAATGAATGCTAATATTTGTCAGCGTGACATAGATAGGCGGTATGCCAAGTGAGGTCAATGTGCGTGGTTAATTTCAATACCTCAATCAAATGACTAAAATCAAATCGCCCCCGTCAAACTTAAAGCCAACCTGATCCATCCTTCAATTATAGCCATATATGGTGAAAATGATCAAGGTCAAGGGCGTGCATCCCCATTGGCCCATGATAGGTAGGGAGAGCGGGAGATGTCCAGTACTCAGGTGCTGAAACGAGGCAAGCCTGGAACTAGCAATGGTTGAATGGGCGCGTTTTAGCAAGAAAAGGTGAATGCTTGGGGTGCTTGTTGCACACAAAAAGTTGATTTGAAACAGGAAAACAATATGTACATTCTCACTCTCTATTTAATGTTGTTCTAAATGTTTTAGGACTTGATATAGCCTCCGTGCCTTCAACGCATTATGCACCTAGACATAGGCTATTCTCTGTTATGCACACGCTCGAACGAGTGGCGCAGCGGTGCTCCCGAGTGGCGCAGTGGTCTAAGGTACTGCATCTCAGTGCTAGAGGCGTCACTACAGACCCTGGTTCAATTCCAGGCTGTATCACAAACGGCCGTGATTGGGTGTCCCATAGGGCGGCGCACAATTGGCCCGGCGTCGTCCGGGTTAGGGTTTTGGCCGGGGTAGGCCGTCATTGTAAATAAGATTTTTTTCGCAACTGACTTGCCTAGTTAAATAAAGTTTAAAAAAAGATATATATATATATAGGGTTACTTAAGCCATAGAGGCCTATGACGTTTATTTCCCATATGAGAATATTTGGATTTTTAGCATTTATTTGTTTATAAAATATAGCCTGTAGGCCTACAACTATCCCACAAGATGTCTAAAAAATACAACATGTACTTTGTTGTAATAGGGATCTTCTACACAGATTCACAAATAATATTCTATTAAAAAGTATATCAAATGTTGTATCCACTTTCTCAATATTATCTATAGGTGCTGAATGGAATGTTATGATGAGAAATAGCAATCAGTGGAAATGATCATGGAGAAGCAACAGACTTTGTTTGATACAAAATCCCAAAGTTCCGCAGGTTTCAATCATTCATGATTGACCATTGCCTGTCTGTCTTTCACGCCCATGTCAGGATCATGTGTGGAATCTTTAGTGAATGATTCAGACCCTTACTCTGACGTTTTGTGACGAACATTTCAGTACCGCTTGCAGATACTCGTGTACTTTTTTGTCTTTGTCATTCCAGGGATGAAACGAAAAGTTGCTCAGAAAAACGTCGCTTACATAAAGTGGCCTCTCCAAGCGCTGAGCGAGCACCGCTCCCAAGTGGTGATGTGGAGTAAGTGCGTCATAATGAGAAAGGAACATCATGAAGTTTGCCAACATGAAAGGCCCAGTGCAGTCAAACACGTGATTTCCCCATGTTTTATATATATTTCCACATTATGAGGTTGGAATAATACTGTGAAATTGTGAAAATTATGATAAATCCCTTTTAGTGTAAGAACTGTTTGAAAAGACTGCCATCACCAGGCAGTAAATTAGTTAGCCTAATAGACAACTAAGAAAAAGTGTTCCAAACCTCTCTGTCAACAGCTAGATTTCAGTTTTCCTCTCCCCACTCCACTCCCAGACAGTCCTAGCAAAATTCTTGCTTGAGAAAGTGCTTTTTGCAAAGAAGCTATTTTTGTTTCTTTTTTACCATTTTAATGAAAACAATCACAGTAAGGTACTTAATTGTTACCCAGAAATGATTTGATATTGATATATATTTTTTAAAGGGCTGCATTGGATCTTTAACTACTGTGTATATTATAGACAGACTATACATTTTCAGTAGATATTATTTTCATGTCTAATAACTATTCTAGACAGTTTGCCCTATGAATACAATGTGTTAACAATTAAATATAAGTATCCATACTAATTCAATGTATATAGACTATTTTGAACATAAATATACTGCAGCTAAATATAATATAATAACTTTTGTTCCCAGAGGGAAATGTAGATTAAGGTATATATATATATAACAGCAACATTCACACATGACAGATTCAAATGCTATATGAGGCATGTACAAGATAAACACAAGTCACAAAAAAATCTATCATAAACTAATACTAAAGATAACGTTTCTGATCACCTGGCAGCTGAATACCTTTTTTTATCAGAAAGATATAATTCACAGAAATATCATCCAATTTTAGGAGGGGTGGAATCTAATAACAAGAACACAATCAATAACCCATCATCATTTCAGAAGTGCAGGGATAAAAAAGGGATATGAATGCCTGTCAGGAAGATTGATGAGGTTATTTATATCCCATCATTTCTGAGTCATGCCATTAAAGGGTTTACACAAAGTGCTTTGGCTACTTCCTGTCATAATATGTGGCCACTCTGAAACCAACCCCGTTCTCACTTTGTGGACAAAGGTTTACTGTAAGTCACTCTGGATAGAGTGTCTGCTAAATGACTCAAATGTAAATGTTTGTTTGGAATATCCACAAATCGTTAAGTGAAGCTAATGAACATTAGAGCCATTCCCAGCTGAGAAGTCTAATTGAGGTTCCAGCTGGCTGTTGTAACCATAAGCTTTTACTGCTACCAAAAACATGAAGTCAACTGTTATTGGAAGACGAGACCTGACCACAATCTAAAAAACTCAGATGAGTTTGAATAAATGTTCTTTCCTTTGTTTTGAACAAATATAGTATTGTGTTTATACAAGGACAAACCCGTCACGAAAAGATATCAAGGGTATGTCACAAATATCCCCTATTCCTTTCATAGTGGACTACTTTTGACCAGGACCCAGGGGCGCTGGTCAAAAGTAATACAATGTAGGGAATAGGGTGCTATTTGGTACAGAGCCCTGCTCAGCTCTTTCCAGGCTTTATTTGATGTGTAACTGACTCATACATTTTCACAGAGGGACGCAGATTTACTCATGCTTTCTGATAGGATCAGAGTTTATACAGCCTTCATAACATATGTAGGCAATATCACACTATACACAAAGGACAGAAGAAGTTTATATGAGGCACGGAACTCATCATTGGGCCTGCACAATACCCCCCTTGATCACCATGTCTACTGTTTGCCTGAGTAGATACACAAACATTAAATCTCAATCTGTTAATGACTATACGACCCACATCCAGGAGTAGGATAATTTAAACCAGGCAATAGGGCACCTCGTATTGAGTGATCAAACAAGGGTTACTAAAAAGGCATATCTGACTCACTGTAATAATAATAATAATAACCACTTCTGTTGACAATACTAGTGTCTTAATTATATAGGGTTAATAGGTACAATATTTTATTATGCAGTGGGCAAATATGTATCTCACTAGTGTGTGTGTGTGTGTGTGTGTGTGCGTGTGCGTGTGCGTGTGTGTGTGTGTGTGTGTGTGTGTGTGTGTGTGTGTGTGTGTGTGTGTGTGTGTGTGTGTGTGTGTGTGTGTGTGTAATGAGTTTCTTACAGCAGGGGGGGTTTTAATTAGATTTTGATTAAGAAATGTATCTTGATCTTCCATTCTTGAAATGACAAAATAAAGCTTCAATATATTTTCCACTGATAGAATATAGTAGCTTGATCTGTTTCAATCAAAATATCAAAACAAAACACGCATCAATGATAAAATGATTAGATTAAAGCCAAAGCTAAAACACCAATGAAGAAGACATTTCGGAGCAATTTTAGAGCATTATTGCAATTAATTGTTCATTGCCATATTGTTCGTTCCACGAATTGAGTACATTTTGTATAGTGTAACTTGGTAAGAAAAAATGTATTAATTGTTTCACCGAATTTGAACATTCTGTTCAAGTTCATAAAAAACATGTTTTCACATCTCAAGGGGTGAAATTTAATACATTACTATAGTAAGAGCGAATAAAGGACCATTAAAGTAGCAGGGTTGACCATAACAGTGTTTTCCTCTTAAATCAGCTATAAATCCCCTTGTGACAAGGGAGAATGGAACTTTGTTGTGTGCAACAGAGAGGGGCAATTAATTGCAAGCTTCACAAACGTTTTTAATTGTTAAAACATTTCTAGCCTATCGGGGGGTTTGGGTCAATCCGAATTGAAAGCAGTCAATTCAGGAAGTGATTTGAATTCAATATTCAGAAATAAATAGCTTCTACTTGTCAGTTTATTTCATGTATTGTGTAATTGATGTGTACACTGAGTGCTCTTTCCATGACAGACTAACCAGGTGAATCCAGACAAAAGCTATGATCCTTTATTGATGTCACTTGTTAATTCCCCTTCATCTACACTGATTGAAGGGGAATTAACAAGTGACATCAATAAAGGATCATAGCTTTTGTCTGGATTCACTTGGTTAGTCTGGAGACAGGTTAAAGAAGGACATTTAAGCCTTGAGACAATCGAGACATGGATTGTGTGCGTTTGCCATTCAGAGGGTGAATGGGCAAGACAAAAGATTTAGGTGTCTTTCAACAGGGTATGGTAGTAGGTGCCAGGCGCACCGGTTTGTGTCAAGAACTGCAATGCTGCTGGATTTTTCACACTCAACAGTTTCCCGTGTGTATCAAGAATGGTCAACCACCCAAAGGACATCCAGCCAACTTAACACAACTATGGGAAGAATGGGCCAGCATCACTGTGGAACGCTTTCAACACCTTGTAGAGTCCATGCCCTGACAAATTGAGGCTGTTCTCAGTATTAGGAAGGTGTTCTTAATGTTTTGTACACAGTGTCTATAGATATGGTGGAATTGTTTTTTGATATGTTCATGCAGGGCTAATCTGCAAAAGAGCATGGCTAAATACATGTTTGGTTTTTTGAATTCACTGAAAATATGACATTTTTTGCAGTTAATGAATTGGAATTAGTTTGTTCTGAAATGACTGTCTTTGTTCGAATTGACCCAAACCCTGCTATGGTAACAGGGTTGACGTGTTCTAGTATCAGCTCACCTGCTTTTACACTGATTTGACTGTTATCTGTTCCTTTGAAAAAAATATTTAAAGCAATAGTTTCACCATATTAAAATCCTTAAGAGTATTGACACATCCGTGCTTCAGTAACAGTAAAAAAAATAATATAATAATCCCCCACATCCTCCTATGTCGGCCTTCCGCATCTGCGGTGAAAGGTGGCAGAGCTAGAGCGGAGTTTGTCAGACCATATCCCCCCCCCAAAAAAGGTCTTCTCACGAAAACGTCTGAAACGTACAAACATTTATGACCACTATGGAAAGGGGCGACTCACGAACACGGTGGCATTCTGTTTCTCTATGATACCCACAAGTGTCACTGGACTCATCTGAAGGTAACCCATACAAATGAATATAAAGTGTCTCCTAGATATAGGACAGACACTTCAAAACCTTGTTCCCTATGATTTAAAGGTTTAGACTTTGAGGTAAAACAAGAGTTCATTTCATGTAACAGGACTGACCTTCAACTGAGGGACAGACGTAAATGAAACACAAATGACATTAAATAATAATCTTCAGAAAGGACTTTGTCATAGCAAGAACATAAACAGGGCTTTACAATGATGGTGAAAACTTGAAGAAATGTTGAGGTTAAATGGGTAAAAAAACCTTCCTAGAAGTCGGACAAACATGATGAGGGACATTTATCAACTTTTTTGTAACGTGGACGCTGGGATTCGGTAAGCAAGTGCAGGTGGTGAGTTTAATAAATGGAACAATACAAGAAACACGAGTAGCGTACAGACATGAAACAGTCAATACTGCCTGTGGAATGAACCTAAGGGAGTGCAGAGGGACGGCCCCGAGGATGAGGAGATGGCCGGCAGCGATGATGGAAATCACAGATGATGTTGGAATCCAGAATGTCCTCCACCGGAACCCAACACCGCTCCTCTGGGCCATACCCCTACCAGTCCACCAGGTACTCGAGCCGACCCCCACAACGTCGGGAGTCCAGTAGGGATCTGACGGCATAGGCGGAACCTCCATTGATGTCAGAGGGGGGGTGGGGGGGGGGGGGGGGGGGGGTCGTAGGGGACAGCATCAGCCAGGGGACCAGAAACCACTGGGAAGTGACTGGGAAGCTGTAACCTATACGTCACCTCGTTGACCCTCCGGAGAACCTTGAATGGCCCCACAAACCGTGGGCTCAGCTTCTTGCAGAGCAGGTGAAGTGGGAGGTTCCTGGTAAAGAGCCAGACATGATCACCAGGATGGAACACGGGCGACTCACTGCGGTGGCGATCCGCCTGCTCCTTCTGACGACGGACGGAACGCTGGAGCCTCGCATGAGCTTCACTCCAAACCTCCTCTGCGCACCGGAAACATTTGTCCACTGCAGGGGCTTCGGTCTGGCTCGGAGTCCACGGAGCCAGGACCGGCTGATAACCCAGGACACACTGGAAGGGAGTAAGCCCAGTGGAGGAGTGACGTGATGAATTCTGGGAATATTCTGCCCAGGGAAGGAATCAGGCACACTACCCCTGCCGGTCCTAGCAGTGACTCCTCAGGAACTTCTCCAGCTCCTGGTTCATTCTCTCCACCTGCCTGTTGAACTGAGGCCGGTACCCGGAAATAAGGCTGACCGTGACCCCCAGTTTCTCCATGAAAGCCCTCTATACCCATGATGTGAATTGGGGGCCCCCAGTCAAAGACGATGTCCTCCGGCCATAGTGCCGGAAGACCTGCTAGAACAGTGCCTCGAACAGCCCCGAAACCTGAAGGATCTGGAGAAGGTCTGTATGGAGGAGTGGGCCAAAATCCCTGCTGCAGTGTGTGCAAACCTGGTCAAGAACTACAGGAAACGTATGATCTCTGTAATTGCAAACAAAGGTTTCTGTACCAAATATTAAGTTCTGCTTTTCTGATGTATCAAATACTTATGTCATGCAATAAAATGCAAATTAATTACTTAAAAATCATACAATGTGATTTTCTGGATTTTCTTAGATTCCGTCTCTCACAGTTGAAGTGTACCTCTGATAAAAAATTACAGACCTCTACATGCTTTGTAAGTAGGAAAACCTGCAAAATCGGCAGTGTATCAAATACTTGTTCTCCCCACTGTATGTGTTGTAGCAGTTTAAGGGTTTGATGGTTGTTACCTCCTTTGACACTGTCTGTTCTGCAAACTTTGTAAGAGCACGTGTCACTAATGAGCTGCACTGTCTTTGTCTTTGATATTTGGATGAAACCATGAGTAAAGCCAGTATGTCCATGTATGCGGATGACTCAACACTATACTACACTAGGGGTGGCAGGTAGGCTCGTGGTTAGAGAGCTGGGCCAATAACCGAACGGTTGCTGGATCGAATCCCAGAGCTGACAAGGTAAAAATCTGTCGTTCTGCCCCTGAGCAAGGAAATTCACCCACTGTTTCCCGGACGCTGTGGATGTTGATTTAGGCAGCCCCCCCACCTCTCTGATTCAGAGGGGTTGTGTTAAATGCGGAAGACACATTTCAGTTGAAGGCATTCAGTTGTACAACTGACTAGGTATCCCTCTTTCCCCACTACACGTCAGCAACTGAAATGACTGCCACACTTAACAAAGAGTGGGTAGCAAGAGGAATAAGTTAGCCCTAAATATTTCAAAAACTAAACGCATTGTATTTGGGACAAAGCATTCACTAAACCCGAAACCTCAACTACATCTTGTAATGAATAATGTGGAAAATGAACAAGTTGAGATGACTAAACTGCTTGGAGTAACTCTGGATTGTAAACTGTCATGGTCAAAACATATTGATACAACAGTAGCTAAGATGGGGAGAAGTCTGTCCATAATAAAGTGCTGCTCTAACTTCTTAACAACACTATCAGCAAGGCAGGTCCTACAGGCTCTAGTTTTGTCGCACCTAGACTACTGTTCAGTCGTGTGGTCAGACACCACAAAGAGGGACTTGGGAAAATTGCAGTTGGCTCAGAACAGGGCAGCA
The DNA here is from genome assembly GCF_045679555.1 of Salvelinus alpinus. NCBI lineage: Eukaryota > Metazoa > Chordata > Actinopteri > Salmoniformes > Salmonidae > Salvelinus > Salvelinus alpinus. The sequence continues at coordinate 33,861,669 of NC_092095.1, forward strand.
CGGCTGGCCCTTAAAAGTACACGGGGGGCTAACATTAATGGCATGCATTTCAATCTCTCATGGCTCAAAGTGGAAGAGAGATTGACTTCATTACTACTTGTTTTTGTAAGAGGTGTTGACAAGCGGAATGTACCGAGCTGTCTGTTTAAAATACTAGCACACAGCTCGTACACCCATGCATACCCCACCAGACATGTCACCAGAGGTCTCTTCACAGTCCCCAGACTATGGGAGGTGCACAGTACTACATAGAGCCATGACTACATGGAATTCTATTTCACATCAGGTAACTGATGCAAGAAGTAGAATCAGATTTTTAAAAGTAGGTCAAAATACACCTTATGGAACAACGGGGATTGCGAAGAGATGTACACAAAGTTACAGACACATGCATACACACACATATTGTGATATTGTTGTATGGTGGTATTAAACATTTCATATTGTAGATATGTAGTGGTTTAAAAATGTTATATAATGTACTGTTTTATCTATTGTTTTATATGTAATGTAAATGCTTTAATATGTTTGGACACCAGGAAGAGTAGCTGCTGCCTTGGCAACAGCTAATGGGGATCCATAATAAATACAAATATGTGGTGTCAGAAGAGTGGAGAATGTTGGGTCGGTGAAAGTGACTCGAAGTGGAATAGTGTAGATTTTTTGCATTTCTGCCATCCAGAGGGAACGTGCGCTCCACACCATGTGACTGGGGACAAGAACTGTGACTTGCTTTCCTCTCCTGAGCAGGGCGCCGTTGAAATGAGTGATAACTGGAGTTAACTGTTGAGGAGGATCAACTGGTGTCTGTGATGCTCGCCGTTTGGTGCGACGCAGACCCGGTGAAGAGCATGATGAAACAGAGAAAACAGTGTCTGCACTACTGAGTTTTGATGAAGAGTCTATCAGATAAAGAAGAAGAAGAAGCTTCACAAGAGACATCTCAAATGGGAGATGTATAAAACATAATTGATGCAATTTCAATGTTGTTTGAGTTGCTTTGTGTATCACCCAATTGTTTAGGGGGTAGATCAGCTTTAATATTGCAGATAGATTGCTTAGTTTCATCAAACAAACACCTGATTGGTTTGGTAGCTGACAAAAAGGCTACGCTGCGTACGCACTACGGCGTTACGGAAGCGTTTAGATGCCGAAATTCAATTGGGAATGCAAATGGTAAAATGATAAATTAATATCATGTTTCCGACTGCTTTTCCTCAATGGGAATGCATTTTTGTGACAAAATTCTAATTGAAATGCAAAAAATATATAATCCGATCCAGATTCAGATTGTTTAATAGTCACATAGTCCTGCATGTTGGAGCTCGGAGGCTAAGTGAAATAAAACAATGAAAATGTTAAGAAAAAACAAAGATATAAATATAAATAGCACTATATACATAACAACAACTGATGCAGTGATGAATAAATACACGCCCACTGGGGTGGAGGCAGAGTAAAGACTGTTGAGGGGGTGGGGTGGGGGGGGAATGACCATAGGGGGAGCAGCAGGCAGACTAAATTACCATTGAGGGGGTGTGGGGACCAAGTGAAATAAAACATTTCCAAAAAAATATATATATACACACATATTAACAACTGCAACAGTGATGAATGTCATTGGGTTGGGGGCAGAGTAAAAGTATGTTAAGGGGAGCAGCAGGTAAGGTAAGTGACTGTTGAGGGGGTGGGTACATAGGGAGAGTAGGTATCTGACTAGTGGTGGCTATTCAGCAGCCTGATGGTCTGGGGGTAGAAACTATTGGCCAGTCTTCCAGTTTTCGCCATGATGCTCCTTTACTGCCCGCGTTTGAGTGATGGAAGCAGGGAGAAAAGGGCGTGGCTGAGGTGGCTGGGGTCCCTGATGATCTTCTTTTTTTTTTTTTACAATTTTATTTCACCTTTATTTAACCAGGTAGGCCAGTTGAGAACAAGTTCTCATTTACAACTGCGACCTGGCCAAGATAAAGCAAAGCAGTGCGACAAAAACAACACAGAGTTACGCATAAACAAACGTACAGTCAATAACACAATAGACAAATCTATGCACATTGAGTGCAAATGTAGAAGAGTAGGGAGGTAAGGCAATAAATAGGCCATAGAGGCTAAATAATTACAATTTAGCATTAACACTGGAGAGATAGATGTGCAGATGATGTGCAAGTAGAGATACTGGGGTGCAAAAGAGCAAGAGAATAAATAACAATATGGGGATGAGGTAGTTGAGTGTGCTATTTACAGATTGGCTGTGTACAGGTACAGTGATCGGTAAGCTGCTCTGACAGCTGATGCTTAAAGTTAGAGAGGGAGATATAAGTCTCCAGCTTCAGTGATTTTTGCAATTCGTTCCAGTCATTGGCAGCAGAGAACTGGAAGGAAAGGTGGCCAAAGTAAGTGTTGGCTTTGGGGCTGACCAGTGAAATATACCTGCTGTAGCGTGTGCTACGGGTGGGTGTTGCTATGGTGACCAGTGAGCTAAGATAAGGCGGGGCTTTACCTAGCAAAGACTTATAGATAACCTGGAGCCCGTGGGTTTGGCGACGAATATCTAGTGAGGGCCAGCCAACGAGAGCATACAGGTCACAGTGGCGGTGGGTGGTATATGAGGCTTTGGTCACAAAACGGATGGCACTGTGATAGACAGTTTGCTGAGTAGAGTGTTGGAGGCTATTTTGTAAATGACATCACCAAAGTCAAGGATCGGTAGGATAGTCAGTTTTACGAAGGTATGTTTGGCATTATGAGTGAAGGAGGCTTTGTTGCGAAATATGAAGCCAATTCTAGATTTAATTTTGGATTGGAGATGCTTAATGTGAGTGATAGGAGATGTGAGTGATATTTGTTCTCAAGGTACATAATCCAATTTAATTATATTCCTCAGTCTGCAAACCAGAATTTGTAAGATCCTGATCGAATGAAACAGACGGAGGCCCGGCTAAAATAGTCAAAAAGGTTTATTCACGGGAACGTTCTAAAGTCAAGAATACAAAACAATTCATTTTATACTGACTTCTCACGCCCACACATTCACACAACCATACGCACACACATGTCCTGCTACCCAGCCGACAGAGATTAGTGACCTTGTCCTTGAGCCGTACTCCCCGTTCTCTCCCAAATCTCTAGTCAGGTCGGCACCAAGCTCAGACAGTCTGTGTTTAAAATACCATAAAGACATATTGTCTTTACCCTAATTCTGACTAGGACTACACATTTATTGATTATGATTTTATACATTCTAATCAATTTCATACAATTATATGTTTCAGGGCGGAATATTCTAATCATTCAATTAACAGATAATTCTCACCTATCAGTGAGTCTTGAAGGAGAGTTTACAGTCTAACCAGACACCTAGGTATTTGTAGTTGTCCACATATTCTAAATCAGAACCGTCCAGAGTAGTGATGCTAGTCGGCCGGGTGGGTTCAGAAAACAGTCGGTTGAAGAGCATGCATTTAGTTTTACTAACATTTAAAAGCAGTTGGAGGCCGGAAGGAGTGTTGTATGGCATTGAAGCTTGTTTGAAGGCTTGTTAACACAGTGTCCAAAGAAGGGCCAGATGTATACAGAATGGTGTCGTCTGCGTAGAGGTGGATCAGAGAATCACCAGCAGCAAGAGCAACATCATTGATATATAGAGAAAAGAGTCGGTCCGAGAATTGAACCCTGTGGCACCCCCATAGAGACTGCCAGAGGTCCAGACAACAGGCCCTTCGATTTGACACACTGAACTCTATCTGAGAGAGTAGTTGGTGAACCAGGCGAGGCAGTCATTTGAGAAACCAAGGCTATTGAGTCTGCCGATAAGAATGCAGTGATTGACAGAGTCGCAAGCCTTAGCCAGGTCGATGAAGACGGCTGCACAGTACTGTCTTTTATCGATGGCAGTTATGATATCGTTTAGGACCTTGAGCGTGGCTGAGGTGCACCCATGATCAGCTTGTAAACCAGATTGCATAACGGAGAAGGTACGGTGGGATTCGAAATGGTCGGTGATCTGTTTGTTAACTTGTCTTTCAAAGATTTTAGAAAGGCAGGATGGATAAAGGTCTATAACAGTTTGGGTCTAGAGTGTCTCTAGACACTCTAGAAAGAGAGGGTCCAGATTGTCTAGCCCGGCTGATTTGTAGGGATCCAGATTTTGCAGCTCTTTCAGAACATCAGCTGTCTGGATTTGGGTGGATAAGCGGGGGGGGGGGGGGGGGGGGGGGCTTGGGCAAGATGCTGCAGGGGGTACAGAGCTGTTGGCCGGGGTAGGGGTAGCCAGGTGGAAAGCATGGCCAGCCGTAGAAAAAGGCTTATTGAAATGATCGATTATCGTAGATTTATCGGTGGTGACAGTGTTTCCTAGCCTCAGTGCAGTGGGCAGGTGGGAAGAGGTGCTCTTATTCTCCATGGACTTTACAGTGTCCCAAAACTTCTGGGAATTAGTGCTACAGGATGCAAATGTATGTTTGAAAAAGCTAGCCTTAACTCCTAACTGTATATTGGTTCCTGACTTCCCGGAAAAGTTGCATATCGCGGGGGCTATTCGATGCTAATGCAGAACGCCACAGGATGTTTGTGCTGGTCAAGGGAAGTCAAATCTGGGGTGAACCAAGGGTTATATCTGTTCTTAGTTCTACATTTTTTGAATGGGGCATGCTTATTTAAGATGGCGAGGAAAGCACTTTTAAAGAGCAACCAGGCATCCTCTACTGACGGGATGAGGTCAATATCCTTCCAGGATACCCGGGCCAGGTTGGTTAGAAAGGCCTGCTCGCTGAAGTGTTTCAGGGAGCGTTTGACAGTGATAAGGGGTGGTCGTTTGACCGCGGACCCGTCACGCACGCAGGCAATGAGGCAATGATTACTGAGATCCTGGTTAAAGACAGCAGAGGTGTATTTAGTGGGCAAGGTGGTCAGGATGATATCTAAGAGGGTGCCCATGGTTATGGATTTAGGGTTGTACCTGGTAGGTTCCTTGATAATTTGTGAGAGATTGAGGGCATCTAGTTTAGATTGTAGGACGGCCGGGGTGTTAAGCATATCCCAGTTTAGGTCACCTAACAGTACAAACTCTAAAGATAAAGGGTGGCAATCAATTCACATATGGTGTCCAGGGCACAGCTGGGGGCTGACGGGGGTCTATAACAAGCGGCAACGGTGAGAGACTTGTTTCTGGGAAGGTGGATTTTTAAAAGTAGAAGCTTGAATTGTTTGGGCACAGACCTGGATAGTATGACAGAACTCTGCAGGCTATCTCTGCAGTAGATTGAAACTACGCCCCCTTTGGCAGTTCTATCTTGTCGGAAGATGTTATAGTAAGGGATGGAAATTTCAGTTTTTTTGGTGGCCTTCCTAAGCCATGATTCAGACACGGCTAGGACATCAGGGTTGGAGGAGTGTGCTAAAGCAGTGAATAAAACAAACTTAGGGAGGCTTCTAATGTTAACATGCATGAAACCAAGGCTTTTACGGTTACAGAAGTCAACAAATGAGAGCGCCTGGGCAATGGGAGTGGTGCTGGGCGCTGCAGGGCCTGGGTTAACCTCTACATCACCAGAGGAACAGAAGAGGAGTATGATAAGGGTACGGCTAAAGGCTATAAGAACTGGTCGTCTAGTGCGTTCGGAACAGAGAGTAAAATGAGCAGATATCTTGGCGCGGAAAAATAGATTCAAGGCATGATGTACAGACAAGGGTATGGTAGGATGTGAGTACAGTAGAAGTAAACCTAAGCATTGAGTGACGATGAGAGGTTTTGTCTCTAGAGGCACCAGTTAAGACCAGGTGAGGTCACCGCATGTGTGGGGGGGTGGAACAAAAGGGCTATCTAAGGCATATTGGTCAGGGTTAGGGGCTCTACAGCGAAATAAGACAATAATCACAGCTCCACGCGAGGTGCCACGGCTCACCGCACTCATAGCAGCGTCTCTGATCGGGGTCCAGCAGCCGCTGGCGTCGTCGGTTTGGGTCACTCTCCCGCTTCACAGCCTCGGCTGGTTCCGTCCGGGCCCCCTTCAGCTCCTCGCCTCTCTTTGTGTTGGTTGCCCCCCTTTAGCCGTACCCTCCTCTCTCCGCTCGGGCCCCTCTCAGCAGGTCCTGGGTGTTCTGGTGAATTTCCACCGCTGTCAGCAATTCCTCCAGGCTCTGGGGGTTCTGCATGCTCACCGTCTTCTTCATCTCGTAGGGCAGGGCCCGAAGTAATTTATCCAGGAAAAGTTTGTCAAGCATCGGGAGGGACGGTACTTCCGTCAGTAGCCAGCCCTTGGTCAGCCGCACCAGGTCGCTCATCTGCGCACGGGGGGAAAGTGTGGGGTCAAAGGCCCAGTCGTGGACCAGTTGTTCACTGCGTGCGAGATTGAACCCATAATGGCTTAGTATCTCCTGTTTGAGTCCCTCATAATTCGTGGCCTAGTCAGTGTTCAAATCAAAGTAGGCCTTCTGGGCCTTCCCAGAGAGGTAGGGTGCCAACAGGCTGGCCCACTGGGGCTTGGGCCATCCTTCCCGCTGTGCCATCCTCTTGAAGGTGCACAGATACGACTCCACGTCATCTTCCTCCCTTAACTGAACCAAGAACTGATTCGGACCAGACTCCTGAGCCCTCCCAACCTCCAACTAGGCTACCTCCGCTACCAGTCTGCGGTTTTGTTGGTACTGCTCCTCCAGCGCTTGCTCCTGGAGAGCCTGTTGCTTCAGCTGGCTGAGGATGAACTGAGCCACCAGTTCCTCCATGGTAATCTCTGCACACTCGACCCCATGGCACCCAAATCAATTGAGTTGCCCGCATTCTCCACCATATGTGGTAAACCGTGGTGTGTTGGGTGGAGTATGCAGAGATTGACACAGATAGGGAGGCTTTAGTCCGCAAAAACAACTTTACTAAGACAGAAAATAAATAAAAAAAGTCACCCACTTTTTCACAAAGGAAGGTGGGTGTAGTCGCGAGTGGTGGAAATTAACCTGTTTGTTTAGTCCTAGTAAAATAGGCAAATTTGTCTCCCCTAACATTGTTACTTAATATCTTCATAGAAAATTCTGAGTGTTTACATTTCGCTCCTCTTTTAGCCGACATTTAATCAATGCAGGCAAACTTTTAGCAAGCTATTCATACTAAATCAAATCAAATGTATTTATATAGCCCTTCTTACATCAGCTGATATATCAAAGTGCTGTACAGAAACCCAGCCTAAAATCACAAACAGCAAGCAATGCAGGTGTAGAAGCACGGTGGCTAGGAAAAACTCCCTAGAAAGGCCGAAACCTAGGAAGAAACCTAGAGAGGGACCAGGCTATGAGGGGTGGCCAGTCCTCTTCTGGCTGTGCCGGGTGGAGATTATAACAGAACATGGCCAAGATGTTCAAATGTTCATAAATGACCAGCATGGTCAAATAATAGTAATCACAGTGAACAGGTCAGGGTTCCATAGCCGCAGGCAGAACAGTTGAAACTGGAGCAGCAGCACGGCCAGGTGGACTGGGGACAACAAGGAGTCATCATGCCAGGTAGTCCTGAAGCATGGTCCTAGGGCTCAGGTCCTCCGAGAGAGAGAAAGAAAGAGAGAATTAGAGAGAGCATACTTCAATTCACACAGGACACCGGATAAGACAGGAGAAATAATCCAGATAACAGACTGACCCTAGCCCCCCGACACATAAACTACTGCAGCATAAATACTTGAGGCTGAATCAGTTGTCCCTGCCCCGTCTGGTGCCAGGTCCAACAGATGCAGCTTCAGGCTCAGCAGCCTTGTCTCCCCATCCCCATACCCCTGAACCAGCCCTACTCCCAACTGAAGAAGGAGGTGAGCAGCATTGTGTTGAATGACATGTCAGTTGACATAATTGCAGGTACTGCAATGCATTGAGTACAGGAATGTAATTCTCCAGTCAGGAAAAATATCACTTGACACAAAGGCAGGCAATATCAGAGCCTTAAAAGAAGAGATGCAGGCTCTTAGAGATGGATGGGAGTCTCTCCTGTCGGAGGCAACACTGATCGCTACACAAGTGGATGTTGTACCTCAATGTAGCAAGGAACACAGACAAAAGAGGAAAAAGAAGAGAATCCATGATGAGACCTCTCAAGAGGAGACAGGTCAGGACAGTGCAGCAATGGTGTTTCGGAACACAGTGTTTTTTTTTACTGCTATGGCCAACATCATAAGTGACTTGGACACAAGGTTCCACACCACTGTAAAAATTGTAGAATAATTTTCTGCTGTTCTGAAAGTGGGGCAGATTAGTGAGGATAAAGCCCGTTCTGTGTGCCAACCACTGATGACAAACTATTCCAGAGATCTTACTCCTGAGTTTAAAAATGAAGTAAGACACCTGAACACTCTATATGCTGACACTTTCCCCCCTAACTTGGTCTCCTGAATGCAATTTGTAAGATGCAGCCGCAAAGCATTTTTGGAGAAGTGTGGATTGCTTTATGTATATTTTGCATACTGCCTTTGACTGTTGCTGGTGGTGAGAGAGCTTTCAGTAAGCTAAAACTGATAAAAAAACAATTTGAGGTCCATTATGTCCCAGGACAGGCTTTGCAGTCTTGCCATTCTGTCAATTGAAAGTCAGTTAGCTAGAAAGCTGGACTTCAAAGACTTCATCAGTGAGCACATTTCTTATAGTTTAGTATTGTATTTTTGTAATATTGTACATTTTATATTGTAAATGTGTACTGGTTTAGCAGTGTAAATATGTATAGTGCACAATGTCTGGTGTGATGCATTGTTTTATTGATGATGTAGATGATGTTTTGTTGTGGTGTGTTGTTTTGTTCCTGTTTGGATCCCAGGAAGACTAGTGGCTGCCTTGGCTGCAGCTAATAGGGATCTTAATAAAATACTAAATACTAATACTTGGATTTAATTAAATGATGTATTAGGCCTCAGTGCCTCAACAGCAGCAGACAAGAAGAGTCAGTGGGGCGCCCGGTGGATTTTGAGAAGATTGGCCCTTGGCCCCTGTAGCAAAAGATGTAACCACTTCCACACTCAAACAGTAGAAAGGTAGGCAAACCACTGATACAGTATTCCGATATTAGGCGATACTGCCAGTAGAAGGCGATAGAAGACCAGTTTTGGAGAGAGAATTATATTAATCTTTAATACACAAATCCCTTGAAAGCCACACACACGGCATACAGACACATTTTTGGTTCACAAAATTACTTCTTCATTTCAATGTTTTGTTTATACATTTGTTGTTGTTGCTATATTCACTTGAGTCTGTGATGATCGTCTAACGATCTAGACACGGGTCTGCAGGATTGATATCTCCAACTGCGGCGTCATTTACTGGAATCGCGTCGGCCATGTTGTAGTGGGGGTTGATGCAAGTTTAGAGGTAGGAAGTGTAGCTACAGGAGCTGGGTTAGCCTACTTTTGGTGACTTATTTTGTCATGTCGCTGGATACATTTTGCTGGGGTTTTATTCATTAAGGCGTTCTGTCTGTGTCAACTCCTTTAATTTCTTTATCATTCGTTTTGCTTTGATTTAACTTCATTGTTATTTCATTCACCGAGGACAAAAACGATTGAGAAAGACCTGTGTTGGAGGGAGGCGGGATGGGGGCGACTGTGATTTCCATGTTGGAATACTAGCTGATTTTTCGTTGAACCCAGAAATAAATTGGAAATACAAACACAAGCGACACAAGATCGTGAATTTCTAAAAGGTAAGATTTTTTAAATTAGAAAAATAAGTTGACAATCCAATAACCCAATGATGGGCCCCACCAGTCCTCTGATAGGATCGATTTTCCAGAGCATTGTCTGCATATATTTGTTCTGACCTAAAGAATTGCGGTAAATATAGCCTATTATTAAAGGTACATTAAATTCGTATAAAGTGTTGAGTTTAAATATGTTTTTGGAGACCAACACAGGCCTACTGTAGTTCACTCTCTGGTGTGAACATGTAGACTAATTGACGTTTTAATTGTAGGTTACGACTTTGACGTCCCCAAAGACAGCATTTTATTTAACGTCTTATATATAAGACGTTAAGTGAAATAATGCATTTCTCAAACGCCGACAAAACAATTGTTTCTTGTTGGACAATCAAGCTAGTCCAGTTTGCTGGAGGGTAACTTAGTGTCCGATAACGCAAGACGGCTGTTCCAATACAGAACACATGGAACAGCTAGCTGAAGTAGCAACACTAGCATTGTCTGGACTCTCACCTCATGGTTGGTAACAAATCATATTCCTGATACTAGTTAATTGAGATAAAGCAACTAAGTGTGTGTTATGGAATGTGATTGTGGTTAGCTGAATAATGTGCATCTGGAGGCTACACGTAGCCCATGATTGCCAGTACTGAGCGTAAATAAATTAATGACCTCCAATTATATTTACTTATAGGCCTACAGTAGTAATCCCTGAATGCATAGGTTATTTTGGTAGAAGGGGATAGAGTACCAACCCCATAAAAACTTACCAACTCCACACCACGTTAAAAATATCTGAGGCATATGCTTGAGTTTGTTAATAATAACACTTCCACATCCGATGTTGGAGTGGTGTCAGTTAAATGGAGAGAACCACCGACTGACTGTTGTTGCTGGGACTAAACCACTATGTCTAAAAGGTCCAAGGCCTCTAAGCATTGTAATGTCTACGGTTGGCCTCGGGATTCAGAGCAACCTAGACGAGCCCAAAGTGTGACCCCCTAGGCTAGAACATAGATCAAAATCAAATAAAATGTTATTTGTCACATACACATGGTTAGCAGATGTTAATGTGAGTGTAGTGAAATGCTTGTGCTTCTAGTTCCGACAGTGCAGTAATATCTAACAAGTAATCTAACAATTCCCCAGCAACAACTTAATACACACAAATCTAAAGGGGTGAATGAGAATATGTACATATAAGGCTGAGCGGCATAGGCAAGGTGATAGTATAATTTCTATTTATTTATTTATCTGTTATTTTACCAGGTAAGTTGACTGAGAACACGTTCTCATTTACAGCAACGACCTGGGGAATAGTTACAGGGGAGAGGAGGGGGATGAAAGAGCCAATTGTAAAACTGGGGATTATTAGGTGACCGTGATGGTTTGAGGGCCAGATTGGGAATTTACAGTATGTATTGGGAAAATACAGTATATTAATGTGATATGATATGAGTAATGTAAGATATGTAAACATCATTAAAGTGACATTATTTAGAGTGGCATTGTATAAAGTGACTAGTGATCCATTTATTAAAGTGGCCAGTGTAGGCAGCAGCCTCTCTGAGTTAGTGATTGCTGTTTAGCAGTCTGATAGCCTTGAGACAGAAGCTGTTTTTCAGTCTCTCGGTCCCAGCTTTGATGTACCTGTACTGACCTCGCCTTCTGGATGGTAGCGGTGTGAACAGGCAGTGGCTCAGGTGGTTGATGTCCTTGATGATCTTTTTGGCCTTCCTGTGACATCGGGTGCTGTAGGTGTCATAGAGGGCACACAGTAAAAATAAGTGTTAGTTTAGCTCCGATAGAGTTGAATTCAACACTGTTTCAGATACCATTTGGTCCCAGTCTACATAGTTTTAAAGTTACTCTACAGGTAGTGTCACAATTTCAGAGTTAATTTTCATTCCACTGAATTTAGTTGAATTTACACTGCAACGACTGCATAATTTTACACTCTGATTTAATTCCGACACTAGAGCTCATTGACTCCTCATAATGTTGAAAATACTCATCCTGGGTTAAAATAAGTCAACACTGTAATTTTTACACCAACTTTTTTACTGTGCAGGTAGTTTGCCCCCGGTGATGCGTTGTGCAGAGCGCACCACCCTCTGGAGAGCCTTGCAGTTGAGGGCGGTGCAGTTACCGTACCAGGCTGTGATACAGCCCGACAGGATGCTCTCGATTGTGTATCTGTAAAAGTTTGAGGGTTTTGGGTGACAAGCCACTCTGTGTGAGTGGACCATTTCAGTTTCTCTGTGATGTATACGCCTAGGAACTTAACTTTCCACCTTGTCCACTGTTGTGCCTTCGATGTGGATAGGGGGGGTGCTCCCTCTCCTGTTTCCTGAAGTCCACGATCATCTCCTTTTAAAAAAAAAAATGTTGAGTGAGAGGTTGTTTTCCTGACACCACACTCCAAGTGCCCTCACCACCTCGCTGTAGGCTGTCTTGCTGTTGTTGGTAATCAAGCCCACTACTGTTGTCGTCTGCAAACTTGATGATTGCGTTGGAGGCATGCATGGCCACACAGTCGTGGGTGAACAGGGAGTACAGGAGGGGGCTGAGCAAGCACCCTTGTGGGGTCCCAGTGTTGAGGGTCAGCGAAGTGGAGATGTTGTTTCCTACCTTCACCACCTTGGGGGGGGGGGGGCGTCAGAAAGTCCAGGACCCAATTGCACAGGGCAGGGTTGGGACCAAGGGCCTCCAGCTTGATGATGAGTTTGGAGGGTACTATGGTGTTGAATGCTGAGTTGTAGTCAATGAACAGCATTCTTACATAGGTATTTTTTTTGTCCAGATGGGTTAGGGCAGTGTGATGGCGATTGTGTCGTCTGTGGACCGGTTGGGGCGGTATACAGACTACGCCATCACACTGCCCTATCCCATCTGGACAAAAGGAATACCTATGTAAGAATATGTACAAAGAGAGCGATGCACCCTCTTGGATGAGCTGACCATGGCTGGTATTGGATGCATTAAGCCGAGTGGGCTCATGTTTTGTACCAACATTAGCCTGTTTGTCAGCTTAATGTCCCCTAGCATTCACTGGAGTTGGTACTTGCGTTGCTCTATGTGATATCGGTTGCACTTAATGTTATGGTACAGTAATGACCAGGTATTTAGGCTACGAAGAAACAGGAGTGTAACCTCACAATAATAACATATGCCCTAAGAAAAATTCTAAGCCACTGTGATTGAAGAATGAGAACGCCTCTCTCTTACAGTAGGTCATGACTGGAGATACATGGCTGGCTCTCGTTCTCTAGACCAGGGGTATTCAACTCTTACCCTATGAGGTCCGGAGCCTGCTGTTTTTCTGTTCTACCTGATAAATAATTGCACCCACCTGGTGTCCCAGGTCTAAATCAGGCCCTGATTTAGAGGGGAGCAATGAGAAAACGCAGTGGAACTGATTTCTAGGTCCAGAGTTGAGTTTGATAGCTCTAGACAGCCAGTGGGAATGTGGTCATGTCATGCTCTATGCCTGTGCCTTGAAGCCAGAATCTCACTTGGATCTGGGACAGATACTGCATATTGAAGAGTTGAGGAGCATGTGGAAGACCTTCTGTGAGCTGTTGGTAAACTGTTCCAGCTGGGCAATGGCAGAGCGGGGACGTATGTACTAGGCACCAGCGGGGGGGAAAAACGGCTTGAAATTGGGAGGGACTACCTGAACTTCAATAAAACATGCCATCATTTTCGTTTTGCTACTGTGTACACACAAAAATATGACCCTTGTCCTTGGTGATTCCATGGTAGTATAACAGAAAGTATAACAGAGAGATAATTGCCAAGTATGGAACCATTGAAATTGAGTGAACTCATACCAGGGAGCCTATTTTTGAAGTAAGTAGCATAGGATATAGCTTAATCTTATTAGCCCTACTGCAATACCACAGTTGTGTACATTGGTGTGACAGAGTGCACACAGTGTGTGAAGGAATGCTTAGTAATGGTGAGGTCACTGAAGTTACCACATCACACATTGGCACTCAGGGCAACCCCTGAGTGAGAAGTAGGCGTTGATAGTTTAAACCGCTTCTCTCTGACTTACTGTGGTCACCTCCCGCTACTAAAATAGCTCGTACACACTCGTGTGAACTCCTGCCTTTAGGTAGTCCTCCAGGGCCAGCCTTATAGAATGAGTCCTGTGTCTACTGTCGAGCCTGAGACCTGGCTATGAGTAAGCTTCAGCTGACCCATGTGTTGGCAGATGCGTAGCCAGGTATTCTGTGAGGCTGGCAGCCTGGTACAGCTCCAGAGGTGGAGAGATGTCTTGCCAACAGTAGGCTATGGGGTGTTTGAACAGAGTAACAGATCCTTAATAATCACAGCCACATTTTAGACTGCTTCTTGCTTTAAAATTCATGTAAGGCCTAGTCTCGCATGCCACACTTGTGAGAGACTACATTAGGCCTAATTCTGTATTCATGCTGATAGACTATGGTATCAAAGCAAAGTGATGTTCCAATTTCCTTCCTTTTAATATTTATTGAAGCTACAGTAGCAATAGGCATATACTCTTTGATATTGTACAACTGCACTTTCCCATGGGCAGTGTAACCCTTGCCTCGTCTTCCTCCAATGGCGTCTGCTGGCAGTTTTAAGCATGGTAAAGCTCTCAGGACCCTCCCTGTCTACAGTCTTGGTGTCAGTTGCTAACAGCTGTCCACTTCAAGGGTGGGGCTACTCACAGACCCCTAGTTGCTGTGGAAACTCCCAGCATCAAACCTTAGGGGTGGTTATCCTTGCGTAACAATGTGTCAATCAATGTCCCTGTTACTAACTGATATTTAACAGTGTATGCATGTCATTTCACCTGCAGCTTTCATTTATGTCAGGCATCAGTTTTATGTCTTAAGTTACCCTGGTTGGTAACAAAAACCATGTCCCAGAAGTTCCAGAACCACATGGTTGACTGATATCCATCAGCTAACCAGTTTTAGCCTGTTTCTTTCCCACTCCTTGTCTCATGTCTATCTCCCTGGTAGGAGGAGCAAATAGAGGTCTCTTGGCTGTATTGAGTGGGTGTATTCATCGGAGTTTCCGTAGCGTGCACATGTCTTTGTGTGTGCAAGTGCGCTGGTGTGTAGGCTATCATATGTGCTTGCGTTTTTTTTTTGGTTTGCGTGTTTCTGCCTGCCTGCATTCCTCTCAGTGAAAGATACATCAGGTGGTCTGGAACACAAAGGCCCGGGCGGAAGGACGTCCGGGCCAGAGTGATCTGTTCATTTTTTTACTGATCATCCCAGCACTCCCTCCATTTCAGTACAGGGGATTGATGTCCCTCTTAGCTATGAGCTCTAGCTGGGGTGCCAGTCTGTTTCTGCTCTCTTGACAGTTCCACGAGGACTTGTCATGCCAAACAATGACAGCAATTGAGTTGGAAAAAACACAAACAGATCTGAGTCCAGATCTGGGACTATCAGGCCAGTCCTCAAACAGCTCTACCTGCTGCTCTGTCATGTCATTTTCAGCATGATGGAGCGAATCCTAAGTAAAATTTTCACTTAGTAGTCATGCGTTGATGACGTGGAAGTTAGGATTCACCCCAATGTGATCGGCTTGTCGAGCGGAAGTCTGATGCAGACTCCAGAGTAGGGTGAAGTTGCTCCTAGATGCTGATCTTGGGTCAGTTTAGCATTTTCCCCACAATGGTTAAGGTTATGATTTGGGGAGGGGAAGCTGATCCTAAATCTGTACCTAGGGGAAACTTCACCCCAGAGCCAGAAGTCCACTCTCCAGGCTGTTTCAGCCCAGGGCCTTTCTGTGGAATTCCCAGTTCTTTCCAACTCAGTCAGGAGAGGAATGGGCCAGGGTGTAGGATTGAATACACAGAACCGTTTACTATAGTTCAGTTTTGCCATGTTCAGCAGAATAAGAGAAGACATCTCATTCTGATTGAATGCCGTTTTTGATACTGTTTGACATTATCTCTGCAGAATATTCCGATTCTGAGATTTTAGAGTAAGCACATCAAATCCCTTTTTGCCCAAACTGACTATGGAAGTGTATTCTCCTCTGTTTTGATGTGGATTTGGGGTGGCAATTTTTTTTGAATCCTCTACGATTGAAACTGTCATCGCGTGACTAGAATCTTTATTGGTCTGCATCCAAAGATGACTGGAGTAAAGTGAACTGAATAACACAGTGCAGACTACCAACTGATTTAAATCTATACAGCTTTAAATAATAGCTCCTAGCTATGTTACCTCTCCAGCCCTGACCCACCAATCTGGGCTGACCTTTGGGATCACACTGAAGGGTCCCACTTGGGCCCTTTAATCTTATGTGTTCTGTGAGGCCTGAGTCCTAGGTAAGGTGAGCACACCAGGGATGAGGAGGTCAAGGATCAGAGGTCAAGGAGCCTCAGGTGGAGGTGTAACTTCGCGTCCCTCTCTGTGGAATGTATGAAGGGCATACTGTGCAGCTAAAGCGACTTCAGGGTGAAGTTTCCCCTAGGTACAGATCTAGGATCAGCTTCCCCTCCCCAATCCTTAGAGGGGAAAATGAGAAACTGACCCAAGTTAAGCATCTAGGGGCAACTTCACCCTACACCAGCTAAATCATTCCAAATATACTAGGGTATAGTCAGTGCCAAAAGATCCCTATGCAAAGCAGGTCTATACTTTTGAGGACAAAATGTGTAGGTTTTTCCTCCGCCTGCTACATAGCGTGGTATTTTCTGTCTTTTTATTCCTGACGCTTTCGCTGTCTCAAATCACAAAATGCTTTTGATTTAGACAGCTGGAAGTATGCACAAACTTTGACCTAGTTTCGAAAGGACACATTTCTATTTCGGCATCATCTAACGGGCTGTAATGAAACAGCTCCTGAGAAGTCTTGAGTTTCTCCCCGACAAGACAACACCTATGGTCTGCATTTCTACCGTCTCCCCTTCAGATCAGACAGAGGAAATGTTTGAGGGACGTAACACCTCAACTTTTCCTATTCCGCCAGCTTGCTACATTAGACGAGACTACTGGAAATCCTTTCACGTGTGTGTAGTGGTATGCTGTTATATGCTCAAGGCAACGGGACGCCGTCAGTAATTAGAACTAGGGCTGCGCGATGTGGCAAATGTTTGACGGTATTTTATGTTTTTTGAATCATAAAAGTTGTACATTTGCTTCATGAGTAGTGCCCGCCCACAGGGTGGAAACGAATACATTCAAAGTGGCTTTTAATGGGTCTTTCTCCATTCTGATTTGTTTTATACGGTTCAAACGAATTCCCAGCAGTTTCAGCAATTTCTGCACTCATTTGAGATCATTTCCACACTGCCGTGTAGGGCTGCACGATATGGGCAAACAATCTAGGACTTATTTCTAACCAAATTTTGAAATTGCGATTTGACTTGCGATTTAGAGCAAAACACTTGGGTGGAATCATGGAAATAAAACTATTGTTCTAATTCTATAGTTAGAATATAATAGTGGGCACTTTGAATACAGTGTTTGACATGACGACGAATTCAAATGCCAGGGAGGAGTTATTGTTACAGGATAAGAACCAAAGTGCTGATAACTGTTTCTCAGTGGACCCAATAATCTTTGCCTACTTTATTAATTAGCTTTTTTATTAGCTACTTCATGTAGCTAACATTCATGCTTTGCATGTTCCTCTTTGATTGAGAAGATACTGTTGCACAAACAACATGTTGATTTAGGTCTGCACCATCACTGGTATTTTCAGGCCGTATAGCTAATTGCGTTTGCTCTGACTCAGTACATTTATTAGCTAGCTAACTATCGATTAGCGTTAGCGGCTAACAAGATTTAGGCCTAACTTGCCAAGAAAAGACAAACTAGCAGCTTGTAGATATAAGAAACACAAAGTAAGAGTACATTTAGAGCACTAGTGGATTCATATTAAGAAGCAAAGTGAAAACCACAACGTTGTCATCATTGTTGCATGTGCTGCGTTGACCATGCAGACTGAATGCAAGTGTCTCGCGGTCGAGGAACAACAAATGCACTCCTTGAGTGACAGGAGGCGGGGCTAGGTCTGTGTGGAAAGCGGCGGAGAGAGATGACTCAAGTAGCGAAGTAAACTATAAAAATGGACGTTACACACGGCTTATCACCTTTAACAAACCAAACATTCAAGTACCGTTATAGAAGGTAAAGTAAACACCCAAACCGGTCCGTGCAACAATACCGGTATATCGTAAAATACAGTTTACCGCCCAGCCCTAATGTTTCAGTAGCCTGTCCACGAGAGATTACGTAATTATAACCGTAACAATCTCCATGGTTCGTCATGTTATATGTTGCATCTCGACTATTCCTATAATCTCATTCAAACCCAATAAAATCTCAGTCCTACCCAATCAAACCTAGGAGCTGGAGTCGGAAGACCTTAAGAGAAAGAGAGTGGACATGGTGGTCTGGTCAGACTAAAATATCATCTTTCTGGAGGTGTAGGCCTAGATCACTCAACTCTAGACCAATAATTTTGAAGGCATGTACATGCAAGTATACATGTACTGTAAGTGAACATGGGGATACATGAGAAGCACTTAACATTTAGAGAGAATTATCTTCAGCATAGTCTACATTGTGATCAATGTAGCGTAGATGACATTGCAACGCATTCCTATCAAAGAGTACAAAGCATGTGTGCAGGTTGCTCTCTCGCTCTGGCTTCGCTCTCTCTCTCTGGCTCCTCTCTCTCTCTCTGGCTCCTCTCGCTTGCTCTCTGGCTCCTTTCGCTCGCTCTCTCTCTGGCTCCTCTCGCTCGCTCTCTCTCTGGCTCCTCTCGCTCGCTCTCTCTCTGGCTCCTCTCGCTCGCTCTCTCTCTGGCTCCTCTCGCTCGCTCTCTCTCTGGCTCCTCTCGCTCGCTCTCTCTCTGGCTCCTCTCGCTCGCTCTCTCTCTGGCTCCTCTCGCTCGCTCTCTCTCTGGCTCCTCTCGCTCGCTCTCTCTCTGGCTCCTCTCGCTCGCTCTCTCTGGCTCCTCTCGCTCGCTCTCTCTCTGGCTCCTCTCGCTCTCTCTCTCTCTGGCTCCTCTCGCTCTCTCTCTCTCTGGCTCCTCTCGCTCTCTCTCTCTCTGGCTCCTCTCGCTCTCTCTCTCTCTGGCTCCTCTCGCTCTCTCTCTCTCTCTGGCTCCTCTCGCGCTCTCTCTCTCTCTCTGGCTCCTCTCGCTCTCTCTCTCTCTCTGGCTCCTCTCGCGCTCTCTCTCTCTCTCTCTCCTCTCGCGCTCTCTCTCTCTCTCTGGCTCCTCTCGCGCTCTCTCTCTCTCTGGCTCCTCTCGCGCTCGCTCTCTCTCTGGCTCCTCTCGCGCTCGCTCTCTCTCTGGCTCCTCTCGCGCTCTCTCTCTCTCTGGCTCCTCTCGCGCTCTCTCTCTCTCTGGCTCCTCTCGCGCTCTCTCTCTCTCTGGCTCCTCTCGCGCTCTCTCTCTCTCTGGCTCCTCTCGCGCTCTCTCTCTCTCTGGCTCCTCTCGCGCTCTCTCTCTCTCTGGCTCCTCTCGCGCTCTCTCTCTCTCTGGCTCCTCTCGCGCTCTCTCTCTCTCTGGCTCCTCTCGCGCTCTCTCTCTCTCTGGCTCCTCTCGCGCTCTCTCTCTCTCTGGCTCCTCTCGCGCTCTCTCTCTCTCTGGCTCCTCTCGCGCTCTCTCTCTCTCTGGCTCCTCTCGCGCTCTCTCTCTCTCTGGCTCCTCTCGCGCTCTCTCTCTCTCTGGCTCCTCTCGCGCTCTCTCTCTCTCTGGCTCCTCTCGCGCTCTCTCTCTCTCTGGCTCCTCTCGCGCTCTCTCTCTCTCTGGCTCCTCTCGCGCTCTCTCTCTCTCTGGCTCCTCTCGCGCTCTCTCTCTCTCTGGCTCGCTCTGGCGCTCGCTCGCTCTCTGGCTCGCTCGCTCTCTGGCTCCGCTCGCTCGCTCTCTGGCTCCGCTCGCTCGCTCTCTGGCTCCTCTGGCTCGCTCGCTCTCTGGCTCCGCTCGCTCTCTGGCTCTCTGGCTCCGCTCGCTCTCTGGCTCCGCTCGCTCTCTGGCTCTCTGGCTCCGCTCGCTCTCTCTCTGGCTCCGCTCGCTCTCTGGCTCTCTGGCTCCGCTCGCTCTCTCTCTGGCTCCGCTCGCTCTCTCTCTGGCTCCGCTCGCTCTCTCTCTGGCTCCGCTCGCTCTCTCTGGCTCCGCTCGCTCTCTCTCTGGCTCCGCTCGCTCTCTCTCTGGCTCCGCTCGCTCGCTCTCTCTGGCTCCGCTCGCTCGCTCTCTGGCTCCTCTCGCTCGCTCGCTCTCTGGCTCCGCTCGCTCGCTCGCTCTCTGGCTCCGCTCGCTCGCTCGCTCTCTTGCTCCGCTCGCTCGCTCGCTCTCTGGCTCCTCTCGCTCGCTCGCTCTCTGGCTCCTCTCGCTCGCTCTCTCTCTCTCGCTCGCTCTCTCTCTCTGGCTCCTCTCTCTCTCTGGCTCCTCTCGCTCTCTGGCTCCGCTCGCTCTCTGGCTCCGCTCGCTCTCTGGCTCCGCTCGCTCGCTCGCTCTCTGGCTCCGCTCTCTGGCTCCGCTCGCTCGCTCTCTGGCTCCTCTCGCTCGCTCTATGGCTCCTCTCGCTCGCTCTATGGCTCCTCTCGCTCGCTCTCTGGCTCGCTGGCTCCTCTCGCTCGCTCTCTGGCTCCGCTCGCTCGCTCTCTGGCTCCGCTCGCTCGC
Source organism: Salvelinus alpinus (assembly GCF_045679555.1). Lineage (NCBI taxonomy): Eukaryota > Metazoa > Chordata > Actinopteri > Salmoniformes > Salmonidae > Salvelinus > Salvelinus alpinus. The sequence goes on from NC_092095.1 coordinate 33,881,962, forward strand.
TCTCTGGCTCCGCTCGCTCTCTGTGTGACTTTTCTCAGCTGGCTCTTCTCTGTGCTGACAGTCACCCATGTGAGAGGATTTGGCACAATGTCCCATTCCCAGCCTGTGTCTCTCTTTGATACACACACACACACAAATACTAATGTCATTTTATCTCTACATTCATAGCAAATGTCTCTCCCTCCCACTTTGCCATGCAATGGAGTTTTGCTTCGCTTATCGGCATTTGTGTAAGAGGGAGGGCTATAGGGATTAGTGTGTGGGGTGAAAGAATGACACAAGATGGAAAAACAATCACTTGTAATACTGTACTTGGCCTATTCATGGCAATATGAACCTGCTTCAGTCTCCCCATTTACTTAGGATAGGATAAGTGTTATGCTTAGGCCATGGCGGGTTAGTGAAGGGGCTTTTAAAATGGCACTGGTGTGAATGCTTGGATCATAAGATCATGTTTCCCTCCTCTGCTATCTGTTTATATAAATGCACCAGAGGAACGTGTGTGTGTGTGTGTGTGTATACACACACAGTCGGGTGCTGCTGTATATACACTGCCTCTCCAACTTTACATATCAGTGTCACTGCCAGCCCGAAACCAATCCAGTCCGTTTCCTCTGAGAGACGGAGGTCACTATACACTGAGTATATCAAACATTAAGATTACTTTCCTAATATTGAGTTGTAGCCTCTTTTGCCATCTGAACAGCCTCAGTTAGTCGGGGCATGGACTCTACGTGGTGTCCAAAGCGTTCCACAGGGATGCTGGCCCCTGTTGACTCCAATGCTTCCCACAGTTGTGTCAAGTTGGCTGGATGACCTTTTGGGTGGTGGACTATTGTTGATACACAAGGGAAACTGTTGAGCGTGAAAAACCCAGCAGCGTTGCAGTTCTTGACACAAACCGGTGCGCCTGGCGCCTACTACCATACCCCGTTCAAAGGCACTTAGATATTTTGTCTTGCCCGTTCACACTCTGAATGGCACACATACGCAATCCATGTCTCAAAGGTTAAATAAGGATTTTTAACCATCTCCTACCCTTCATCTACACTGCATTTTTAAAGGGGATTTAACAAGTGACAACAATAAGGGATCATAGACTGAGCAGGTGAAAGCTATGTCATGGAAAGAGCAGGTGTTCTTAATGTTTGGTATACTCTGTGTATGACCAAATGTGACGTAAGGGCAGAGTTGGCGAATGGTTAACTGTGTTTTGTTGAGACAAATAAATCCTAGAACAGATGGTCTGTGTTTTATTGAGATGTCGTAAAAGCTAGGATGCAGGCTGCAGCTATATGACCAGGATGTAGGCCTGGAACTGTGCTTTTATGGTGTGGCAAGTTAAGCGCTGACCCTGAGTCTCTGGGCCACTTCATTCTGATGGTGAACTTCAAACCCCACAATCAACCAACCCAACCTCTCTTACCCTCCAGGAGACCAGCATACCATCTCAAGTTAAAGGGGAGAGTGGGTTAGACTCCCTTAAAGTGAGGGCTGGTTCCATATTCATGTGGCTGACAAGAATTTCTTGGCCTCCGATCTGAACATCTGAGATTAGACTTATATGAACCGTATCTTCCTTCTCATTTGACTTAATGTAGGCCTATTAGCTACGACTGACCACTCTTAGATCAGTTTTATAGAGATCTATCAACACGCGACTCGAGCCATAGCATGAAATGTACTCGGTGTACAATTTTATTTGAGCAAAGTGCCCTGATTTCTTGTGAAGTCTTCTTGCGGTTTGCCCCCGTTTTTGTTGTTTTACATGGCAGCTCGGCAGCTGAAAAACTCAGTGACCTTCTGCCATTCCCCTTTTCTCTGTCTCTGTCTACTAGACCAGTGTTTCACAGTCATACGGATGCAAAATTCTGTTAACTTTCCCAAAATTCACAGGTTTTCCAGAAAGCTCAGTTTGAATATTGCTGTGATCAGGAGCGAATGAGCAGGATTATTTTGGGGGAAATGTGCCTGTATAAGTCCCCGGGACGTTGCTAACTGACAGGTCCCTCAGATAGTCAGTTCAAACTGATTTTAGTCAGCTCTCAAGTGTAAATCGAAGTTCTCAAGTTATGAAATCACCAACCTTGTTTGCCAACCCCATGTCCCCTTAACAGCCATTCGTAGTTACAAACAAGCCGAGCTAGCGAGCTTGAGATTTCGAAGAAGGTTCACAATTTCGTGGAAGTCTAGCCATGTAACGAAAACGATTGAGAGGCATGGCTGTAACCCTCTCAGACTAGGGCAGCTGTTTCCAGATTAGTCAAAACATCCCCTGACTGGAGCATATTTACGTGGCCTTCTCTTCACAAAGGGAATACCTCGAGGTAACACTGACCAATTCTGTTGAGAGGGAAGAATGAGAACAATGCAGATGGTGAACACGCCAGTATAGAAGTGTTGCTTTTTCGGGACATAATGGTTTGACATAAGAGTTGCTGGTGATTTTAAGGCATGCGTGCCGATTCTTCACCCTTCTCCCGAAGTATGTAGGCTACTTGCACACTTTCTTGCATGGATTGAGGCAAGGTGGAAACTCTCTCTCCTGCCAATGCTTACACCAATCTTATGCTTTTAAATCCACGACGGGGAGTGTGCAAGTGCACACTTGTGGAGAATTGGGACATAGCCTAATGTACTTTGAGTTTTTAAATGGCTGGTGACCATGTGTTGCAACCATTATTGTGACGGTTTGACCCACACAAAAAAGCAGCAAATGTAAAACCTGCGTTTCCCAGAATTCTTACTATTTGCATCAGGATGGCTTTTCATCTGCTGTCAGTTGGATATTCATCTAATAAACATGTTATCTCCTAAAGTCATACAGATAAACACAACGGCTCTAAACCCACTTATAAAATGTTTAGACCGTCAATCGGTATAACATGATGTATGTACTTTGCATAGGATACACTAGACTAGTTCTGTCGTATGTGTATGAATGAACGAGATCACGTTTTTTGATTATGACCGCGAGTGACGCTCTACAACCAAATCATTTCAGATCAGATTTAGGATTTTTTTGTCCTAGATATACAGCATCTGTACTCATGGCTTTAGCCATGACATAAAAGTACATCATATAGTTTGTCCAACAAAGAAAAGGTTTACAAATGTACATTTTTATAGACGTACTATTCTCTAGGTTGTGGCTACAGTGGTAGTCGACGTCTCATTAATGGAATCATTCTAACCAGTTTGTATGCTGTAATTCTTAATCATTTGTAAGCTCTTAGGCTGAGTGTGCGGAGGTGGGAAGGGAAAAAAGCTATCACACATCTATGCCAACGGTGACTGACACAGGAGTGAATATTCAGTCCTGTGGATTTGTTTCTGTCCTGTCCTGAAACTAAGCTCTTGACTTTGTTTCTCTCTAGACGTGACCATGGGCTGCATCAAGAGTAAAGAGGACAAGGGGCCTACCATGAAGTACCGCCCGGATAACGCTCCGGTCTCAGATGTCATCGGCCCCCACGTGGGCCACTACGGGCCCGACCCCACCCAGCTGCAGCAGAACCAGCCGTCCTCCACGGGGCCCGCTGCAGGTTTCAACCCCCACGCCATCACCCCCTTCGGAGGAGCTTCCTCCATCATGACCCCCTTCGGAGGGGCTTCCACCTCCTTCTCCGGCGCTCTGCCCGGCACGTTCCCCGGTGCCGTCTCAGGTGAGACTTGCCTATATTATCCACACGATCCTAACTTGAGATCTTCAAGCAGAGCCTACATAAAAAATGTTTGCGCAAATCACACGTTGACATCAATGGATGATTTGTGAGATGCGTTTGTGTGCGTGTAGATTTCAAGTGTGCATTTCCTTACGCACCTGTATGCCTTTCTATCGTAACTACAGTAAAGCAGAACGCGGGGGATAAAAGAAAGATGCCGGATTGGCACACATTCAACATCTGTATTGGGGTTGACATCCATACAAGCATTTTACTCCGATTTTTACCTCAACATAGTGTGAAATACACACATAAACAATAGCCTAAATGTCTGCAAATTTACTTGGCATTTCCATTGTTTTGGTCTAGTGCCATTGTCCTCTTTACCGCATCGATACTATATAAGTACTCTAAAGTTTGCCATTTGAAACTTCTATAGTTCCTTCACAAGGACCCATATACTTATTCCCCACAACAGAATAGCTGCTGATCTGACAACTCCAATATCTAGAGTCACTCCAAAGTCCACCTGCCATTGCGTTTCAGATGATTCAAATCCAGTGGTCTCTCACCATCTCCCTCTTAAAGCGTCAGCATGCTTCAGTTTGGCTGGCACCCAGCTGAACTCGACTAGCTGAACCGAATGAGTATGCTGGCATACCTTTGCTTGAAAAATGAGAAAAAAGCGGCAATAATACTGTTTGTCCATTTTGAGATGCCATAGCCAGTATACACTTCCTCAAAGTAGTCAGAATGACTAAGATAACTCAAATCTGTCATTAATTTTGACGTTTTTGCCAAAGAGATCTTTTACATCTAACTAAGCTGTTTGGTGCAGTATTTTTCAATGAACAAATTTTGTGCATGAAAATGAGTTCTTGTTGACTTTAATGAAGAATCCCTACTGTTGACCAATCACTGACGAAGGGGCGTAGACTTCGGCTTGCCTCCAGGAAAGAATTTGTGTGCTTGAACAGACGAAAAAACCCTCACTGAATTCAAAAACGACCAAAAAACGTCACAAAATGTCGTCATATAATATATGCACAAACTCTACCAAACTGCCGTTTGGGACATCCTATGACACCCCTCATAGGGAGCTCATATTCATCGTACTCACTGCTGAACAACCAAGCTGCCAAACCCAATCCCGTTATCTGGCCCAGGAACTCAATACTGCGCCACTGTTTTGGCCCGGAAGCACGCAGTATTGAGTTCGTGATTAAGATGTCCTTCAATCACGTTGTCCATAGGTGTCATTAGCAACAAATCAACAACGATTGATTTTTAAAGGTGGCAGGGAGACTAATCAATCTGATAAGGTCCCAAAGAGCAGTGAGATGAGATTGAGCTCTCCTGTTTAGGTGGGATTAGGTTTGTAATCCCCCTCTTTGTTGGATTATCTGCTCGTGTGTGTGTGTGGGGGGGGGTTACATGGCACGGTATTGAGTTCCTGGACCAGATCATGGGATTGGTTTTGGCAGTTTGGTTGTTCAGCAATGTGTACGATGAATATGAGCTCCCCATGAGGGGTGTCATAGGGAAGAGGGTGCCATTTGGGACACATCCTATGTCGGTGTTTCCCAAAAACACCTGATTCAAGCAGGTGTGCTTGTCTGGGGCCGCAACAAAAATATGTACTTTTGGGAGTGCTTGAGGACCGGCGTTGGGAAACACTGCTCTATGTAGTGCACTACTTTTGAGCAGAGCCCTAAGGGCACTATATACAGTGAGGGAAAAAAGTATTTGATCCCCTGCTGATTTTGTACGTTTGCCCACTGACAAAGAAATGATCAGTCTATAATTTTAATGGTAGGTTTATTTGAACAGTGAGAGACAGAATATCAACAAAAAAATCCAGAAAAACGCATGTCAAAAATGTTATGAATTGATTTGCATTTTAATGAGGGAAATAAGTATTTGACCCCTCTGCAAAACATGACTTAGTACTTGGTGGCAAAACCCTTGTTGGCAATCACAGAGGTCAGACGTTTCTTGTAGTTGGCCACCAGGTTTGCACACATCTCAGGAGGGATTTTGTCCCACTCCTCTTTGCAGATCTTCTTCAAGTCATTAAGGTTTCGAGGCTGACGTTTGGCAACTCGAACCTTCAGCTCCCTCCACAGATTTTCTATGGGATTAAGGTCTGGAGACTGGCTAGGCCACTCCAGGACCTTAATGTGCTTCTTCTTGAGCCACTCCTTTGTTGCCTTGGCCGTGTGTTTTGGGTCATTGTCATGCTGGAATACCCATCCACGACCCATTTTCAATACCCTGGCTGAGGGAAGGAGGTTTTCACCCAAGATTTGACGGTACATGGCCCCGTCCATCGTCCCTTTGATGCGGTGAAGTTGTCCTGTCCCTTTAGCAGAAAAACACCCCCAAAGCATAATGTTTCCACCTCCATGTTTGACGGTGGGGATGGTTTCTTGGGGTCATAGGCAGCATTCCTCCTCCTCCAAACACGGCAAGTTGGGTTGATGCCAAAGAACTCCATTTTGGTCTCATCTGACCACAACACGTTCACCCAGTTGTCCTCTGAATCATTCAGATGTTCATTGGCAAACTTCAGACGGGCATGTATATGTGCTTTCTTGAGCAGGGGGACCTTGCGGGCGCTGCAGGATTTCAGTCCTTCACGGCATAGTGTGTTACCAATTGTTTTCTTGATGACTATGGTCCCAGCTGCCTTGAGATCATTGACAAGATCCTCCTGTGTAGTTCTGGGCTGATTCCTCACCGTTCTCATGATCATTGCAACTCCACGAGGTGAGATCTTGCATGGAGCCCTAGGCTGAGGGAGATTGACAGTTCTTTTGTGTTTCTTCCATTTGCGAATAATCACAGAAACTGTTGTCACCTTCTCACCAAGCTGCTTGGCGATGGTCTTGTAGCCCATTCCAGCCTTGTGTAGGTCTACAATCTTGTCCCTGACATCCTTGGAGAGCTCTTTGGTCTTGGCCATGGTGGAGAGTTTGGAATCTGATTGATTGATTGCTTCTGTGGACAGGTATCTTTTATACAGGTAAGAAACTGAGATTAGGAGCACTCCCTTTAAGAGTGTGCTCCTAATCTCCGTCCGTTACCTGTATGAAAGACACCTGGCAGCCAGAAATCTTTTTGATTGAGAAGGGGTCAAATACTTATTTCCCTCATTAAAATGCAAATCAATTTATAACATTTTTGACATGCATTTTTCTGGTAATTTTTGTTGTTATTCTGTCTCTCACTGTTCAAATAAACCTACCATTAAAATTATAGACTGATAATTTCTTTGTCAGTGGGCAAACGTACAAAATCAGCAGGGGATCAAATACTTTTTTCCCTCACTGTAGGTAATGGGCTGCCATTTGGGACAAGGGCACTATATAGGTAATGGGCTGCCATTTGGGACAAGGGCACTATATAGGTAATGGGCTGCCATTTGGGACAAGGGCACTATATAGGTAATAGGCTGCCATTTGGGAGGAAACCATAGATATGTATCCGCTAGGGCCGGGATGATACCAGTATCGCGATACTTGTTAGAATCGTGGCACGGCAACAAAACACAAAGGGATTTAACTTCTTTAGGAAAACGGCCCTAATGTTGGAAACAAACATCATGCTGTCATCCAGAGTCACATGTATTTATTTCCCAAGCTATAGCACACTTTTTTTTTTACATACAGCAGGTTATTTAAAGGACCAAAGAGTTGGTCTGCTCTGTTTCATGGTACTGTAATGGTCACAGCCCTATTATCCACACAATCTGCCGTGTCTAGTCTCTTCCCAGTAAGCAGAATGGTTTACAGTGTATTTATTGACATTACGTAACTGCGAGATGAGATTGCCCTGTACCATGTTGTTATTCTTGTCTTGTAATGATGTTCGCTTTGCACCGAGCTGACGTAATCATTTCCTCTACGACGCTAAGCAAACAACAACCTTGCCGGACCGTTAAATCCGCTCCCCGACTGATTTAGACTCTGTCAGAACTGTACCCATCCCACTGCCATTAGTATGCACTACACAGGGATGGACCGGGAGCAGAAATTGGCCTGGGCATTTCTAACACATCTCCCCATTTTTTTAAATATTTTTTTTGTTTCTCTTGAGGCCCCCATCATTAGCCATAATTATATATTTTTTTCACACACAAAGACCAGTCCACTTGGCTTAAGATAGAGCGACCCATCTGGCATTTGCCCAAACTGCCCTATGGCCGGTCCGTTTCCGGACCAACATAACATTATTTCTAATCTATACACTGGAAATTTCTATAGAGTAGAATTACCGACAGTGAAAAAACGTTAGGGAGTGTGCAGGCTAGAGAACACAGATGCTACTCTCCGCTCACGAACATTCACACCACAGACACCAGTCAGTCACGGGCGCTATGGAAACAGAACCGCCACTACAGGTCTACATTCTCTGACTCATCTTCCATTGGTCCCTTGGTCTCCTGTCATTTCAATGTGCCTGCACACCTTTGCCGCAGAGTTTGGTACTGTGAACATTCAGCGACAATGACAGGAACAATCTTGGCACAAAGGTCAGTAGGTATTTATAGGAAGTCTTTGTATCTTTAGTAGGCTATTAGTAGCTCTGAATTCCTTCATATTCTAACTGGTTCTCCACCTTATCTCTCTGAGTTAGTCAACAACAAAAAAAATTCAGCCTCTTAAATGGACATACTGTCATGAATTTCACTTGTGCATTTAACTTGAATGTTTTATTTAATGTTTTCCTGTGTCTGTATTCAGGTGGGGTTACGTTCTTTGTGGCCTTGTACGACTATGAAGCCAGAACCTCAGACGACCTGTCGTTCAAAAAAGGGGACCGCTTCCAGATCATCAACAACACGTGAGTCCCCATGGGCCCTGGTCAAAAGTAGCGCACTATATAGGGAATGGAATGCCATTTGGGACGCAGCCTCCCTCTGAGAACATCATTCATCATGATCAGGAGCGGTGGTGGTGTAACGGTGACAGAATATCTTTGAGAACACTACCTGTTCTGTCAAGTGTTCTTCCTAAATGGGTTAGATTTGTGTCCCCCCCGATCCTGTTTTTCCACCCAGATCGCTGGAGACTTTCATTTGATTAATTTAACAAAACCTTTAACATAGATGGTGCCTTCGGTCATATATAACTTTCTGCTCTATAATGTAGCCTTGGTTGACTTTGTTCAATTCAAATGTAATACTTTGCTGCATGCCTTAATAATATAGCAATAGAATCCATGCATAAAAGACAGCATGTACAAGCTCACTGCCAAGACACAGATAAAGCAAGCATACAAGTCCCTTTCATAACCAGACTACCGTTGTACAGACATAGTAGTGATATATATCTATCTGGATGATTCTATATATCTGTCTGTCTGTCTGTCTGTATCTATCTCTGTCTGTCTGTCCCCCCCTACAGAGAAGGGGACTGGTGGGAGGCGCGCTCCATCAACACAGGGAAGAAGGGCTACATCCCCAGTAACTATGTGGCACCAGCTGACTCGATCCAGGCTGAAGAGTAAGACCCTTGTCACTCCTAACCTAACCTGATTTTAAGACTATCCACGGCTACAACAGCAAATCGAGCTAGCCTAATCACTGCAGCGTGACCATAATACCACACAGCTCTCACTGGAGGCACGTTCACTAGAAGATCTCAGAGCTTCTGCTGTTCTCCTGGGTCCATATGTATGAAGTGTCTCAGAGTAGGAGTGCTGATCTAAGATCAGGTTCCACCTTTCCAGGTGATCTTATCCATAGGGATCCAAGAGCGGGCACACGCACACACACACACAGGAAAGTTGCTAAATCAACCAAAAGTTGCTGGGGCAGCCTTAAAAATGTGTCCATTGGAGCGCTGCGATTGGTTGCCCACAATTATGGGGTGGGGCTTAGTGAAGGGTCAATTGGAATCAAAACTAGCTACATATGGTAGCTAATCACTCAAAGAACTACGAATCCCGTCAGATCTGGCGCCAGGATAAAGTGACTAAGGGGGCAGTTGAAATCAGCGAGGGGGCTACATTTTTGGGGGTTTCTTGCGTTGGAATTATATTGAATTCTGCTAACATCACGCTATACCATAACAAACAAAGTTCAAATGCAGAGATTCCTAGATCATTGAGTGCTTTTCAAGTGACATGCTATAGATTTAGCTGTCAACCTATCTCCGCTGCGCTGTCTCAGTGTAAAATAGGGGCCTTCTAGCAGTCATAAGGACAAAGATTCAGCAGGAGGCTGTCAGGTAGAGGTGAAAATTAGTGTTGGATTTATTTACACAGCGCTGGTGTTTTCGAAGATGACGGTGATATTTGCAAATTATAAATACAGTACCGGTCAAAAGTTTGGACACCTACTCATTCAATTTTTTTACATTGTAGACTAATAGTGAAGACACCAAAACTATGCAAATGTAGTAACCAAAAAAGTGTTAACCTTTTTTAAAGCGTGAGTTCCAAATATCTCTAACCATCGCCCCTGCGTGAGTTTTTTTGTTGTTGCTCGTGATGGCAGAATGCTCTCACTGTTCCAAAATGTGATTGTTACACAACAGGACAGTTACCTGCGCTGCCCTCAAACCAAGACACGCTGCCTGCTAATTATCTAAAGGCTATGTTTCAACTTGTAATTTTCTAATTATTTTCTCAAACAACAGTTTGAATCGAGGTGTTTTCCGCCGCCTCATTAATTCACATAAGAAGTAGCCCATTTCACTGTTGTGGATCACTTATGTTTGAGGCTTTACTGAGCCGGACAAACTTCTCTCTTGAACGAGTGCCCAAGCACTTCCCTAGTGTTTCCCGAGATCAAGTATGAAGACATTGCGCATCACTAGTCAGAACAGGCCTTGCACAAACATTTTCCCCCAGCACATTTTCTGTCTGCCGTCCACATTGCCTTCATGGTTGTTTTTCCTTACAAATTGGATGTGTGTGTTCCTATCAAAGTAAGTGGCTTATTTTCTGTATGTCGTGTTGTCCTTTCTGCTATAGCACACTGTATGTATGTATGTATGTATGTATGTATGTATGTATGTATGGGTCATAATCTATTTACTGTTTTATTCACGTTTTCAACTACCGGTGACAAATCATGCATTCCGATTCTTGTAAAGATTGTAATGGACACATATGATGTGTGTAAAATACTTTTTAAAAATGTTGTACTGATTATGATGAGCTAATGCTAAGCTATTTATTGGCTATGTGTGGCGCCATGTTTGTTGACATCATACAATGAATTCTGGTTGTCACCTAAGCGTCTGTCAGACCAAAGATGTTATAACAAGGGGTAGTTCACTCGACTGATTTATAGTGCTTTCAAGACAACTGTGAGCTTGGAAAAATACTAGGTAAAATCATGACGTCAACGATCTTCAGGTCAGAAGGTCAGAGCGCTAGAAAGAGAGCCGAGTTCCCGAGTTTGAATTCCGAGTTGGATGACCATTCAAAACTATTTTTCCCAGTCGGAACTCATTCCCCCCCGAGTTCCCAGTTGTCTTGAATGCACTGAAGTCGGAGATTTCCCAGTTGTTTTGAACGCAGCATCAGATTGTAACTTTGGTACCTCAGGGTTGTCAGCCCAGACCCCCCCCCCCCCCCTTTCCAGGGGTTTTATTTTTATTTGGTGTATAATCTTACCTTGTGTTTGCCACCCATTTATTGATATCCCCAATCATAGTAATATTTTCTGCACCATATCTCCCCACGATACCTTGCCCCATTTCTACACTCCATGGGCCACCACAAATGAAATGAACCTCCCCACAACCCCCGTAAAATGGTTTCATCCCTGTTTAGCTTTCGCGCTATGGTTAGGCTAGGCAGTAGGTCTGTGACATGAACACATTGTATTGACTTTGTGATTTGTCAAAAATGGCAAACGACTTGTCAAGTCATGTACTCCGGTTCTTGTATACATTGTAACAAGTATATTGACGATTTGTAATGTGCTGAAAAGTTGCTAAACTAAGTTCATGTTTTTCAGGCAATGAGTACAGCCATCTGAGTTTGTTTATTTGCGTCTTATAGTGAATGGCATTCTGGGATTAAGGAGTTTTCGGTTAATCCAACATAAACAAACATGGCTGCCATTATAAAGAATGTAGCTGTTGTTAGCTTAGCTGACACGCATTTATTTTCTAACAACATTACATTAGTCTCTTGTGCTCACCAGAGATGTGGTACATTGTAAACTAGTCTAGCAGTTAGGTCGCTAATTTATGTTTTGTTTTTTGTCAGCGCAACCTGTTATTTAGACTGGTTTATAGAATGTGTTTGGCTGTGGATGTGTTCCATGTGATGCTTGGATGGTGAAGTTTGCATTTAAGACCTTTTTGTTTTCCATCAGTACAAAAACATATTTAGATGCTGTTCAGACAACAATGATGTTTAGATGCGTTTGTTGCATCATATGTTCTGTTGCTACTGTTCCAATCACATATTTGAGATTGTACGCTGCAGGAGCCACACAACAATGATCACAAATATGTGATCATACGCGTCAATGGGTTAAACAAATCAAAATGTGTTTATTTTAGATTATTCAAAATAGCCACCCTTTGCCTTGATGACAGTTTTGCACACTCCTGGCATTCTCTCAACCAGCTTCATGAGGAATGCTTTTCCAACAGTCTTGAAGTAGTTCCCACATATGCTGAGCATTTGTTGGCTGCTTTTCCTTCACTCTGCAGTCCAACTCATCCCAAACCATCTCTATTGGTTTGAAGTCGAGTGATTGTGGCCAGGTCATCTGATGCAGCACCATCACTCTCCATGGTCAAATAACCAGCCTGGGGGTGTGTTTTTGGTCATTGTCCTGTTGAAAAACAAATGATAGTCCCACTAAGCGCAAACAAGATGGGATGGCGTATCGCTGCAGAATGCTGTGGTAGCCATGCTGGTTAAGTGTGCCTTGAATTATAAAATCAGTCACCAGCAAAACACTATCACACCTCCTCCATGCTTCATAGTGGGAACCACACATGCAGAGATTATCCATTCACCTACTCTGCGTCTCACAAAAAGACAGCGGTTGGAACCAAAAATCTAATTCGGACTCATCAGACCAAAGTGCATATTTCTACCGGTCTAATGTCCATTGCTCTGGTTTCTTGACCCAAGCAAGTCTCTTATTTTTATTGGTGTCCTTTTGTAGTGGTTTCTTTGCAACAATTTGACCATGAAGGCCTGATTCATGCAGTCTCCTCTGAACGGGAAGAGTTGATGGTTGAGATGTGTCTGTTAGTCTAACTCTGCGAAGCATTTATTTGGGCTGCAATCTGAGGTGCAGTTAATGAACTTAGCCTCTGCAGCAGAGGTAACTGGTTCTTCCTTTCCTGTGGTGGTCCTCATGAGAGCCAGTTCCATCATAGCGCTTGATGTTCTTTGCGACTGCACTTGAAGAAACGTTCAAAGTTCTTGAAATGTTCCGCATTGACTGATCTTCATGTCTTAAAGTAAGGATGGACTGTTGTTTCTCTTTGCTTATTTGAGCTGTTCTTGTCATAATATGGACTTGGTATTTTACCAAATAGGGCTATCTTCTGTATACCACGCCTACCTTGTCACAACATAACTGATTGGCTCAAACGCATTAAGAAGGAAAGACATTCCACAAATTAACTTTTATCAAGGCACACCTGTTAATTGAAATGCATTCCAGGTGATTACCTCATGAAGCTGGTTGAGAGAATGCAAAGCTGTCATCATGGCAAAGGGTGGATACTTTGAAGAATCTCAAATATATGTTTTGATTTAACACTTGTGTTATTTCATAGTTTTGATGTCTTCGCTATTATTCTACAATGTAGAAAATAGTAAAAAAAAATAAAGAAAAACTCTTGAATGAGTAGGTGTGTCCGAACATTTGACTGGTACTGCTTGTGTGTTTGATATATATTTAAGTTCTGACTTAAATGTCAGCATTCAAAAGAAAAAGCCTTTCATCAGGCAAAACCCATCTTAACCAATAAAGCACAGGTTGGGTCTGCCATGCTAAGATACAGCCTTCCTTTGAGTTACCCAAAAGTGAACTAACTACAACATCTCCAAACGGGCACTTAAATACATTTAGCTACACCTTTTCTTGGCGCACAGGCCAGGTACAGTGGGGAGAACAAGTATTTGATACACTGCCGATTTTGCAGGTTTTCCTACTTACAAAGCATGTAGAGGTCTGTAATTATTATCATAGGTACACTTCAACTATGAGAGACGGAATCTAAAACAAAAATCCAGAAAATCACATTGTATGATTTTTAAGTAATTAATTTGCATTTTATTGCATGACATAAGTATTTGATACATCAGAAAAGCAGAACTTAATATTTGGTACAGAAACCTTTGTTTGCAATTACAGAGATCATACGTTTCCTGTAGTTCTTGACTAGGTTTGCACACACTGCAGCAGGGATTTTGGCCCACTCCTCCCTACAGATCTTCTCCAGATCCTTCAGGTTTCGGGGCTGTCGCTGGGCAATACGGACTTTCAGCTCCCTCCAAAGATTTTCTATTGGGTTCAGGTCTGGAGACTGGCTAGGCCACTCCAGGACCTTGAGATGCTTCTTACGGAGCCACTCCTTAGTTGCCATGGCTGTGTGCTTCGTGTCGTTGTCATGCTGGAAGACCCAGCCACGACCCATCTTCAATGCTCTTACTGAGGGAAGGAGGTTGTTGGCCAAGATCTCGCGATACATGGCCCCATCCATCCTCCCCTCAATACGGTGCAGTCGTCCTGTCCCCTTTGCAGAAAAGCATCCCCAAAGAATGATGTTTCCACCTCCATGCTTCACGGTTGGGATGGTGTTCTTGGGGTTGTACTCATACTTCTTCTTCCTCCAAACACGGCGAGTGGAGTTAGACCAAAAAGCTCTATTTTTGTCTCATCAGACCACATGACCTTCTCCCATTCCTCCTCTGGATCATCCAGATGGTCATTGGCAAACTTCAGACAGGCCTGGACATGCACTGGCTTAAGCAGGGGGACCTTGCGTGCGCTGCAGGATTTTAATCCATGACGGCGTAGTGTGTTACTAATGGTTTTCTTTGAGACTGTGGTCCCAGCTCTCTTCAGGTCATTGACCAGGTCCTGCCGTGTAGTTCTGGGCTGATCCCTCACCTTCCTCATGATCATTGATGCCCCACGAGGTGAAATCTTGCATGGAGCCCCAGACCGAGGGTGATTGACCGTCATCTTGAACTTCTTCCATTTTCTAATAATTGCGCCAACAGTTGTTTCCTTCTCACCAAGCTGCTTGCCTATTGTCCTGTAGCCCATCCCAGCCTTGTGCAGGTCTACAATTTTATCCCTGATGTCCTTACACAGCTCTCTGGTCTTGGCCATTGTGGAGAGGTTGGAATCTGTTTGATTGTGTGTGGACAGGTGTCTTTTATACAGGTAACAAGTTCAAACAGGTGCAGTTAATACAGGTAATGAGTGGAGAACAGGAGGGCTTCTTAAAGAAAAACTAACAGGTCTGTGAGAGCCGGAATTCTTACTGGTTGGTAGGTGATCAAATACTTATGTCATGCAATAAAATGCAAATTCATTATTTAAAAATCATACAATGTGATTTTCTGGATTTTTGTTTTAGATTCCGTCTCTCACAGTTGAAGTGTACCTATGATAAAAATTACAGACCTCTACATGCTTTGTAAGTAGGAAAACCTGCAAAATCGGCAGGTTATCAAATACTTGTTCTCCCCACTGTATATCTATTCACGCTAAAAAGAGAAACCAGACATATGCTATCCAAACAAAGACAACAAAGAAATTGACAGTAAACTGATAAATGCAATTAAATAAACCAAAAGTCTTCATCACAAGTGTATCGCAGTTTGTGAGCTCCAAACAACATTTACACTTGGAGAATGGTATGAGTAGACATCAAACATTCTAAATGAGTGGGGGAATATGTTGGGATTATTACTGATGAATACATTGTTTATTTCACAAGGCATTGATCAACATTGGCAGACAATTGACTCAATGAAAGACATAGTGCGCGATAGTGTCAGTGCGCAATAGTGGAGAGAGATGTGCCTATAGCGCGTCTCCGCCACGCACCCCCTCCCTTTATTCTGGTCTCGACATTTAAACTGATGCTCGAGACACGTTCCTCACACACAAGCAGTAACCTCAAACGTAGCAGTCCTCATTTTCCCCTCAACTGAAATTAGCATGATTTAGGATTTCTAACCCCCCCCCCCCCCCCTTAAACGCACACACACTACCCAAACTAATGTACATGTGACAGCAAGGCGGGATGACACTTTCTAAAACGAGCACTGGGTACATGATGCATATTCCCCCGCCAAATAAAGGAGCGTCATAGCAGTTAGCCTGAGGTAAATTAACACTTTGCCCAGGCCCTAAACACTGTCCTCTAACCTCTTGGCGATGCGGGGGCACCAACTTCCCGCATGGGCCTTTGCTGAAGCTTGTAAGGGGAGAATTCTATCCTGAATGATTCATAGTGGACACTGGGGTTGTCTCCATACCTCCAGCGGTGACACAACGTCCGTGCCGCAACCAGGAACATTTTGCTGTGCAGTCATTTTCTCTCCAAGCCCAGGGAAAGGGTCAGAGCACACCCTCTCCTCTCCAGGCTCCAGAAAAGAGCTCGGTCATAATCAAATCCGTATCAGTCAACGTCGGATGAAAACCTCACACACCCCATCATAGGGCCGATACTCTCGCAGAGAGCCCCCCCCCCCCCCCCCCCCGATAGGAACAACGGAGGAAGAGACAGTTTGGCCTCCAACACGACGTCCTCACCATGGCCCGACTGGTAAACTCGACCCCGCCCTTATAGATCTAAGTCAAATATGACAGGCGGAGGCGTGTCACGTTGTTCATTTAGCCTACCACAGAGATGAGAAGTGTTTGTTTTCCCCCCAGCTTTTTATTAAAACACAAAGGAGTCATACCTAACTGCCCCAGTGGCTTTCCATAGCCCCCCTTCACACACCGCGGCACGCTCTGTCCATTGTGCTGACACAGCGGAGATACCGATTTTTTTCTCTCACTCAAATCATTTAGCTGTTTTTATATAGGGACATTGAACTAAAACTAAGGGGCACAAGTTTGAACTGAGGGGGGCTTAGGCTTCCTCGTGGAGCCGGGTACTATCCCACCTCGTGCAGCAACAGTGTCTGGGGCCTGTCTGCACTGTGAGTGAAGCGCTGAAAGATTCATTTTTGAAGCGCACATGCATCTTAGTCTACTGAAGTGCGACTTTGTCCTTGTGTTTCTTGGCTATTTAGGCTACGTCGTTTTGTTCACACGCTAGGTTGTTTTTAGTTTGAACTTGCTCAACTGCTAGTGAAGAGACCTCACAGACAGACATGCGAGCCTGCATGCCATGCGAGTGCCCTGTTGCCACGCCAACCTGCCGCCCTTAAAGGGGCAGCTGAACATTTGTCTCCCCTAAGTAACTCAAATATTTGAGGAGGCATTGGGCTTGAACACAACTTTTTTTATTTAAAAACTTTTAATAATTTCTTATAAATCTTCCTAAAATACTTTCATTGTGCTCTTACATTTCTTTGTGTTCCTACATTTTTCAACTTAGGAGCACATGTACTCTGTGTAGAGCCCTGCACTTCATACATATGGCCACAGGGGGTTTCAGCCACCATCTCCTATATGAGCCTAGAGGTTTATGATCGTTTAGCAAGGAAATTGAATGTCATCCTGTTTGTTAGATTGACCCCTGATGGACTCCGATGCTTTATTTCCTCTCGTTGTGCATTTGAAGTTTGATTTTTCCAAATACCTGCTAGTATTGATTCAAGTAAAGTTCATAGTAACATAAGCTGGTATTGATGTAAATGTGTGTCCTTCCATAGAAATAGAATGGTGTGCTAGTTCTGGAACACATCAAATGCTCTTCAAATACTTGGAGCGGCTGGGGATTCTCAAGGACAGATTTGGGAAACTGCTGCACTGCAACATTTTCCAAAGGCTCTACTCATTCTATTTCTGTGTCCTTCCTCAGGTGGTACTTTGGTAAAATGGGACGTAAAGATGCTGAGAGGCTGCTGTTGAATGCAGGCAACAACCGGGGCACCTTCCTGGTGCGAGAGAGTGAAACGACTAAAGGTGAAGACGATTAGCGTGAGAACGTGCACGGGCTGCATCTCTAGTTACACTCCATTTCTCGTGTAGTGCACTACTTTTGTGTTGGCCACAGGGGGTCCGTATGTTCCAAGCATCTCAGAGTATGACTGCTGATTTTTAAGGATCAGTTTAGCCTTTGAGATCACACTGAATAAGACTACATGGACAAGTGGGAACTGATCGTAGGTCAGCACTCTGACCCGCTTTGTGAATACTGGCCCTGAAGTCATCTGGTACCCTAAGACAAAGTCGTGCACTATAATGGGGAATATGGAGTCATTTGAGAAATAGCCAGTGACACTCACATTTCCATGAATAAAGCCTAGGTCTTAATACTGTTGCTTGGATGGACGAAGAATCTGGTCATTGTCTCCAGGTGCTTACTCCCTGTCCATACGAGACTGGGACGATGCCAAAGGCGACAATGTGAAACACTACAAGATCCGCAAACTTGACAACGGGGGTTACTACATCACCACACGCGCCCAGTTTGACACGCTGCAGAAACTGGTCAAACACTACACAGGTATGTCTTCTACCTCCTTTTATTGATGGTCTCTCGATCTCTCTAGCACTCACTTTCTCTCTCAAACTCACTCTTTAACAGGCCTGCTACACTGGAAACGTAACCTTGCTGAGCGTGAGATGCTCCTATTCATTTCTATGAAACCTGGGCCTAAGCAGCGCGGCTCAGCGAGAGGCTTGCACTGCTCAGCGTAAAATGACACTGGTTCTATTTTCAAGAGTTTGACGGGTAGCTCACGCAAGAGAACACTTGACAAAGTGGCTTACATTCTGTTCACGCTGGCAAAATGTCTCAGTTAAAACCTGTTTTTCCCAACACCCCAGTGTAGCTCCCCAGTAACTTTCTTATTCACAGCTTCCTCCCGTTCTCCAAGTGCAGTTTATGATCAAAAATCCACATTCATTCACTGCGGTCTCTCACATCTGTGCTTCTGTAGTAGCAGGCTTACCTGTAATTGACCCTGTGATTTCCCCAGCTAGATGAATGGCTCTCAGATTGAATATTTAATAAAGACCTTCCCTAAGTGCCTCCCCTTCAGCAGAAGGAGAGAGGTTAAAACTCTGGGAGAGCCCACTTTACGTCTCTGTCCCAAATGGCACCCTGCTCCCTACATAAAAAAAGCATTGCACCATATAGGGAATAGGGTGGCATTTGGGGCAAAGAAAACCTCGCTCTGGTGCACTATAAAAGCAAGAGGTCCCAGTCGTGTTAAATCATCCAATTCTCATTCATATTTAGCTCTGTTATTATAGGCATGTCTAAATTCAGCCGCATCGCATGTCTGACAGGCAAACTTGAAGTGTTGTGTGAAATTTCCCCTTTTTTAAGCTTCGCTGGGTTTCCCTCGTACTTTACTGCTGGGATTCATAAGAATCCCTACATGTTTGTTTGTGCCCCCCACGCAGAGCATGCAGACGGTCTGTGCTACCGGCTGACCACGGTGTGCCCCACGGTGAAGCCCCAGACCCAGGGACTGGCCAAGGATGCCTGGGAGATCCCCCGGGAGTCTCTACGCCTGGAGCTCAAACTGGGCCAGGGATGCTTCGGAGAGGTCTGGATGGGTAAGACCAAATACTGTTTAGACACAGACGGGCGCGCACACACACAAAGAACAAATATGCGCGCCCCCACACACTCTGGATGGTCTGAACAGACAGGAAATATACTACACTATTTTTATCCCAGGCCAGGGAATCTTTCACTTCCTTCAGATGCTTCTTCCGTTTATCTTTATCTCCGGAGGAAGTAGCATTCTCTCTTTCAGAGAGAGACACAAGTCCATCCAGCCACAGCTCATAACTACATGTGTTCATGTACCCAAATACACCCGTACTGTATTATGTCGTACTGTATTATGTCGGTCTGCATCCCAAATAGCACCCTATTCCTTATGTAGTGCACTACTTTTGACCGGGCTGTGGAGGGAATATGGTGCCATTTGGGACTCTATAAAACTATTATTTGTTTACTCCTGTTTTTACACCATTGTCTTGCTTCTTCAGTAAGCAGCAGCATGACCCGGTTCGTTCTACTTCTGTAATTCTATTCAGGCACGTGGAACGGCACCACCAAGGTGGCCATTAAGACCCTGAAGCCAGGCACCATGTCCCCCGAGGCCTTCCTCCAGGAGGCCCAGATCATGAAGAAGCTGAGACACGACAAGCTGGTGCCCCTCTACGCCGTGGTGTCTGAGGAACCCATCTACATCGTCACTGAGTACATGGCCAAAGGTGTGTGTGTGTGTGTGTGTGTGTGGAGATACAGTGCATTTGGAAAGTATTCAGACCCAGTGACTTTTTCCACATTTTGTTACATTACAGCTTATTCTAAAATGTGTTAAATCGGTGGGGGTGTTTCTCATCAATCTACACACAATACCCCATAATGAGAAAGCAAAAACAGGTTTTAAAAAATGTTGGGAAATGTATTAAAAAATGAATGTAAAAAATGAAATATCAGTGAAATATAAAAACCTGTTTTTGCAGTGTCATTATGGGGTATTGTGTGTAGATTGACAAAGCGAAAATAGTTTTTAGATTTTTTTGTGCAAATTTATTACAAATAAAAACATACCTTGTTTACATAAGTATTCAGACCCTTTGCTATGAGACTCAAAATTGAGCTCCGGTGCATCCTGTTTCCATTAATCATCCTTGAGATGTTTCTACAACTTGATTGGAGTCCATCTATGTTAGATTCAATTGATTGGACATGATTAGCAAAGGCGCACACCTGTCTATATAAGATCCCACAGTTGACAGTGCATGTCAGAGCAAAAACCAAGCCATGAGGTTAAAGGAATTGTCCGTAGAGCTCCGAGACAGGATTGTGTCGAGCCACAGATCGGGGGAAGGGTACCAAAAAATATTCTGCAGCATTGAACGTCCCCAAGAACACAGTGGCCTCCATTCTTAAATGAAAGAAGTTTGGAACCTCTTTCTAGAGCTGGCCGCCCGGGCAAACTGAGCAATCAGGGGAGAAGGGCCTTGGTCAGGTCACCCTGACAGAGCTCCAGAGTTCCTCTGTGGAGATGGGAGAACCTTTCAGAAGGACAACCATCTCTGCAGCACTCCACCAATTAGCCTTTATGGTAGAGTGGCCAGGCGGAAGCCACTCCTCAGTAAAAGTCTAGTCAGGATCGAGGGAAAGATTAACAGAACAAAGTACAGAGAGATCCTTGATGAAAATCTGCTCCAGAGTGCTCAGGACCTCAGACTGGGGCGAAGGTTCACCTTCCAAAAGAACAACGTCTTGGCTGTATGCTTAGGGTCAATGCAGGAGTGGCTTTGGGACAAGTCTCTGAATGTCCTTGAGTGGCCCAGCCAGAGCCCGAACTTGAACCCGATCAAACATCTCTGGAGAGACCTGAAAATAGCTGTGCGGCGACGCTCCACATCCAATTCTGACAGAGCTTGAGAGGATCTGCAGAGAAGAAAGGGAGAAACTCCCCATATACAGGTGTACCAAGCTTGAAGCGTCATACTCAAGAAGACTCGAGGCTATAATCGCTGCCGAAGGTGCTTCAACAAAGTTCTGAGTAAAGGGTCTGATTACTTATGTACATTTTATGTTTGTTCTTTTTGTCTTTTTACTTGCAAACATAAAAATAAACTGTTTTTGCTTTGTCATTATGGGTGTATTGTGTGTAGATTGATGAGGGGGAGGAGCAATTTAATAAATTTTAGAAAAAGGCTGTAATGTAACAAAATGAGGGAAAAGTCAAGGTCTGAATACTTTCCTCTACAGACACAGATAAACACAGCCTCTCCTTCGCCAGTCCAGATGCGGTGACGTATGTGGCTGGCAGCATGATGTTGACATAGATTCCTCACGGCTGATTAGATGTGTAATTAAAACATTATAGCTGGAGTCTCTCTCCAGAAGGGTCCCATACACACATGCCTGGGGGAGGTGATTAGCTGGCTGGCTCAGCTGGACCTAGTTATTACGTGTGTGATGGAGTTGGAGAACTTGGTAATTTATTAAACGTAGGGAACGTTGGCCACATGCCAGAGATTTTGATGTTAGTAGTTGCACGACGTCGAAGGTTGTTCAGGCGCCGAATTGATGAGATGTTTTGAAATCCGAACTTTTAGATATCACGCCACAACACACACGTCGTCCTATCGGAATGTATACAGGACAATTTCCTTAAAGGACCACATTTAAAATGTATGGACGTTTTTAATTAACGTACCCTACAGTCTGAAAGTCCTTGGGAATCCCATGTGGGGTTTTATAAGGCCCGAAGCAGAGATATATTTAATTGAAAACTGCAGCAGTTTGTGGCAAGCTTTCATCTTTCTCAGCTGCAATGCGTCACCCTGTTTCTTTTTTATTAGTGATTGAATGCTGATGACTAATCCCTTTTTAAATGGACTCAGTGACCCCTGTGTATATATGTATAAATGCACCAGAGGAACGTGTGTGTGTTTTTTTTATCCCGTTGGTATCCCCTTGATTCTAATCTTGGTTCAGGGGTCAATTAAAATAACAATTTCCCTCTCTCACACTGAGGAAATGGCGCCGTCTACGCCCCAAATGGCACCCTATTCCCTATATAGTCTGCTACTTTTTCACCAGGGTCCCATAAGGGCTCTGGTCAAAAGTAGTGCACTATATAGGGAATATGGTGCCATTTGGGGGCACGCACTAGATGTCATTAGGAGCCGTGTACCGAACATAGACGCAAGCTGCTAGCTTCATCAATACCAAGGGAAGGATCATGAATATTTTAAGAAGGCGTATTTTAAGAAGTCTTCAGTCTCACTATTTCTATGGTGGTATTTCTCCGTTGCAACATTTAGCCGCAGTCTCTCTGGTACTGTAACTGTCGCGTTTTGCTGATGTTTTTTTTTTGTAGGAAGTTTGCTGGACTTCCTAAAGGAGGGAGACGGTAAATTCCTCAAGCTTCCCTTGCTGGTGGATATGGCAGCACAGGTAAGTCCAAAGTCAACCTCTCAGTAAACATTGACACTTCTACATATGTAGCTAGTAGCTACCATGTATGTTTCCAAGTGTCTCGCCCTTTAGTGTTTCCACCTAAGGATAGGTTTGAGCTGTTTTTAATGCCCGTAGTACACTGTTGCACAAGAAAACCGATTTAGTGCACTCTTCTTTCGCATCCATCACCAGCATTCTCCCTCCTGTTTGTAAGGTTGCATCCCAAAAGAGCCCTGGTCAAAGGGAGTGCACTAAATAGGGAATAGGGTGCCATTTGGGACTTACACAAGACCAACGGCTCTGCTCTCGAGTGGATCACATCAATTATTAACCCGAGCCTCTGTGATCAAACGGCTTGTTAAATTAATCTGCTTGTGTTCTCAGATCGCTGACGGTATGGCTTTCATCGAGAGGATGAACTACATCCACAGGGACCTGCGCGCCGCTAACATCCTGGTCGGGGACAACCTGGTGTGCAAGATCGCCGACTTCGGTCTGGCTAGGCTGATCGAGGACAACGAGTACACGGCTAGGCAAGGTTAGTAGAGCACCGAGACAGAGGGACTTAGAATCCCAGTTGTTGGAGGTGTGTATGGGTGGAAAGAGGATAGGCAAGGGGTAGGGAAAGGGGATACCTAGCCAGTTGCACAACTGAATGCTTTCAACCCTAAATGTGTCTTCCGCATTTAACACAACCCCTCTCTGAATCAGAGAGGTGTGGGGTGCTGCCTCAATCGACATCCACGTCATCGGCACCCGGGGAACAGTTGTTGTTTGGGGTGAACTGCCTTGCTCAAGGGCAGAACGGCAGATTTTTCCACCTTTGCCGGCTCGGGGATTTGAACCAGCGACCTTTCGGTTACTGGCCTAACGTTGTTAACCGCTAGGCCTCGAGACAGACAGACAGGGGCTTAGAACTCTCTGGTCGCGTCCCAATAATCTCCTTTCTCCCGAAGTGTTCCTTACTTGTTCACCTCCCGTCATGGATTTGAAATGACTTGTATATTATTGTGTTATTATTAATATACTATTAATATATGGAACCTTCATCTACCCCATGCCTACACCACTACAATGCTTTTACATTTGTGGGAAGTAGTCAACGAGTGCACACTTCAGGAAAAAGGAGAGATTACGGGGACACGGCTTAATGTCACAGTCATTTGAGATGTATATGGGGTGGGGGAAGAGGGGGGGGAGGGGACGAAAGTGTGAGGTCACTGGCGTAGAGTAAACCCTGTTGTTTCCTACCATGGTAAGTTCAGCTAATAGCGGAAAGCAGATGCTCAAATTTACTCTGATTAGTTGCGGTGAGTAAACTCTGACTCTCAAGCTGCCTGCTGCTTAACCATTTAAGACCAATGGTTTGAGCAGAGAAACAGGCGTCCCTGACTAACTATTTTTCCCACTCAACACTAGTCTTAAACCTTTTGGAATGTGACTTTTTTTTACCCTGCAATTCACCCACAAGAATCTGTCTTTATTGACAATGTAGTAGTAGTATCTTAGTTCAATCAGTTTCCTTTGCAATTAGATCTGACTTAAACCATTTTTAAAAATCAAGTATGATCCTTTAAAGAAAAATGTTGATTTTTTTTTTGTTCCAGAGGTCAATAGTGTAATTGTCATGGCAGACTGAAACATAAACTTTGATATGGGTCAATTCTCAGTGGTTCTATTATGACTCTAGGCTCCCTAATGACACCTAGTGGAAGTTAATGATCTGTCTCTCTTCTTTCTTTCTCTTGGTCTCTCTCTCCCCTCTCTTCTTTGTCTCTGCCCATCTCTTCCCCTCCTGCTCCTGGTTTGTAGGGGCCAAGTTCCCCATCAAGTGGACGGCTCCTGAGGCTGCCCTGTACGGCCGCTTCACCATCAAGTCAGACGGCTGGTCCTTCGGCATCTTACTTACTGAACTGGTCACCAAGGGCAGGGTGCCCTACCCAGGTGAGAACACAGACAAAACAATGTTTGTGTCCCACATGGGCCCCCTATTCCCTATATCCCTCAAACTCAACTCTGGACCTCCAAGCCAGTTCCACTGTGTTCTTTCATTGTTCCCCTCCGATCAGGGACTAACTTAGACCCGGGACACCAGGTGGGTGCAAATAATTATCAGGTATTACAGAAAACGAGCAGGCTCCGGACCTCGTAGGGTAAGAGTTGAATACCCCTGTCCTATATAGTGCACTTCTTTTGACCAGGGCTCACAGGGAGTGGGCACTATGTAGGGATTACAATGCCATTTGGAATGCAAATCCCATAACAACAATGGCAGTCTGAGGCTGTTTAATCTGGTTAGGATTTGTCAATTGTGTGATCTCCAAAGCCAGGGAAGTAGGAGTCTTGTGTAACCAGGAGGAGTAGTGCCAGCACAATGTAAACAAGGAAGTCTTTATAGCCTAGACTAGTAAATACTGTCCTAGGAAGTGGGCCGGCGGTGACACTGTTGTGATGGCTGTTTTTGTCTCTACGGGGTAAACACTGACTGAGGTTAGAGAAGACCATCTGGTGGGGTCTGGAGATTGAACACCACTCTTGTTTATAACCATCTGTCCCAGACTGATCGGGCTCAGGGGAGAGAGAGGCTGACGAGTGCTGTGAAACGCTGACACACACTAGCCTTCAGGCCCCCTTTTTTTATTTATGCTTTTTTTGGTGGGGGTGTAATAGTCTAATGGAGCTATTGGGCGATTTCACAATGCACCGCCATCTCGTGACTGTGACAATGGAAATAGATCACAGACCTTGTTTTGTTGTGGATAATCTTGATTTTTATTGTGACTTGCCTCGCATGGTTTACTGCACTGTTAATGTAATGGGCACTAAACAGACTGACCCCCCCCCCCCCCCCTCCCCTTCTGTGTCTCTCTTTCTCTCGCTGTCTTATTCTCTCTCCACCCAGGCATGGTGAACAGGGAGGTCCTGGAGCAGGTGGAGCGGGGGTACCGTATGCCCTGCCCCCAGGGCTGCCCAGAGTCCCTCCACGAGATGATGAAGCTGTGCTGGAAGAAGGACCCCGACGAGAGGCCCACCTTCGAGTACATCCAGTCCTTCCTGGAGGACTACTTCACAGCCACGGAGCCACAATACCAGCCTGGGGATAACCTATAGTCAGGCCTGGCCGCAGCGCAGCCCTGGACCACTTCACCGTGCAATGTATCTCTCCACCCAGGAGGAGCAGACTTGGATACAGACGCATGGAGACGTAATTCTATGAATAATGTGCTTCAGAAAAGCCAACTGGAAGCTTGGTTATCAAGTTGCACAAACCACTGCTATTGCTGATGATCATTTTTTTATTTTTTTTATTTCAGGTACTACATCTAGTCTTAGTTTGTATGAATTTACAATTTTTGTATCCTTTTTTTTGTCCTCAATGATCATGTTCATTTTCAAAGTGACCAATCATTCAACTGTGTTAGTTGTTTTAACAAATTTGTTGCACCATGAAAATGGCACGAGAAAGCCCATCAGGTAGAGGCTCTCGGAATGAGAGCTCTTCAAAATAGAGGACAAGAGAGAAGAATGTACTGTAAGGCTGCGTTTACACATAGGCAGCCCAATTCTGATCATTCTTCCACTAATTGGTCTTTTGACCAATCGTATCAGATCTTTTAAAATCTTTTTCAGAGCTGATCTGATTGGGTAAAAGACCAATTAGTGAAAATATGATCAGAATTGGGCTGCCTGTGTAAACTCGAAGGCAAGTACTGTGGGAATATTTCAAATGAGAATTCAGTTCTGTGTTCATCAGTTCAACTGGAAAATGCTTTTCTTTCTACATTCATGTTTTTCTGAATGATTGACTTGAGTGGCGCGGATTAGGGACAGTTGCGTGGGTCCGTCTTGTCTGCTCATTTTCTATTTTATTTCTATTAGTTGATTTTATTCTATATAAACTAAGAATTATTCATATCATGGAAATGGTTCTAGGTTCATGTGAAGCCCTCGAGTCCTTCAATAACATACAGGACATTTCTACAACACTATGTCCATCCTGTTATGTGTCCAAGACAGACTTTTGCCATGCCAAGTTACATTACCTCTTTAAAGATCACTACAGAGTATGACTAAACCTTGTTTCCCTTGTACTCTGATCTGGAGTCAGTTTAGCATTTTCCCTACAAATTCTTTAGGTGAGGATTACAGGAGTGGAAGCTGATCCTAGATCTGTATCTAAGGGAAACTTCACCCCGGAGCAATGTATCACTGTGAGATAGGAGAATATTCAGCTGTCACCTGGCAATGCCGACAGCCCTGTAGATCACTAAGCTACATGCCAACTCAGATTGTCTCTGCACATGTCATAGCACTACGCAACAGGAGGCAATATTGAATGGAGCTAGTATAGACTAACACATCTAGGACCAGAATTAGAATTTATGGTTGCAACCATCTGATTTGGCAGTTGCATGCCAGCAATAACTTGTACACAATTATGTTAAAAAGGACTTGGCCTTCTCTTTCACTTACATGGATAAGTCATTTACTAGACTCATCGCGTGTTCTATTTTCAGACCTGAAGATGCTCGAAAAGGAAACCATTTCACCTTTATGGGAAAATATTGCCAAAGCACCTGAAAACTGTTTTTTATTTTGACTACTTGTGATTTTATAGTGTGAACGGATTTCATTCAGTCAACAGTTTCAGCCTAGATACAAAGAGGATACGTTTTTATTCAGACATTTTTGTTTTTAAAGGTAGACTCAGCGAAATGATGTTGCCACGAGCAGCACCGCAGATATTGCGATGAGCGAGATGCAAGCCTTCGCTCCCTCAGTCACATACAGTATCTGCGCTTGCGCAAGGGTTCCCTTCACGCTGTTAGAGCGTGGTAGGTACGAGACCAAAACAGTGGGGGAGTTTAGCCTCGCGCTTCAAAGCTCTTAGTTTTTGCGGAATTTGACCCTCTATGCTGTTTATTTTGTGCACCTACATCATATCGCTGAGTCTTCCTTTAATACATTAGTCAGAACCAGTGAACGGTTAGTTATATTTTAAGACCGCAAAATGGAGGAAGGTCATTTTAATGCGTCATGTCGCATCCACAGGGGTCATTTGGCTCTTGTTTTTCTTTAAAGTCATCCGTTAAGTGTTACATTTGATTATGCATACTTACACAGATGGGCAGAACATAGATTGGTCAACTGGGGTTTTAAAGAAGGGCTTTGTACAAAATCCTGATTTTATAAAAAGGACAGCAAAGACTAGAACGCAAGTTATTATAACGTTGGGGGGAAAGATAAATAATGATGGTTTAGATACTAATCTGTGGAATTTGTACAGTTGGAAAATAAAAATCAGATTCTAATTTGTGTGTTATTCTGTATTGAATTCGTTAGATTCATTAGTTTAATACGGACAACAGGCACAACATTTTACGAATCTCGAGCTGTCAGAATGATTCATATTCTTGGCATGAATTGATTTTTGTCAGTTACATTGCAGCCACTGTGCATGAAGTCATGTGACAATCACATTATTGCTAGGCGAAGAGGCATTTCAACCAGTCGCAGTGGGCGGGACTCCCTGTTGAAATTGCGATAGTACACAAGGCTACTTCCCCGTTTAAAAAATAATATTACAAATATTATCAAATTGACAGTCGGCGATGTCCGATTTCAAACGTATTTTGAGCAACATTGTTAATTAAGACGCAATGGTACGTGCATCAATGTAATGACTGATTTCTTGCAGAAGTTGCAGACAGAAGTTATGAATTGCTGCTGCGCTTGCTTCACGTAAAATGTTATACATAAGGTACCAACCACCAGTAGTTAGTTCTAACTATTACACAATGCAATAATACATTTGCGTCTTTCATCACCAACCTGGACTACTCTGTCGCCTATGTTGTCATCAAAACTTATCAAGGAATGCGAGGATATGGATTGACTTTTACTGTGGGCAGGGGCACAGAAATTGGTCAGATTCTTGATCCACAAACTTCACCATTTCAATACATTTTGAGTATTATAATTGGTTGGCTTTCTGTAACCAACAAATACATGTTATCCACAGCGTCATCTTGTGGTAATATGTGTCAAGACAATACAGGCTGGCTTTGTATTTAATAGGCACAACTAGAACAAATGCAGGCTGACGCCAGTTGTCCCAATGTCAACCTACCTGCTAGTCTGAGGATAATACTATACTGTTTTCAAATGAATCACTAACTTTCACTTTTGTCCCTTCAAACTGCAGTGGTGTGTGCTGTGGAAACCCTGCCAACCCTAGTTGTGGGGAAATCTAGAGGAGATTGAGTTATTTCTGTGGGTTTTACCTTCTCACCAGCAGTGGGCAGATGTGATGGGTGAGAAGGCCTACACACAGCCACTCCACCACAAACAACCTTTTTTTATTTAACTAGGCAAGTCAGTTAAGAACAAATTCTTATTTACGATGACGAGTTAACGATGAGTTAACTGCCTTGTTCAGGGGCAGAACAACAGATTTTTACCTTGTCAGCTTGTAGATTTGATCTAGCAACCTTTCAGTTAGTGGCCCAATGCTCTCTCCAGTAGGCTACCTGCCGCCCTTCACTGAAAGGTGTGTGTGTATGCAGCACTTTTCCCCATTTTGTGCCGGATTGTACCAGAGAAAGGATTCATTCAGTTGGCCACAGCGGCGGTCCTGAATGCAGTTACATTTTTTTACATTTCAGTAATTTAGCAGACGCTGTTATCCAGAGCGACTTAGTGCATTCGTCTTAAGATGGCTAGGTGGGACAACCACATATCACAGGCATAGAGAGTACATTGTTCCTCAATAGCGTAGGTATCAGTAGAGTCAGAGCTGCAAAAACATCCAACTAATATGTAGAGTCAGAAGCTTGATGTTGTCATTGCGTGCTAGGAATATGGAACCAAATTCTAAACTTGCTACCTTAATACACAAAGTATTCACTTTTTCCAAATTTGGTTGTGTAACAGCCTGAATTAAAAATACATTAAATTGAGATTTTGCATGACTGGCCTACACACAATACCCCATAATGTCATAGTGGAATTATGTTTTTAGAAATGTTTACAAATTAATAATTGAAAAGCTGAAATGTCTTGAGTCAATAAGTATTCAAACCCTTTGTTATGGCAAGCCTAAATAAGTTCAAGAGAAAAACATGTGCAAGTCACATAAGTTGAATGGACTCACTCTATTGAATGATTACCACATCTCTGTACTCCACACATTATCTGTGAGATCCCTCAGTCAAGCAGTGAATTTCAAACACAGAATCAACTACAAAGACCAGGGAGGTTTTCCAATGCTTCGCAAAGGGCACCTATTGGTAAATGGGTTAATTGAATATCATTGATATAACATTGATAATCCCTTTGAGCATGGTGAAGTTAATAATTACACTTGGGATAGTGTTTCAATACAGCCAGTCACTACAACGATATAGACGTCCTTCTTAACTCAGTTGCCCGAGAGGAAGGAAACCGCTCAGGGATTTCACCAAGAGGCCAATGGCGTCCTTCCTAACTCAGTTGCCGGAGAGGAAGGAAAGTGCTCACGGATTTCACCAAGAGTCCATGGGCTTATAAGTAAACATTATACGGTAAGGTTGTATTCGGTGCATGGTAACCGGATGTAATCGGTACATGTGACAAATGAGATTTGATTTTAAAACAGTTAGCTTAATGGCTGTGATATGAAAAAACTGAGGATGTATCAACACCATTGTATTTACTCAAGTCTCATAGCAAAGGGTTTTAATACTTATGTAAATAAGGTATTTCTGTTTTAGTTTTTTAATAAATTTGCAAATATATATATATATATTTTTTAAACTGTTTTTGAAGGTCTGGGGGGAGACCCCTTGGACCTTCTCCAATACAGTTGAGAAGGAAGTAAGGAAATAGGAATCACAGAAAGACAAATTCAGAAAGAGCCCAGGCCTCAGATCCTTCTCACTTCCCCTTATCACCTTGGAGATGGCAGCATGTCCCAGGATGTTGTCAGGGGAGGTGGGCTCTTCGATCCACATGGGTTTGTACTCAGCCAGCCTGGTCCCCCAGTTTGCCCATGTCCAACCTCTGGTTGGCATCAATCATCTTAAACAGAGAAGACAATTGGCCGCAGGATGAATTGGTCCAATCAACTGCATTATACTGCATCCAATGGCGTAACAGATTAGATTCACCTGTCTGTTGTTGGGTCCAATCATCTGCCGTATGTCATCCTCTAGGTCAGCCCCCACAGCCACTTTGAACTTGGTCCAGCCATCATTTAGTGCAAGACTGTGGGGGCTGACCTAGAGGATGACATTCGCCAGTGAAGTCTCATACGGCAGATGATTGGACCCAACAACACACTGGTAAATCTAATCTGTTACGCCATTGGATGCAGTAAACCTCAATGCAGTGCACAACTATAGGAACATACACACACAGACTGACATGTATACAGAGCCTTCAGAAAGTATTCACACCCCTTGACTTATTCCACATTCTGTTGTCACAGCCTGAATTCAAAATGGATGAAATCGATTTCTCTCACCCATCTACACACAATACACCATAATGACAAAGTGAAAACATGTTTTTAGACTTTTTGCAAAGGTATTCCCCGAAGCACTGGGGAATACGTCTCAATATCTTATCGGCACCGAGGGAAGGATGAAAACCACGTTAGCTTATTGCGATGCACCCCTGGCCCTTAAGGATGGCAGCTCAAATACTCAGACCAAACTGAGCTTGCACTCACTGTTAAAGCCTTTAAAGATTACCGTCTACGGTGCAATCACATGATCCACGACAAGTCATTAAGTACTCGTTTCATTACCAACAAAGTTCTTGCAACTTTGGTTTAAGGAAACAGAGGCAGTTTTTTATAACTAAGCAAAGAAAGTGCCAGTCCTCATTGTTAGACAAGATGATAAAGTAATCACATTTTAATTGAAGTCATTTAGCAGACGCTCTTATCCAAAGCGACTTACAAATTGGCATTTCAATGGTTATCATTGCACAAAATATAGAGTTGATTCCATTTAGTCTTTTTCTAAAATGGGATGTTACTCTGTAATGTTCTGTCTCAATAAAATTGTTTAATATAGAACAGGTTTCCAAGGCTCTGTGCCAACTAAATATATAAATTCTTTGTTTACAAAAATCACGTGACAAACAAAATACACAATTGAATCTATATAAAAAAAAAAAAAAGGGCAACAGGGAGACACTGCACCTGAATATTTAAATCGATTAAAATGACAACCTCCACCCATATATTAGTTAATTGAAGCCCATTTAAACTGCCATCTGCATTTTGATGGTGGGGTGGGGTTTGTAGTCAACAATCTCAAAGTCTTCTGCACGGAAGTCATCTATTTTCTCAACCGTCCGGAGGAGCTTCAGCTTGGGGAAGGGCCGAATCTCTCTCTGGAGCTGTAAGGGAAGAGTCATCACGTTTAGGCTGCGGCCAGACAATGTGTCCGAAAACTATGGATTGAGACAATGGTTATTAAAATGGGAGTCATCCGTTGACGGACAACATCAACGCACAATATTATTACATTGTAGAAAATAGTAAAAATAAAGAAAAACCCTTGAATGACTAGGTGTGTCCAAACTTTTGACTGGTACGGTATGCATGTATACATCTCATTGGCCGTAGCATTACACACATGTCACTGCAGTGTATATCTCAATGCCAAAGTTGCCCATGTTGCTGTATCGGTCAGGAACCTACCTGCACTTTGAGGGGTTCGATGTGGTTGCTGTAGATGTGAGCATCTCCCAGAGTGTGCACAAAGTCCCCAGGCTAAAGGGAAAAAGGCAAGAAATCTCTTTACTACACTCCTTATTAAAAGGATAAAATAGCATCCTTTGAGTCAAAGGAAGGGAGGTGTTGAGAGTAGGGAGTTTAAACCAGTGTCTGCCCCACCTTGAGTCCTGTGATGTGTGCGATCATGTAGGTGAGGAGGGCGTAGCTGGCGATGTTGAAGGGGACTCCCAAGCCCATGTCCCCCGAGCGCTGGTACAGCTGGCACGACAACTCCCCGTCAATGACATAGAACTGGCACAGGGCATGGCAGGGGGGCAGCGCCATCTGGGGCAGGTCTGAGAACAGCACAGGAGCGGGTGTGAGCGATACAAACCAACACTGACTGTTATGTGTCGAATACACAGTGAAATCATTACGGCAAATGTAGTATCTAGGCCTCTGCGAAACCAGAATGGAATATTCTAGTCAAATACCCTTGGGGTTCCATGCACACATGATGATTCTCCTGTCTTCTGGATTAGTCTTGATAGTGTCAATAACCTTCTGTAGTTGGTCCACACCTTCTCCTGTGTAATCTATAAAGTGAAGCATTATGCAAGAGAATTAAGCACTACAGTTCAAATTGGTTTGATTGAAACGCTCATCATAATCCTACACCATATCAGTGTGATGTACCTTTGTGCATGTCACTGTATTCTGCACCATAGTGCCGCCACTGGAAACCATACACGGGTCCCAAGTCTCCCTCCTCCCGGTCTGTAAACCCCATTTTGTCCAGGAACTGTCTCGATCCATTTGCATCCCAGATCTTCACCCCTTTCTCTGTGAGCTCCTTGGCATTTGTTGAGCCCTAAAGCGCAAACGCACAGAACAAGATCTGTCAACTTCTCTGCACGATGTATTGGTATGGCACGCCATCTAGTGGAAATAGTATGCAAGTGTGTATAGGCACTGGCACATTAAATTCAATGCATTATAACAGTGACCACGTTTACATGCACACAGTATTCCCATATAGTAGCCCATATCTCGCTTAAGATCTTATTCAGGAATAGCTATTTACATGCACATTTGATATCCCGTTCACGAGTATCCGTGAATAAACAGAATATTCCTAATTGAATTTCATATGGGTAAAATGGAACAGAAAACTGAAGTATGTACACTGGCTGTAGGCCTATAACCTTTCACATATAGGGTAATATAATATTAACTCTTGCAGAATAACGGATACAACAAATTATTATTTTCTCAGCAACGGGAGTGGAGAAATAATATTTTTCAGCATCTCGAGAAAATGCAAAAGGGCATGTAAAGTGTTATCTTCGACACTTATGCACACAGACAGTATTTCAACCACATAAAACATGCGCCCCAGACGAACTGAAGTCATATCAGAAACGTGCCTCATTGTTCTCAGCTTTTAATTTCCTCAAAACCGATGGCATTGGACATTTTACACAGGTCCAATCTTCCCACTGTTTTGGAGTCGTTGCGTTTTCTCCCGGTTCCTAAACGAAAACAGACAACTTCACCGGTGCTAACTAGATTAATGCATTCATTCTATCGATGCATGACATTGTTTTGGTGAGCACTAGTCTTCTAGGGCAACAAGTTATGACAGAAGTTAAGCTGCGTGTATTTAACTATAGTTCACAAACAAAATGGCCTAACAAATGTAGTTAATTATTGGGGGTGAAAGTAGCCAATATGCATTAAGGTCCAGTATGGAATATCAGAAAAATAAATGGCATTATTATTATCTAACTGCACAGGTAACCTACTGTTTGAAAATCAGATGGAAACGTCACCAGACTGCCAACAGTCTATGGTGTTGTTGGATGACGTTTGAATCATGGGTGTTTGCAGGATTGGGTGTTGTGTGACGATGACACGATTTATGCAACTGAGCCCGCGCAGACCGCGACAAACTGTAAACCGAATAAGATTTTTTACATGCCAGTTTCCCCGTCTAAAAAGCAGCATATCCTAGGCATTTTATCCTGGTTTCACATAACCGGAACACAAGCTTTTCCGGGTTATGTTAATATTAGCCAACTCAAACTGAATACTTGAGTATTCCGAATAATATGGAGATATTGGTGTACATGTAAACGTGGTCACTGGTGCATTATTTCGGGGGACATGGCTTCCTTCTTACTTTGATAAACCACAGTAGTTCTTCGAGAATTCCTTTCCAGAAAACCCTTTTCGTCGTCAGCAAAGGAAACTGATCTGGAATGATAAACGAAAAAAAAAATAGCTAGTCATTTGAACAAAGGTCCCATGCAAAGCCAGTTAATGAGGTAACGTTCAACTTAGGTTGTGCAATTCCCGCCATTGCGGAAAAATTACATGTTTTAAATCGTGCATTGACTTGATTTAACAGGCTACGCACAACTTCCCACACATACTGAACATTAGTTAAATCGACTTACCCCGGAGACTGTATCTCGTTTGTGAACCGAAAACAGAGATGACCCCCGTTCCTGTTCGGTCTCCCTTTCGATGTCCATGTTGCAAAATGTATTCACATTGGTTCAGATACCCGCGTTCATCACAGAAGAGAGAAAACGAACTTTGTCCCACCTGCCTATCCTCTTTCTTAGGCTCTTCGTTGTTACAAGGTGCCGCTGTGTGTATTTCAGAAGTAGCAGGCATTTTGTTAGTTAGTTTAACAAAAAATAATGAGACAATTAATGCAGTAGCAGCACTGGTTGATTCCTTCTACTCCTGTGTTAAATTTAAAATTTCCCGGTTTATTTAGTTTTTCCTCGAAGACACGCCTACATAGAAGATACCTCCAATCAAGTAAAAGACGAGGGCAAGCGTGCTTCTTGGTTTACAACTGGACCAATGGGTGATTGGGAAAAATACGCGCAAAATGTAATCCCCGCCTCTCTATATGCCGCGAAATTCATACTTTCACATCCTTTTTTTGCGGGAGGGGGGGCTTTGTGCATTTTATTTATCAGAAACGAGTGATGTATGAACATAAATAAAAAAAATAACAATGTAAATGTTCACAGTCACAGTTTAATCATCAGTAAAATGTCAAAGTTGATCAAACATGTAAGCATGTTTGCTTACATTTTTTTATTCCATCACTTACAGTGTATAGAGTATAGCTCATAGCTCGACCAAATGTTGCATACAACCTTAAACATAATGCTCCATTCCAAGGAACTGGTAGACAGACACACAATGGTAAATTGAGGCTTATAAATAGCACAGCTTGCAAAATCCTCGGATTACTTCATATCTGTGAAAGGATCAGAAACAATGCAGGATACAACCCATTACTTTGGCATGTATAACTAGCTTGGGCCTATAGCATACTGTATGAGACATTTAAATTCTAAGGAATTGTCTGGGTACTGTAATCATGGCATGTACGTTTTGCCTAGCTGCAGACTTATACTTACCTTTGACTGTTTGTAGTGGGTCAGGGCCTCTTGGGCCACATACTGAATGAAGGCAGAGTCCTGCACCTCTAGCTCTGCTGGGACGGAGAGGGTTAATGAAGGAGAGTTCAGGATGTTCAACACCACTCTGGTGTCACCTTTAAACCCGTTATCCCTCACCTGTAGAACCACCTGAAAAAATATAACAACACGGTAATCATGAGAATAATATTTGTTTTTTTCTAAAGGGCTGAAATCATCATCAACAGCATCATCATCATCGGAGGTACATAAGGACAACCGTTTATGTGTGTACTGTGAACTTACCGCGCTTACACTGAAGATGTACTGAGGACCCAGGGTGCCATTGGTGAGCTGCGTCACCCAGCCATATTTGGCCTCCATGGTGTTGAGCCAGGTGTGTGTGTCATCCGTGTGTTTCTGGACCACCTGCAGCATCTCCTCATACTGCAGACGTGACGTGTTGAGCAGCAGGTAGGTCTCCTCCAACGCAGAGTGGAGTACCCTCACACTGGGACACTCTGGGGGAACATTTACATTACATTTACATTTAAGTCATAGGGGAGAGTGGGGAAAATTTAGACATTTCTTACATTCAGCATCACTCTGTCAAGGGAAATATAGTATTCTTTCTAACAAAGATGTCTACATATATGTCAGGATGTTGTGTATCCCTGGAAATAATCTGAATTTATGTAAACATTACCACTGGACAGGGTATGTTAAGCCGCCTACTTTCTGTACTAAATGTAATATCATCACTACCTTTTAAAACCATGTCTATCTTTCTTTCCCAAACACAATTCAACACAATCGCATTTTTGTCTTTTAATAATTTTAAGCAGCTATTAACACTGGTTGAAGTGTTTTTTTCAACACTTTTTTAAACACATTTAATATAGGCCAGGCCCTGTTGTTATCTCATATCCCAGCGATAATGCCTTGCGTTACACCTGAGAAGAAAACACTTCAATTTGCTCAACTTGCCATTGGCTCAACTTACCCCAAGGCAAACATTTTGACTATATTAGCCCACACAGTTACAAGGAAGCAATTTCATGCTAGGTTTAGGACCTCATATTTAAGTTTCTAGACACCACAATTGATCTGTAGAACAATCTTAAATGATCTGCTTGATCTACTTTGGTTTAGATACAAGCATCATGAAACCTCTAACATGCCCAATTAGACTTGGTGAAAATCAGTTTTTTGACCTATCTTGCTACCACTTTTCCCATGTGGTTTCTTCCTTCACAAACTCCATGAATTGACAACCTCTTCCTAAATATTTGGAGAAATGAGACATTTTGTGTATGGTTTCCTAGAAACAAGGGTAGTTCGACTTACCCCTTTTGCTCAACTTACCCCAATCTCCCCTATAACAGGCATCACTATGCTTGCTTAACAGTATAGCTTCCTTACCTGTCCCTGTCTTAGCTAATTACACTAGAAAAGCTAGTGATTTGCAAATCGACACCAACTCTGTTACACAGGCATGGTTCAAACACTTAAGATAAAAGTCTAGAATCTAGACTGTAGAACACCATTTCATGGGAATCCCCAAGGGGCGCAATGTGTCATTTGAACCATGTGTTCCAA
This sequence comes from Salvelinus alpinus, assembly GCF_045679555.1. Lineage (NCBI taxonomy): Eukaryota > Metazoa > Chordata > Actinopteri > Salmoniformes > Salmonidae > Salvelinus > Salvelinus alpinus. Next base: position 33,919,457 of record NC_092095.1, read on the forward strand.
TAGGACAGGAAACATTTTAATTAAATGAGAGTTCAATAATGATCATCAATATTTACCTTTCACCAAAGTGTCCTGACAGGACTCGCACAGTCTCTGCAGCTGCCAGCACTCTGCTGCCTGCCTGCGGAGCTGTCTACAGAGATACATGTCTGGGAATGGAACTGGGACCCAGCTCCAGCTAGGGAATGACTCTGTGTTTTTGGAAAGGGGCACAGCACACAGGACAACATAATCAGAGCTGTATCAAATTAGAAAGACACAACAATGTGATAACTATAGCACAGAGTTTCTAAACCCAGAGGCCCAACATTGAAATTATTTTGGGAGCGCTTTGCGAAGCAGACTCTGGGTTTGGGAAGTGAATGGGAGAAATGATAAATTCTTCATTGGTTGTTATTTTTTCTCTAAATCTCAAGGCACAAACTAGGTTCGAGTCAATGTCTTACGTAGCAGAACATGTTATTACTCCAACCTCTTTTTTTTTTTTTTTACCTTTATTTAACTAGGCAAGTCAGTTAAGAACAAATTCTTATTTTCAATGACGGCCTAGGAACAGTGGGTTAACTGCCTGTTCAGGGGCAGAACGACAGATTTGTACCTTGTCAGCTCGGGGATTTGAACTTGCAACCTTTCGGTTACTAGTCCAACGCTCTAACCACTAGGCTACGCTGCCACCCCATGAAAGTGATGAAAGAGTACCTCTGATTTGACGGCCTGCACATGAGCAGTTCGGTGCGAGAATGACCGCTAGACACGATGACGTGTTTATGCGCATGAGCTTAGCTAGCCAACGTTGCCATGACATCGCCTACAAGCACAATCTGGGATTTATATTGGCGGAGCAGTTTCCAGGCATCTTCATACTATACAATCTTTGACTATAGTACTTAGATCTTGAAATCTCAACATTATATAATGGTATATGAAATAGATACTGTATTTCCTGACAAATCTGATAACGATCAAATTTACCAGTAGTCTGAATGTGTATCGAATGGCTATTATCATTGGATACCTCTCTGCTGCCAAGACTCCTCATCTACAGCCTCCTGCATCTCGTCCAGGACATCTGTCATTGCATCGCTGAAGTCTTCCACTACCGCCCGGCCAAAGTCATACACTTCCTCCAGCACATCATCTAGGTCCATGCTGCCAAGGCGGCCCATGCCCGTGAAGAAGCCCCCACTAGGGGACTCCTGTGTGGGGGAGAGGGGCTTGGGCTTCAGCTTCGTGGTGAAGGCCACCCAGAAGCCATGGCCAAACTCTTGGTGCATCGTGTTGACCAGCTCTGTGCTCCGGTTGTGCAGGGAGCTAATTTTCCCTTGCATCTGACTGAAGGAGGCATTCAGCCGCACCAGCTCCAGATCTGGATCGTCTGAGTTCTGGGTCTGGTTCAGGTTATCTTGGTTCTGATTGACAACCTGGTCTGGAGTTTCCAGTTGGGACGATAACTTCCTGAAGAACTCCTCCACCTGTGAGCAGAAGAGAACCAAATACCTAAATGGAGCTGAATTTGTACCAATCTTGGGCCTACTTGATAAGACATGGGTCGATGCAGCCGTGGATGTGTAAGGGGCCTTGAAGGCAGAGATAACGGCCTTACTTTGAAAGAGAAGGAGGAGAAGCCTCTTCGGCAGGTGGAGGTGTAAAATGTCTTACACGTGTCTTCCAGGCAGGGTCGACACTCCATAAATGATGTCCTTAGCAAATCATGGCACTGCTCCTCCGCCTTCTGAAGCTTTAGCTCCGCCTCTGTGGCCAGTTGCACTGCCCCCTTCAGTAAAATAAAGAGTAAGGTGTAGTTGCCCTTAGATGCAGATCTTGGGTCCGTTTTGCATTTCCCCCCACTAATGGTTAAGGTTAGGATTGGGAGAGGAGAAGCTGATCCTAGATCTGTACCTAGAGGAAACTTCACTCTGGAATAGACCATATTGGGAACTAAAATGCAGCCAAAATTGTACATTTAATAGCAAACTGGGGTGTTCTTTACAGGTATTAACAGGCAAGATCAACTGGACAGACTTAATGGAACCACATTTCAATGATCATAACTATGAAAAAGTATTGTGCTGCATTTTAATATATCCATGCCTAATGCTACTTGTACCCTCTCCATTTCTTCCTGGTTACCTCTGTACTAATCTCTGTCAGTGTGTAGGGTGAATGTGTGGTCAATGAGGAGAGAAAGAGGAGGATGTGGTTCTGAGGCCCCTTCAGCTCAGCGGTCCTCCTAGGCCCTGGCTCACAGTACCCTCCCTTCTGAACGAATGCAGAACACAGACATAAATCTACAGTCAGCCCATTAATCCTGACTGGGCTGTACTCTACGCCCTCCTTAGGTCCACTTCCACAACTCACTGTCTGCTCTGTATGAGCTTTTTTTTATGAGGCAGAAAATATGTGATGGGTGTCTGTGTATGGGGAAGTCAGATCGTTGGTGTCAGTGTACAGTATGTAGAAGATGGTGAGCCTGTTTGCATCCCAAATGGTACCCTAAACCCTATGCAATACATAGGGAATAGGGTGCCATTTGGGACACCGCCCGTTAGATTCAGGATGATTAATGCTTTTTTGGACTCCAATCTTTCACTGTGGATTAATTTCTTACAGTGGGATTTATTTTATTGATGATATAATCAGATATGACGTTATTTATTCACTTGGAGGACATTCTTATCCTCGGGGAAGAGCATAACTTACATATTTGTACACGTGCTTTTATAGAGTTACATTAACGCAAAGTGGCTCGTGCCTTAAATGCTGTGGTGTGTTCAACCAAGTGCTATCTTTCACTGCCTAAATCATATGCAGATAATAATCTGTGATTTGTTATTATCATGGTACCTTATACAGTGCCTTCTGAAAGTATTCAGACCCCTTAACCTTTTCCACATGTTGTTACGTTAGAGCCTTATTCTATTAAAATTCCCTTCATCAATCTACACACAATAGCCCATAATGACAATGCAAAAACAGTTTTTTTTGAAATTGTACTCTACGCCCTCCTTAAGTCCACATCCACAACTCAGTGTCTGCTTTGTGGTCTCTGTATGAGCTTTTTTTTTACGAGGCAGAAAATGTGTGATGCGTTTCTGTGTATGGGGAAATTAGATCTGCAGCATTTAAGGTCCCCAAGAACACAGTGGCCTCCATCATTCTTAAATGGAAGAAGTTTGGAACTTGATTGGAGTCCATCTGTCGAAAATTCAATTGATTGGACATGAATTGGAAAGGCACACACCTGTCTATATAAGGTCCCACAGTTGACAGTGCATGTCAGGGCAAAAACCAAGCCATGAGGTAGAAGAAATTGTCCGTAGAACTCTGAGACAAGATTGTGTCGAGGCACAGATCTGCAGAAGGGTACCAAAACTACAGGGATCTGTAGTAACGCAGCTAGCACTGCGATGCAGTGCCTTAGACCACTGTGCCACTCGGGAGGCCCTGAAATATCACATTTACATAAGTATTCAGACCCTTTACTCAGTACTTTGTTGAAGAACCTTTGGCAGTGATAACAGCCTCAAGTCTTCTTGGGTATAACGATACAAGCTTGGCACACCTGTATTTGGGGAGTTTCACCCATTCTCTCTGTACTTTGCGCCATTCATCTTTGTTTCCTCTGACCCATTGGTGCGGCTGGCTTCCGTGTTAAGCGTGCATGGTGTCAAGAAGCAGTGCAGTTTGGCGGGGTTGTGTTTCAAGGGATGCACGGCTCTCGACCTTCGCCTCTCCCGAGTCCGTACGGGAGTTGCAGCGATGGGATGAGACTGTAACTACCAATTGGATATGACAAAAGTTCTACAAACCTGTTTTTGATTTGTCATTATGGGGTATTGTGTGTGGATTGAGGAAGGGGAAAAAACAATTTAATCCAGGGCTCAGAATACTTTCCGAATGCACTGTATATATTACTGTATGATGATTTTACGTGCACTGCTTTGTCTGTGAAATAGCTTACCTTCCTCTTGTCGCTACTTTCTTTGAGGGTCTTCATGAGGTGTTCATGCTTCTCTTGGTTCTTCTCCATCACCTCCTTCATCCGCTTCACCCCAAACAAGGCTCTCTTCATCTCCTCGTCAACATAACGCTCACCATCCCTCGACAGCCCTGGACCCAGAACCAACAGAGAAAATGTCTGGATATAGGCCAGACGGATTACCAGGACATGTACTCAGAGCATGCGCGGACCAACTGGCATGTGTATTCACTGACATTTTCAACCTCTCCCTGACCGAGTCTCTAATACCTACATGTTTCAAGCAGACCACCATAATCCCTGTGCCCAAGAAAGCGAAGGTAACCTGCCTAAATGACTACAGCCACGTAGCACTCACGTAGGTATCCATGAAGTGCTTTGAAAGGCTGGTCATGGCTCACATCAACACCATCATCCCAGAAACCCTAGACCCACTCCAATTTGCATAACGCTCCAACAGATCCACAGACGACGCAATCTCAATCGCACTCCACACTGCATCTTTCCCACCTGGACAAAAACTTCCTGACAGGCCGCCCCCAGGTGGTAAGGGTAGACCACAACACATCTGCCACGCTGATCCTCAACACGGAGGCCCCTCAGAGGTGCGTGCTTAGTCCCCTCCTGTACTCCCTGTTCACCCACGACTGCGTGGCCAAGCACGACTCCAACACCATCATTAAGTTTGCTGACGACACAATGGTGGTAGGCCTGATCACCAACAACAATGAGACAGCCTATAGGGAGGAGGTCAGAGACCTGGCAGTGTGGTGCCAGGACAACAACCTCTCCCTCAACGTGAGCGACACAAAGGAGATGATCGTGGACTACAGGAAAAGGAGGGCCCATTCACATTGACAGGGCTGTAGTGGAACGGGTCGAGAGATTCAAGTTCCTTGGTATCCACATCACCAACAAACTATCATGGTCCAAACACTCCAAAAAAGTTGTGAAGAGAGCACGACAACGCCTATTCCCCCTTAGCAGACTGAAAAGATTTGGCATGGGTCCCCAGATCCTTAAAAAGTTCTACAGCTGCACCATCGAGAGCATCCTGACCAGTTGCATCACCGCTTGGTATAGCAACTGCTCGGCATCCGACCGTAAGGCGCTTCAGAGGGTAGTGCGTACAGCCCAGTACATCACTGGGTCCAAGATACCTATTATCCAGGACCTATATAATAGGCGGTGACAGAGGAAGGCCCAAACTCCAGTCACCCAAGTCATAGACTGTTCTCCCTGCTACCTCACGGCAAGCGGTACCAGAGCGCCAAGTCTAGGTCCAAAAGGCTCCTTAACAGCTTCTATCCCCAAGCCATAAGACTGCTGAACAATTGATCAAATGGCCACCCAGACTATTTACATTGACACCCCCTTTGTTTTTACACTGCTGCTACTCGCTGTTTATGATCTATGCATAGTCACTTTACCCCTACCTACATGTACAAATTACCTCGACTAACCTGTACCCCCACACATTTACTCGGTACCGGTACCCCCTGTATATAGCCTCGTTATTGTTATTTTATTGTGTTAATATTTACTTTTGTTTACTTGATTAAATACTCTGTTTCTTGAACTGCATTGTTGGTTAAGTGCTTGTAAGTAAGCGTTTCAAGGTCTACACCTGTTGTATTCGGCATATGTGACAAATAATATTTGATTTGATTTGATTGCCATTATGTGACACCGATAGTCCTGGTAAAGTATGGTCCTTGCAACGCCAGGGTTGTGGGTTCAAGGAATATGAAAATGTTTGCATGCACTACTGTAAGTCACTTTGGATAAAAGGGTTTGCTAAACGTCATATGTTAGATAAAGGTGATGAAAGTTGCATGTGGTATAGTACATTTCAAAAGAGGTCTCACCCTGGAGAACATCCTCACTCAGTTCTGTGGGAGAGGGGTCGGGGCCACAATGCAGGACCCCAAGAGATGAAATGTAGAGGGTGAGAATCAGCAGTGCTCTCATCTTCACTGGCTTACTCTCACAGGTGCAGCTCTGAAACACAACCAATTGGTTAAATATTATTACTTGAAGTAAGATCAATACAGAAAAACGTGCTCTCTTGACTGGCCCGTAGGCATGTTACAATGGGCCGCCGGATTACCGTGGCTCTGCGGCTGTGGACTTTGAATTGGGCTTTAGAGTGATGACTTCCTCTTATGTAACCTTCCTGGAAGTCATTGATTCATCTACAATTCTTGATCTTGTCTGATCTTCACAGATAAGAGGATTTGAATAGACACCTGACATGACGTAGGGATTCCGTTGTCTGCCACAAGGGGGTGCAAATATCTTAAGCATTCAAAGGAGTCATTAAAATAAGTCATTAAGGGCAACGGATGGGTACAATCAATAGCTAGATAGACTATTTATGCTTATTGTTCAAATGTTAGGGATGGGTTATACTTCAATGATATATGTCCAACTTCACAAAATAAATAATCTGTCTCTTTCCACTAAAATGCAAATTAAGTAACTGAATAGTGGCTGGCAAAATACATGGTAAACTGAATAGCAACCAGGGTTGGGGTCAATTCTGTTTCAATTCAGGAAGAACACTGAAATTCCAATTCTCTTCTATGCTTTTCAATAAGGAACATTTGGTTTACTTTCTGAATTGACTGGAATTAAAATGGAATTGACTCCAACCCTGATAGCAACTCAATGCTACATAAAGGATTTTTCGTCCTACTTACAATAATCCCTATTTCAGTATGAGCAAAATATCATCCGTAGAAAAGAAGACTGCAACAGCAAAACACATTACAAAACACACCGTACCTTTCTCATACCACAATATCAGTCATCAGTTATTGCCAATACAAACAGATATCCTACATACCAGCATTCATAGTAGCCGACATACATGCCTAATTACTTACTTAATACATACCAGAAACCAATCAGAAAGCAAAGCTACAACACGTGATGGGAACATGCTATAGGATGATTGGCACAAACCTACTTTTACCTTGAGAGATGAGAGAAAACAGAAGCAGCGGACTTGGTAGCGCCGTGCGTTCGAGAGTGATGCGTTCGCATTACCCAAGGATTGTTCTATTTATATGACTGTAGACAGCAGTTATCTTAGATCCAATTAGCCTATTTGCAATATCCACCATTAAGCCTGCCGTCATCCGCACCTCACCTGCACAGCTGACTAGGGATTACAGTTTCAGTGCATACATATCAACAAAAACAAAAAAACAATCTGCTTATCTTTTCCATAGGACTTCAGAGCCTTTTCTCCACAGGCTACGTGTCGCAGTGAAACTATCTCCATGAATCCCCCATATTCCCACTTCAGAGAGAGAGACCGACCCATGGCAGACATTGGCACTGAAGTTTGAATGTTCGGCTCTACTCTTAATCTAATCTGGTTGCCATGGCCAACACACATACACATCCCAGGGCCTCACGGTGGCTCCATGCCAGAAAGACCCAAACTCTAAACCGAACCCCATGGCACGAAGACTTCCTTTCCCTCGGGCCCCATAATGTCCACCATGCATGCAACACTGCTTTCGAGTTTGCACGATTGGAAAATGACTGTGCTCTGTGTGTGTGTGTGTTTCTGTGGGAATTGGTCTGTGTGAATGTTGTTTCCTTTTCACTTTCTGACCATTTTTATGTCATCCTGATCATATTAATATCTAGCTCTGGTCCAGGGCCTTAGTGCACGTTCCAGAACTAGTCAATATCTACACTGTATGGTAGCAGGTTGGTAAATGTGTAACACATTTGTATTGACATATTCCACATTTTGTTGTGTTAAAGCCTGAATTTTAAATGAATTAAATTCACCCATCTACACACAAAACCCCATAATGACAAAGTGAAAACATGTTTTGGTAATTTTTTGTCAAATTTATTGTAAATGAAATACAGAAGTATCTCATTTACATAAGTATTCACACCCCTGAGTCAATACATGTTAGAATCACCTTTGGCAGCAATCACAGCTGTGAGTCTTTCTGGGTAAGTATCTAAGAGCTTTGCACACCTGGATTGTAAAATATTTGCACAAAATTCTTCAAGCTGTGTCAAGTTGGTTGTTGATCATTGCTAGACATCCATTTCAAATAAAATAAAAACAAATCGTATTTGTCACGTGCCGAATACAACCTTACAGTGAAATGCTTACCTACAAGCCCTTAACCAAGAATGGGGTTTAAGAAAAATAAGTGTTAAGAAAGTATTTACTAAAATAAACTAAAATAACAAATAATTAAGGAGAAACAATAAAATAACAGTAGCGAGGCTATATAGAGGGGGTACCGGTACAGAGTCAATGTGCGGGGGCACAGGTTAGTCGAGGTAATTGAGGTAATATGTACATGTACTGTAGGTAGAGGTAAAGTGATCATGCATAGATAATAAACATAAATTAGCAGCAGAGCAAAAATGGGGATGGGGGGGACAATGTAAATAGTCTGAGTAGCCATTTGATTAGCTGTTCAGGAGTCTTATGGCTTGGGGGTAGAAGCTGTTAAGAAGCCTTTTGGACCTAGACTTGGCGCTCCGGTAACACTTGCCGTGCGTTAGCAGAGAGAACAGTCTATGACTAGGGTGGCTGGAGCCTTTGGCAATTACAATTTTTTACTTTCTCTGACACCGCCTGGTTTAGAGGTCCTAGATGGCAGGAAGCTTGGCCCCAGTGATGTACTGGGCCGTACGCACTACCCTATGTAGTGCCTTGCGGTTGGAGGCTGAGCAGTTGCCATACCAGGCGGTGATGCAACCAGTTAGGATGTGAACAGGTGAACAGGGAGTACAGGAGGGGACTGAGCACGCACCCCTAAGAGTCCCCTGTGTTAAGGATCAGCGTGGCAGATGTGTTGTTACCTACCCTTACCACCTGGGGGACGGCCTGTCAGGAAGTACAGGATCCAGTTGCAGAGGGAGGTGTTTAGTCCCAGGGTCCTTAGCTTAGTGATGGGCTTTGAGGCCACTATGGTGTTGAACACTAAGTTGTAGTCAATGAATAGCATTCTCACGTAGGTGTTCCTTTTGTCCAGGTGGGAAAGGGCAGTGTGGAGGGCAATAGAGATTGCGTCATCTGTGGCCACAGATGTGAGTGCTACGGGTCGGTAGTCATTTAGGCAGGTTACCTTGGTGTTCTTGGGCACATGGACTATGGTGGTCTGCTTGAAACATGTTGGTATTACAGACTCAGTCAGGGACAGTTTGAAAATGCCAGTGAAGACATTTGCCAGTTGGTCAGCGCATGCTCTGAGTTCACATCCTGGTAATCCACCTGGCCCTGCAGCTTTATGAATGTTGTCCTGTTTAAAGGTCTTACTCACATTGGCTATGGAGAGCGTGATCACACAGCCTTCCGGAACAGCTGATACTCTCATGCATGCATCAGTGTTGCTTGCCTCGAAGCGAGCACAGAAGTTATTTAGCTCATCTGGTAGGCTCGTATCACTGGGCAGCACACGGCTGTGCTTCCCTTTGTAGTTCGTAATAGTTTGTAAGCCCTGCCACATCTGACAAGCATCGGAGCCGGTGTAGTAAGATTCAATCTTAGTCCTGTAATGACACTTTGCCTGCTTGATGGTTCGTCGGAGGGCATAGCGGGATTTCTTCTAAGCATCCGGGTTAAAGTCGCACTCTGGCAGCTCTACCCTTTAGCTCAGTGCGGATGTTGCCTGTAATCCAAGTCTTGCCATAGATTTTTAAGCCGATTTCAGTCAGAACTTAACTAGGCTACTCAGGAACATTCAATGTCATATTGGTATGCAATTCCAGTGTATATTTGGCCTTCTGGTTTAGGTTATTGTCTTGCTGAAAGGTGAATTTGTCTCACGGTGTCTGTTGGAAAGCAGACTGAACCAGGTTTTCCTCAAGGATTTTGCCTGTGCTTGGCTCTATTGCATTCCTTTTTACCCTAAAAAACCCCCTAGAACTTGCTGATGACAAGCATACCCATAACATGATGCAGCCACCAGCATGCTTGAAAGTATGAAGAGTGGCAATCAGTGATGTGTTGTGTTGGATTTGCCCCAAACATCATGCTTTGTTTTCAGGACATAATGTTTTACTTTAGTGCCAAATAGCAAACAGGATGCATATTTTGGAATATTATTATTGTATCTTTGTAGTGACTGGGTGTATTGATACACCATCCAACGTGTAATTAATAACTTCACCATGCTCAAAGGGATATTCAATGTCTGCTTTTTTTTTACCAATCTACCAATAGGTGCCCTTCTTTGCGAGGCATTTGAAAAACTCCCTGGTCTTTGTGGTTGAATCTGTTTTTTAATTCACTGTTCAACTGAGGGACCTTACAGATAATTGTATGTGTGGGGTACATAGATGAGGTACTAATTCAAAATCATGTAAACATCATTGTAGACAGAGTCCATGCAACTTTTTATGTGACTTTTTAAGCACATTTTTACTCCTGAACTTATTAGGGCTTGCCATAACAAAGGGGTTGAATACTTATTGACTCAAGACATTTAAGTTTTTCAATTTCAATTAATTTCTGAAACATTTCGAAAAACATACTTCCACTTTGACATTATGGGATATTGTGTGTAGGCCAGTGACACAAAATCAAATTTGAATACATTTCAAATTCAGGCTGTAAGACAACAAAATGTGGAAAAAGTCAAGGGGTGTGAATACTTTCTGAAGGCACTGTATTTCTAGCCTGGTTAATATGAACCGTCTGTACTGCAAAGAGCCCTGACACAGCAAATGAGGTCCCAACCTCTAAATGAGGCCCAGCAGGAGTCTGGTATATAGACTACCTGCCACTCAACTGCTTTCTATCAGCAAGCCCTGATCTCTACCTGGGCCCTAATACCAACCTGCTGCTCCAATTATGGCCAACAGTAAAATAAAAAATAATAAAAAACAGTTTTGCAACCCTATGGAAAACACTGGATGACCCCCTCAAATTATTTCAGACTGGTCTGGAAACCGATACCCTCTGGACTGTGTCATAACCCAAGCCCTTAACACTGAGCCTGGGTTAGGCTTGGTTATGGGCTCTTATCCACAAATAAGAAGATTGAGTCCCAAATGGCACCATATTCCCTATATAATGCGCTATGGGCCCTTGTCAAACAGGATATGGTGCCATTTGGAATGCACCGGAAGCTTTACGAGGTGATCTGTTGGCTACTCTTTAAAGCTTGGTGGATTTTCAGTTTTTCCCTGAAATCGATCTGTTTGTAGAATCAGATTGTGACTGAACGCGTGCCAGAGGATCAGCTTGAGTGCGAACACCAAGGGAGTGTGCTGCAAAAGACATGCATGCATGCACCCGCAACAAACACACACACGCACGCACGCACGCACGCACGCACGCACGCACGCACGCACGCACACACACACACACGCACGCACACACACACACACACACACACACACACACACACACACACACACACACACACACACACACACACACACACACACACACACACACACACATAGGCACACGCACACACACATACACAATTAATGCTTTGTTCAATGTGGACTGAAGCGCCAAACGTAGGTGACTCCATATTACTTTGGGGCGTTTTAGACAAAACCCGAAACGCTGTGTGTACTAGTATCCCATTGACACTCAGTAAAACATGTGGCTTTAAGATAAGATAAAAGATACTAATTGCCTTGATGTCCTAATTAGCCTGAGAAGACCCTGTGTATTTGATCAGTGAACTGCATCTGCAGGGCAATGCCATTTCAGGGGCCACAAACCAAAGAGGGTAAGGTCTGTGTTCGGGTTCCCATTAGGCTGAATAAAATGGTCTGGCATTCCTAGCAACATTCCCAGCTGTGATAGTAGTAACTTCTCTCAAGGGTGATAATAGTTATTGGTGGTAGTGGAAACATACAACTTTATAAAAGAGTGGATGGATGGATTTTGAACATTCCAACTGTTTTGTCTAATATCCTATAAATACTACTTGAAGTGAGGAAGAATGCACCCAAAAATGCAGTGCACTGTCTAATGTCCCAGTCTGGTCCAGTGATGTTGGTTGAGCCCCCTCCGCAACCCCTTTGAAATGGTCTTTAATGAGTACCACATTTTTCACCCAGAGGACGCGATTGCCATCAAGCCAGTAATCTAATCTCATCTCCTGCTAGCAGCTCCACAAGGGTCTCAGAGTTCGCGCTGAAAGGCATCCTCACCTTTTCCCCTTTAAGGAGTGCGAGGAGTGGGGGGGAATCGGACAGATGTAGAACACACGTGGTTTGCTGCTAGAACGGGGCTCCAGACGCGGGACTTCCTTTGGCTTTGACATTTTTGTGGGTTTGTGATTGTGGCAGGCGCAGCGTACTGGAAAGAAGACATCAACAACCTAACACTATAGCCACGGGTGCATTTTACAGAGCTACACAAAATATTACGAATACGTGAACTTGTAACTTTCTCTCCCACGCACGCTACACATTTTATTCAACTATGTATGCAAATAACGGAACAATGACATTCTAACGGGAGGTTCGGGATGAACAAATAGCCTAACGGAGCGGTTCGTGCGCAATCATTACATTTTGAAGTTGGGGGAGCTGAACTTTTTGTGTACACGTTTAGTTTTCTGTTCTCCAAGCAACTGATTCAAATCTGCCCGGTTGGACGGAACTTTGAGATGCGCTAAAAGTGACATAGAGACTCTCATCTCTTCTACACTCCTAACATATTTATATAACGCCATGAAAGGTACAGTATGTGTTATGCAGTTACGTTCATCTTAAAATTGAGTTTTGAAACGTTTTGAAGTCGTAGCTAATCTATGATTTCGATGAATTCACGGTTTTCTGTATATGTGAGCGTGCGTGTTTATTCGTGCGTTGGGCTGTGTTGCACATCTGGATGAGATTAAGTGCCCGTGGTGTGGCGTTCAGCTGCGTTGTGAAATGACTTGGCCTTTCTCCGCCAGTCGCATCATTCTCTATAGCTGGACAATGAGAGAGTGGCTGTCTTTGTTTGATAATTTGGTCCTTGGTGATATGCCCTACATGTATGATAGCAGTGATATTTTTGGTCTAGGCTGCAGTAACATTATTAAAGTGAAATTTGAACCATATTTTACGCATGGAAGTGTATTTGCGTATTTGATTCTTTTTTGTGTTTTACATGGATCTGTCATTTTCTTCTTATAAATCGATGTATTCCATTATATAGTTATGTTATAGTTATGTTAACTCCCCTGCGAAACACCGTTTTGTTATCTTACCTGTGCGAAATAAAACTTAGTACGACCATGGTCGTACTCAGATAGATGTGTCTCTCAAATTCAAAAGTGATCAGGGAACAATATCACTGTAACAATTGCTGTAAGTTTCCAGCAAAAGATGTACATAGACCTACTGTAATTCTATATTACAGTACAGTACTGTAAAGAGCAATGCATTATGGGGGCTCAATTTGTGCCATATGCAAAAATTGCTCCGCCATTTCCTGGTTGCTAAAATTTGACTAGTTTGGTTAATTTCAATTTATGTGACAAAACAGGTATAGTGTGGAGAATCATTGTACCATCTAAACCGCTGTGGAATATATTTTCAATAATCAAAAAGATTGTATTTTCAGCTGTTTGAAGCTGGGGTACTAAACCGAAAGTAATTTAAGAACAGGAAGCAAAGAAATAGTGCACATAGAACAGATCGACCACTTCTTAGACTTGCTTTTAATGCAAATTACATATCTATAACTCACATTTTTATTTGAATTTGGTCACGTCACCCAAAAAGTTACATATTGCAGCTTTAACCATAAAGTACTGTATTGCTATGTTGTTGTATATTTATTGCAGCATTCTTGAAATTATGGTGAATTTTTTGAAAACTGTTGTGGGACGGGAAAGACTCGCAAACTCAACATATTTTTTAGGCGTGACTTGTAAGTGGCTATACTGTATTTGGCGCATCCGTTAGTGAGAACGCTGTAGCAATTGAACTGATATGTGGTCGAAGTTCCCTAATCATTCAATGTGTAAAGGGGACAGATCAGAGTGGCAGCAAATCTTAAACCTTTACTGGTTGAGTTTTTTGCCAAGTCCTTTTGGTCTGATTGGCGCTGTAATCACAGCCAGTTTGGAAGTCTTTGCAAGCGATATAAAACAACAAATATTCATAAATATTCTGTACTGTACAAATGCCTAGCAGCCAACCTGTTTGCACCAGTCCCATGTAATTACAGTAAAATACCAATATTACGATTACAGTAGCATTTACTTTCTTGTAGTATAGTAGGCACATTTTAAAGTATTATACTGTATCGTTGCTCGGATATTACAGTAACTTACAGGACACTGGTGGCAAGTTACTGTGAATATTACAGTAACGTGCTTTGCACTAGCCAGAGATGGGCAAAGATACATCAAAAGGTGCCTTGTTACAAATTCAAAATACCTTGAAGACCAATGTATCCTTAACTACAACAACATCCTCAGTAACTTTTCACTTGCTATTACTGTGATATGTTTTTTATTTCATCAACGTCATTTAGCACACACTCTTATCCAGAGTGACTTACAGTCAGTGCATTGAACTAAGGAAGATCAACAAGAACATATCACAATCATGGCAAGTTAAAAGATGATGTTACCATGACCGAAAATGTTGTTGTACTTAAGCGAGCACCTTGCAAGTTTATTTTTGTATTAGACAATACAAAATACATGTATTCTTATTAAACTGTTACAAAATACATACATTGTAGATCAGGCCAGTGAAATACAAATGACAAAATAGGTATTGTAAATATGGAAATATGGAAATACATGTAACAGAAATACTGCCTATCGTTGGCACTAGCTGCCTGGGCTGTAAATCTGCAACAGTTTACTAACCACTGTGCTTCCAGTAAATCATTGTAAATTCGAGGAATACAGCATGTTGCTGTAGTCAGGTGGTCCAGTAATATGCTGTGAATTTGTGTTTCAGTAAAGGTCATGTAAATCTACAGTAATTTACTGGCCTCTGTGCTGCCAGTAATTTACTGTACATTTACAGTAACCTACTAGCTACTCTGCTGCCAGTAATTTATTGTAAAAAATTACAGGAAATGTCTTACAGTGTAGAACATCTCATATGTCCATTTTGGACCACTCTGTCACACAGGTTGCATCCCAAATGGCGCCCTATTCTCTATGTAGTGTACTACCACCATCCTCAACCTCCTTCTCCCCTCCCCCCCACACTGCCCCGAGTCAAAACTGCATCTCTCCCTCTCTTACATCTGCTAGCCATTATCAGTGATGTTCTTATCTTTCTGCAGCCTCCCTGCGCTGGCTTCTAGTGTAGTGGAGTGCAGTGTAGTGTGGCAAAGTGTAATTAGGGTTTAAAGTCAACAACCCAGAGAAACCACAGCTTGTGGCTTTTACAGGCCCGAGTCCTCCTGTCTCCTTTCCACATAGAACGAGGCATTTGATGGGGAGTTATAGCCTCTATAACATACCATGATGATAAAGCTATGTGCTGAGTAAGGCCTATATATCCGCCGCAGAGAGAAAGACATTTGTGTAGTATCCTGGGCTGCAGCCTGTTGGTGTCCTGCATCCATTTGGTTACCTGGGTTACGTCTCAAATGGCACCCTATTCCCTTTATAGTGCACTACATTTGACTAGAGCCATGTAAGCCCTGGTTAAAAGTACTGCACGACGGGGGAAAAGGGTGCCATTGTGGACACATCCCTGGTGCTGCGTAATTCTTCAGACATGCCGGAAGTATCATATTATAAATATTCTGTGTCCGTTTAACTTTTATCACATACACTGGATTCACTGTGAAACACGGAGTGCTAAAGTGTGTACATATAACAGTCCCTCCAGGATCTGGCCATTTCTGTTGTGATAGTTGAGGCTGAAAATGCTTGATTATATTACAAGGTCTCTCAACCAGAGAGAACCATGGTAACAGAACAGTTATGGCGAGAACATTCTGTCCTGACCTTTGCTGAGGTGGGGTGGGGTACTCATTCCTCTGGCGAGTTGATATATTCAGAGTGTCAAATGTCCCCATTTAGTGCACTACTTTTGACCAGGGCCCATATACTATAGTAGTATAGGACCCTATATAGTAAGTAGGGTGCCATTTGGGATGCAGTAATACAGTGTATATGAAGGTTTATAGAGAGATTATATTTAGTTGATCATTTAAAACACAATACAACCACATCACAATGCATTTAAAATCATTGAGGGTGACACAAAACAAGTAAAAACAACGTATTTCCATTGTGGTAAATGTAGTGACACTGTTATCACCCCACGCAGTTGATTTCAGTGTGTGATGTGACTGTACCATATTCTTGATCTATATGGAGTTTTTGTTCTGGAACCAATGGAGTAGAGGCTACACGGTTCATTAGTTGCCGTGTGTGATTTTTCTCTCAGACCTCATGGTAACACATATGTCTCTGTTGTCATGCCCACAGACGATTTTGCAGACGAGGAGGAAGTACAGTCTTTTGGATACAAGAGGTTCGGTGAGTAGAGCACAACTCTCCTTACTGTCTTTACTCCCATCCCCTACTGAGAGAAATAGCAATCTCCCTTATCACCATCGAGTGATACTTTGCATGCATCTCACATGGCAACTTATTCCCTATGAAGTGCACTACCCATAGGGCTATGGGTGAAAAGTAATGCATCATATAGGGAATAGGGATAGACACAAGGCAGTCTGTCTCCCCACTGCCTTTGGGTCAGGGGGTCAGTGATGCGTTCCTGTCTGGACCGTGCAGGGTTAAACACAACAGCTAATTCTGGCTGACAGCGTGTGCGATCCAACCCCGCCACTGGTCCAAAAGCAGCAATCACAGCTTGCTTGGGTCAGGATGTCACAACTTCATAAACACACATACACTCATAGATAGACATACACACACCGTGCACACTCACACTCTCAAACATACATACAGAGTAAAAGAGAGAAGAGGGAGACAGAAACACCCCTCCTGGGAGGGAGGGAGAGAGAGAGAGAGAGAGAGAGAGAGAGGAGAGAGGAGAGAGAGAGAGAGAGAGAGGAGAGAGGAGAGAGGAGAGAGGAGAGAGAGAGAGAGAGAGATCACAGCAAAATCACAGTCTAACTGAACAGAACAATCCTCAATCATGAGGCATCGAGGCCGAAGGAACTGCACAATCAATATTAAGAAATGCTATAGATGGAAGGAATGTAGTGTAGAAATCTACCAAAAACAAATTCAATCCCTTTTAGATGACTTCCTGGACAAAACATGTCACTCTATTAGTGAAGATGTAAACTTGGCGTTAGAAAGTGTAAACAGTATATTTGACCTTTCAGCTTCCCTATCAAATAAAACAAATGCAAGTAGACAACCTAAGAAAATGAAATAAATGACAAATGGTTTGATGAAGAATGAAAAATCTAAGAAAGAAACTGAGAAACCATTCTAACCACAAACATAGATACCCAGAAAACCTGAGTCTACACTTTCACTATTGTGAATCACTAAAACAATACAGAAATACAGTACGGAAAAAGAAGGAACAGCACGTCAGAAATCAGCTCAATGTAATTGAAGAGTCCATAGAATCTAACCACTTCTGGGAGAATTGTAACACACTAAACAAACAACAACATGAAGAGTTATCTATCCAAAACAAAGATGTGTGGATTAACCACTTCTCTAATTTTTTTGGCTCTATAACAAAGAACAGAAAAGAAAAACATACATATACATGATCAATTTCAAATCTTAGAATCAGCTTTTAAAGACTACTAGAACCCACTGTATTCTCCAATTACATTTAATGAACTACAGGACAAAATACAAACCCTCCAACCCAAAAAACCTGTGGTATCCTACATGAAATGATCAAATATACAGACCACAAATTCCAATTGGCTATACTTAAGCTCTTTAACATCATCCACAGCTCTGGCATCATCCACAATATTCAGAACCAAGGACTGATAACCCCAATGCACAAAAGTGGAGACATATTTGACACCAGTAACTACCGTTTGATATGCGTCAACAGCAACCATGGGAAAATCCTCTGCATTATCATTTCATTAACAGCAGACTTGTACATTTCCTCAGTGAAAACAATGTACTGAGCAAATGTCAAATTGGCTTTTTACCAAATTACCATATTCACCCTGCACACCCTAACTGACAAACAAACAAACCAAAACAAAGGCAAAGTCTTCTCATGCTTTGTTGATTTCAGAAATTAAATTTGGCATGAGAGTCTGCTATACAAGTTGATGGAAAGTGGTGTTGGGGGAAAAACATACGACATTATAAAATCCATGTTCAGAAACAACAAGTGTGCGGTTAAAATTGGCAAAAAACACACATTTATTTCCACAGGACCATGGTGTGAGACAGGGTTGCAGCTTAAGCCCCACATTCTTCAACATATACAGTTGAAGTCAGAAGTTTACATACGCCTTAGCCAAATACATTTAAACTCAGTTTCACAATTCCTGACATTTAATACAAGTAAAAATTCACTGTCTTAGGTCAGTTAGGATCACCATGTTATTTTAAGAATGTGAAATGTCAGAATAATAGTAGAGAGAATGATTTATTTCAGCTTTAATTTCTTTCATCACATTCCCAGTGGGTCAGAAGTTTACATACACTCAATTAGTATTTGGTAGCATTGCCATTAAATTGTTTAACTTGGGTCAAACGTTTCAGGTAGCCTTTCACAAGGTTCCCACAATAAGTTGGGTGAATTTTGGCCCCTTCCTCCTGACAGAGCTGGTGTACCTGAGTCAGGTTTGTAGGCCTCCTTGCTCGCACACGCTTTTTCAGTTCTGCCCACAAATGTTCTATAGGATTGAGGTCAGGGCTTTGTGATGGCCACTCCAATACCTTGACTTTGGAAGTATGCTTGGGGTCATTGTCCATTTGGAAGACCCATATGCAACCAAGCTTTAACTTCCTGACTGATGTCTTGAGATGTTGCTTCAATATATTCACATAATTTTCCTGCCTCATGATGCCATCTATTTTGTAAAGTGCACCAGTCCCTCCCTTAGCAAAGCACCCCCACAACATGATGCTGCCACCCCTGTGCTTCACGGTTGAGATGGTGTTCTTCGGCTTGCAAGCTCCCCCTTTTTCCTCCAAACATAACGATGGTCATTATGGCCAAACAGTTATATTTTTGTTTCATCAGACCAGAGGACATTTCTCCAAAAAGTACAATCTATGTCCCCATGTGCAGTTGCAAACCGTAGTCTGGCTTTTTTATGGAGGTTATGGAGCAGTGGCTCCTTCCTTGCTGAGCGGCCTTTCAGGTTATGTCTATATAGGGCTCATTTTACTGTGGATATAGATACTTTTGTACTTGTTTCCTCCAGCATCTTCACAAGTTCCTTTGCTGTTGTTCTGGGATTGATTTGCACTTTTCGCACCAAAGTAAGTTAATCTCTAGGAGACAGAGCGCGTCTCCTTCCTGAGCGGTATGACGTGTGCGTCATGGTGTTTATACTTGCGTGCTATTGTTTGTACAGATGAACGTGGTACCTTCAGGCATTTGGAAATTGCTCCCAAGGATGAACCAGACTTGTGGAGGTCTACAATTTCTTTTCTGAGGTCTTGGCTGATTTCTTTTGATTTTCCCATGATGTCAAGCAAAGAGGCACCGAGTTTGAAGGTAGGCCTTGAAATACATCCACAGGTACACCTCCAATTGACTCAAATTATGTCAATTAGCCTATCAGAAGCTTCTAAAGTCATGACATCATTTTCTGGAATTTTCCAAGCTGTTTAAGGCCACAGTCAACTTAGTGTATGTAAACTTCTGACCCATTGGAATTGTGATACAGTGAATTATAAGTGAAATAATCTGTCTGTAAACAATTGTTGGAAATATTACTTGTCATGCACAAAGTAGATGTCCTAACCGACTTGCCAAAACTATAGTTTGTTAACAAGAAATTTGTGAAGTGGTTGAAAAACAAGTTTTAATGACTCCAACCTAAGTGTATGTAAACTTCCGACTTCAACTGTAAATCAACGCATTGGCAAGGGCACTAGAAAAGTCTGCAGCACCCAGCCTCACCCTACTAGATTCTGAAGTCAAATGTTTGCTGACGATTTGGTGCTTCTGTCCCCAACCAAGGAGGGCCTACAGCAGCACCTAGATCTTCTGCTCCGATTCTGTCCGACCTGGTTCCTGACATTAAATCTCAGAAAGACAAAAATAATGGTGTTCCAAAAAAGGTCCAGTTGCCAGGACCACAAATACAAATTCCATCTAGACACTGTTGCCCTAGAGCGCACAAAAAACAATACATACCTCGGCCTAAACATCAGCGCCACAGGTAACTTCCACAAAGCTCTGAACGATCTGAGAGTCAAGGCAAGAAGGGCCTTCTTTGCCATCAAAAGGAACATAAAATTCAACATACCAATTAGGATCTGGCTAAAAATACTTGAATCGATTATAGAACCCATTACCCTTTATGGTTGTGAGGTCTGGGGTCCTCTCACCAATCAAGTGTTCACAAAATGGGACAAACACCAAATTGAGATTGCATGCAGAATTCTGCAAAAATATCCTCAGTGTGCATCGTAGAACACCAAATAATGATTGCAGTAGAATTAGGCCGATACCCACTAATGATCAAAATATAGAAAAGAAACGTTAAATTCTACAACCACTTAAAAGGAAGCGATTCCCAAACCTTCCATAACAAAGCCATCACCTACAGAGAGATGAACCTGGAGAAGAGTCCCCTATGCAAGCTGGTCCTGGGCAGTGGTGGAAAAATTACCCAGTTGTCATAGAGTAAAAGTAAAGATACCTTAACAGAAAATTACTCAAGTAAAAGTGAAAGTCACCCAGTAAAATGCTACTTGAGTAAATGTCTAAAAGTATTTGGTTTTAAATATACTTAAGTATCAAAAGTAAATGTAAATGCAAAAATATACTTAATTATTGAAAGCAAAAGTATAAATCATTTAAAATTCCCTATATTAAGCAAATCAGATGGCCACATTTTCAAGTTTTTTTTATTTAACGATAGCCAGGGGCACTCCAACACTCAGACATCATTTATAAACGATGCATGTTAGTCAACCAGATGAGTCCACCAGATCAGAGGCAATAGGGATGACCAGGGATGCTCTCTTGATAAGTGCATGAATTCAACCATTTTCCTGTCCTGCTAGCCATTCAAAATGTAACGAGTACTTTTGGGTGTCAGAGAAAATGTATGGAGTATAAAGTACATACTTGTCTTTAGGAATGTAGTGAAGTTAAAGTAAAAGTTGTCAAATATATAAATAGTAAAGAAAAGTACAGATACCCCCAAAAACTACTTAAGTAGTACTTTAAATTATTTTTACACTACTGGTCCTAGGGCTCTGTTCACAAACAAACAGACCTCACAGAGCCCCTGGACAGCAACACAATCAGACCCAACCAAATCATGAGAAAACAAAAACATTACTACACATTGGAAAGAATTAAACATAAAAACAGAGCAAACGAGAATGCTATATGGCCCTTAAGAGAGTACACAGTGGCAGAATACCTGACCACTGTGACTGACCCAAACTTTAGGAAAGCTTTGACTACGTACAGACTTAGTGAGCATAGCCTTGCTTTTGAGAATGGCTGCCGTAGGCAGACCTGGCTCTCAAGATAAGACAGGCTATGTGCACACTGGCCACACTTCCTAACCTCCTGCCAAATTTATGACCATATTAGAGAAACATATTTCCCTCAGATTACACAGATCCACAAAGAATTTGAAAATGAATCCAATTTTGATAAATTCCTTTATCTCTTGGTTGAAATGCCACAGTGTATCATGACACAAGGCGAGACCCAGATGTAGACACAGGAG
The DNA here is from genome assembly GCF_045679555.1 of Salvelinus alpinus. Taxonomy (NCBI): domain Eukaryota; kingdom Metazoa; phylum Chordata; class Actinopteri; order Salmoniformes; family Salmonidae; genus Salvelinus; species Salvelinus alpinus. Next base: position 33,941,257 of record NC_092095.1, read on the forward strand.
GCAGATGGTTGGAGTCTTACAATATTTATTAATCCAATAGGTAAGGCAAGAGAATGGTCATGGACAGCCAAAAGGGTCAAAACCAGTTCAGAGTCCAAAAGGTACCGAAGGGCAGGCAGGATGAAAAGTAGTCCAGAGTCAGGCAGGGGTCAAAACCGGGAAGACTAGCAAAAAGAGACTAGCAAAAGGAGAACGGGGAAAAACACACCGGTTGACTTGACTAACATACAAGACAAACTGGCACCGAGAGACAGAAAACACAGGGATAAATACACTGGCGAAAATAAGCGACACCTGGAGGGGGTGGAGACAATCACAGGAACAGGTGAAACAGATCAGGGCGTGACACAGTGTGCCATCACAGCAGCAAGATTTGTGACCTGTTGCCACAAGAAAAGGGCAACCAGTGAAGAACAAACACCATTGTAAATACAACCCATATTTATGTTTATTTATTTTCCCTTTTTTACTTTAACTAGTTGCACATCGTTACAACACTGTATATAGACATAGTATGACATTTGAAATGTCTTTATTCTTTTGGAACTTTTGTGAGTGTAATGTTTACTGTTAATGTTTTATTGTTTATTTCACTTTAGTTTATTATCTATTTCACTTGCTTTGGCAATGTAAACATATGTTTACAATGCTAATAAAGCCCCTTGAATTGAATTGAATTGAGAGACGGAGAGAGAGAGAGAGTGTACTCCGCCATTGTTCTGTTGATCCAAAGAGTCTGGAGAATGTTGCTTCAGTCCAGAATTAGTCATCCACACATAGTGTGACTCAGGTCCATCAGGGAGGATGGAGTGATGAAGGGAGGAATGATCCCCATGTTTACCCCGGCACCAGTGGAGACGAACTCAAAACTGTGCTAAAACACAATCTCTCTCATCAAAGTGTCACCTGAGAGGAAGCATCCTGTTTGTGTTTGTGTGAGCGCGCTGCATCGCGAGACGCTAACCCTCCACTCATTGGATGTGTCCAAAATGGCACCCTATTCCCTATGTAGTGCACTACTCTTGACCAGAGCCCTATGGAAGTTTAAAGGGTGCCAATTTGGACGCATCCGGACTAGACGAGAGCTCTTAGGGAACGAGGCCAAATAGCAAAGGCCAGTTTCGCTTTTACATTTATGTAAATGAACTCTGGACATGTGTAAGGCCTCGTAGGAGCAGAGAAGAGCCAGGCTGAGGAGAGGAGCTGCTGAACTCTGTGCAACCCAACCAGGGAGGGGATTCTGCTCTTGGCCCTGGGAGGACTATGCTAAAAGTAGTGCACTATACAGGGAATAGGGTTTCTATTTGGGACGCAGGCAATGGCAGCTGTTGGCCTGGCCTACCATGCTCTTATAGGCACGTCTCCTCACTCTGGAGCTGTTATTGTACAAAATAACTATTTGCATGATGATCATTAAGTGCAGTGCTTGTAACTTTTAAACTATAGTGTAAATGAACCATTTCTTTTTCTCTATGCCTAGCTTGAGTATTAAACCCCTGAAGCGTAATGTGTTTTCATAGGGTTGTTCACTGCTACATGTAACCGGTGTGTACCCCTCTCCATCAGGTTCAATGGAGAGGGGTGTCTTCTAAACTGCTTAGGGGAGACTCTCAACCGACATTGTACGACTTTACCCCGGAGTTTGGCCTAAAGACATAGACTTTGGTGATTCCAACTATGAGGCCCAAAAATACACTACATGACCAAATGTATGTGCTCGTCGAACGTTTCATTCCAAAATCATCGGATTTAATATGGAGTTGGTCCACCCTTTGCTGCAATACCAGCCTCCACTCTTTTGGGAAGGCTTTACACTCATTGCTGTGAGGACTTGCTTCCTTTCAGCCACAAGAGCATTAGTGAGGTCGGGCACTGATGTTGGGCGATTAGGCCTGGCTCGCAGTTGGCGTTCCAATTCATCCTAAAGATGTTCGATGGGGTTGAGGTCAGGGCTCTGTGCAGGCCAGTCAAGTTCTTCCACACCGATCTCGACGAACCATTTCTATATGGACCTCGCTTTGTGCACGGGGCATTTTCATGCAGAAACAGGAAAGAGCCTTCCCCAAACTGTTGCCACAAAGTTGGAAGCACAAGATCGTCTAGAATGTATTTGTATGCTGTAGTGTTAAGATTTCCCTTCCCTGGAACTAAGGGGCCTAGCCCGAACCATGAAAAACAGCCCCAGACCATTATTCCTCCTCCACCAACATACAGTACAGTACAGTTGGCACTATGCATTCAGGCAGGTAGTGCTCTCCTGGCATCCACCAAACCCAGATTTGTCCGTCGGACTGCCAGATGGTGAAGTGTGATTCATCACTCCAGAGAACTCATTTCCACTGCTCCAGAATCCAATGGCGGCAAGCTTTACACCACTCCAACCGATGCTTGGCATTGCGCATGGTGATCTTAGGCTTGTGTGCGGCTACTCAGCCATGGATACCCATTTAATTAAGCTTCCGACGAACAGTTCTTGTGCTGACGTTGCTTCCAGAGGCAGTTTGGAACTTGGTAGTGAGTGTTGCATTTTTACCCGCTATGTAGTTCCGCACTTGGCGGTCCTGTTCTGTTAGCTTGTGTGGCCTACCACTCCGCGGCTGAGCCATTGTTGCTCCTAGATGTTTCCACTTTACAAAGGTGACATTCTATGACGGTGCCACGTTGAAAGTCACTGAACCCTTCAGAAAGGCCATTCTACTGCCAGTGTTTGTCTATGGAGATTCAATGGCTGTGTGCTCGATTTCTTTCCACCTGTCAGCCACGGGCGTAGCTGAAATAGCCAAATCCACTCATTTGAAGGGGTGTCCACTTACTTTTGTATATATTGTGTAGTATACCCTGGCCCCAAAAAATACCTATTCCACTGTGGCACTGGTGTTGTCCTGGTGTTATACTAGGGACATTGTCCTCAAAATGGTATAGTCTGGGATGGGGGTGATTTTACAATACGATGTCTCACTGAAAGTGAAAGGGATGATTGTGAAAGTTTTTCTGTCCCTTTTGTTTACCTTGTCTGTCTCAAGTTGTTTATCAGACTTCCTCCTCGAGTGTGTCCTTCCGTTTAACCTCTTTTGGGGAATTCCAGTCATTTTGGGACTACGGCTGGCAATAGTAGTCCCAGTGTTCTCATGAAATGCAGGCTGATCCGTAAGGCAGGTATTCGCAGAGCATTGAGCCAACCACCTTTTTCGACCTTTTTTCCAGCATATCCAAACTCTCTCAGGACAAGATGGCTGAATTTCAGAGTGAGAGCGAGGAGAGTGAACTCAAGCTTACCTCAGGCATTCTTTCCAGCACAAAGACCTTGGGATCGTCATATTAAAAGCTAGAAGGTGTAATATCAACACACATGTCCCACTAACATTTTGTGACCACATGTTGAAATGTGTATATGTGCTTTTGGTGGAGTCTTGACACAAGTACTGACATATGTGCGGAGTCACCCAGATAACCATTGAACTCTCTTTCTCTTTTTTCTGTGTTCGAAGAAGCCGAGCGGATATGACCTTGGGTTTATGCAAAGATACATATTCAACAGATCTTCTTTTTACTGTTTCTCCTTTTGCCGTCTGTCTTTTCCACTTCTCCCTCTCACACACACGCATGGGCTGAGTGAATTCATATGGTATTCCCATCAGTCTCTCCTCTGCCAAATTGAAGCCAGCTCAAAATTACCTCCCTAGTCCTCAAGGTTTCGGACATATTTATTTTTCTGTGGGTGGTTGACATAGGAAGGCCATTAGCTTTTCGGCCGAACCCCCACATCTCCTTTTAAATCTGTGGATAAAGGAGGATTTGTCATGGGCCTTCTTGGCCTTCAATCACCAACCTGGGCATCAATACCTTCAGATCTTCTGCTGCCAGCTACTGATGTGGATGAGTGAGCTCAGTATGACTTTTTATTGGTGGGCTTTCATGTGTGAGTTTCCAGGTACAGGAGAGTAAAGGCTGGGAACAGCCAGAGAAGAACACGTAGATAAGTAATTGCTGTAAGCAGCTGTCCCGGTGGGTGGACTCCTGGGGCTTGAGGTCTGAGGTCTAGGTTTGAGGGTTTCTCTTTAAACGAGACCCAAATGACACCCTATTCCCTAGTGCACCGTGAAGGAAATAGGGTGCCATTTGGGACGAAGACTTCTTCTTCTCCCACACATCTGGGTTTCTGGAGTCCGCGCCAGGTGTCCTGCGGACGGCGTGAAGTCCAGAGTGTGCTGATCAGTTTCCTGCACTTGTTATGGTTTCACTCCCAGTCGGCACGGCCTGGTACATTCCAGGAGAGAGGTGCGGCGGCGGTGCTGGAGGCAGTGCCCGGGCCCAGCTGTGTCAGCAGCAGCAGTACACCAGCCGTACTGGTGGTTTCACTCCAATGGGACGCACCGCACACAACCCTCCCCTACCCAGCCTCACCCCTTCTCCGACTCGCCCTCTTCCTATCCTCACCATCTCATCTCACGAGTGTCCCTGCCCCACGCTTGGTGAAGTGTGAAAAGGAGCTAGTCAATGTCAGACGACGTTGACGTTGAATGAGGCGTAGCGTGCCACTGAATCCTTCCCATTGATCCCAAGGAATTAAGCTGCGTCTTCAATCTGCCGGTGCTACGCAGTGTTAGGCAGCACTATGAAGGAGTGGAATGCACTTTTAGGTGGTTTTCTTCTCTTACTGAAGTTCAATCGATCGATCGATCAATCAAACGTATTTCTAAAGCCCTTTTCACATCAGAAGTTGTGGCGTTGCAGTATAACTCCCCTGTCCCCATATTGCTCTCTCTGTTAAAAGCCTATGGTTGGTTTTGATGACCCTTTATTGTTGAAGGAATGCCATAAATGTGCTTACCACGCCCTCTGCCTTCAAGGGGGCGGCAGCGTAGCCTAGTGGTTAGAGCGTTGGACTCGATCAAATCAAATCCCCGAGCTGACAAGGTACAAATCTGTCGTTCTGCCCCTGAACAAGGCAGGTAACCCACTGTTCCTAAGCCGTCATTGAAAATAAGAATTTGTTCTTAACTGACTTGCCTAGTTAAGTAAATAAATAAAAAGGGGTTCATTTGTGCCATAGGGGGCAGAGGGAGTCCCCCAGACTCTTGGGTTGTTACTCTTTCAACGTGTTTATTCTCTCTTCGTCTCTGTTTTCCCCTCTCTTTTAATGTGCATGCTTTTCGCCCGTAATACATTTTGATTGTCCTTTGGTTGTGTTCAAACAGTTTGGAGATGGCTTAATTACATTTACGCTCATTGCATAAGTAAAATATTCCATGGCCATGCCCTCGTTGACACTTTTCCTACGAGAAGATATTTTAAATTCTCAGTGAATGTCAAATCAAATCAAATCAAATTGTATTTGTCACATGCGCCAAATACAACAGCAGTGAAATGCTTACTTACAAGCCCTTATTAATTAAAGAGCAGCAGTAAATAACAGTAGCAGGGCTATGTACAGGGGGTACCGGTACAGAGTCAATGTGTCAATGTGCGGGGCGACCGGTGTTGAGGAAATGTAGGTAGAGTTATTAAAGTGGCTATGCATAGATAATAACAGAGAGTAGCAGCAGCGTGGGGGGGGGGGGGGGGGAGGGGCAATACTCTTCTACAATGAAGTTAAAAAAATTATGAGGATAACTCTTTGACATAGCGAGAACCAACAGAGCGAAAGATATAAAAGAGAGCCAGGCCAATGTTTCGATTGGCTCGCTCGTGGTCAAACCCTACTAGTAATTACACACATCTTAAAAGACGTTTTAAACCAACCGCTTCACAATGCATACATTTTGCATAGTCAGACTCTGAAACCAGAAAACTAAGACACAGGATTGACCTGAGAGGCCAAAACTACACACTTAACCTGACCGGACCGGGTGACCACGTGACTGCGTACGTACGGTCATCCACCTGTGCACCTCCTGGTGAACAGCAGTGAAAGCAGGGAGAGATGGGAAGGGAAAGTACTTATGGAAGTCACCCAGGGACACGGCTACAAACCTGAGGCTCAACCTTGCAAAACCTTCCTGCAGGCCAGAGAGAAAAGAGAGGGAGAAGAGAATGAGAGAACAGAAGAAAGAAGGAGAGAGAGAAAAAAGAGAAAGAGGAGAGAGAGTGCCAGTGGATGAAGAATGAGTAAGAAAGAGAGAAGGAAGGAGAGAGAAAGAGAAACAGAGTGAATGTTTAGTTAGCGGAGGGGGGTGGAAAACCATAAATCTCTAGCTGAAAGACCGAAGCATAAAATGTACAACCAGTCGTTAAAGAGAACAGGACAAGTTCTTAATTCCACATCTCCGGCTCAATGCAAAATATTTGAGGTTGTCTTACGTATTCCTTTCTCTGTCCGGAGAATAAACCAATACGAGTAAGAAGCTGAGGCTGAGGCCCTCATGGAGCCTCAGTCAGGATGTATACAAGGACGTACCTGCTCTGGTAAAGGAGAATCCTACACCCGTAGAGAGACAGAGGGATGGGAGAGAGAAAGAAGCATGGGGGGAATAACAGAGGGATGGGGAGAGAGATAACATTGATGGGGAGTATGAGCAAGAAGAACAAGAGGTGTTGAGAGGGAGTGGGGGGCTCAACCCGGGAGAGAGGATGGGAGTGAAAATGAAGAGTGAAGACAAGTTGAAGGAAAACAGGGCTGATGAAAGACAGGAGCAGGAAGGGAAAAGGGAGCTCTTTGTGGGGAGATAAGAATGTCCAATATCTAGTTACACTGTGTGTGTGTGTGTGTGTGTGTGTGTGTGTGTGTGTGTGTGTGTGTGTGTGTGTGTGTGTGTGTGTGTGTGTGTGTGTGTGTGTGTGTGTGTGTGTGTGTGTGTGTGTGTGTGTGTGTGTGTGTGTGCGCGTGTGCGTGTGTGTGAAGGAGTGAGTGTTCTTCCTTACTCGGGGAGATTCAGCTGATATGTTGATATGAAGCATGACCTGCAGATCATTTGTCCATTCACATGTTGCAACTCCTATACACAGTTCTTACATGTCTAATTCTAAGCTATGATGTGTAGCCACATTGATATGGACAGTGATGTGCTGGCTATTTTCCTTCAATGGCTAAATAGCGTTAAAGCGACCCCTTGTTTTTAATGTTTTTATCATCTTTTTTATTATCTTTCATGACATACTTTGGCTTTCTTTTCTCATGCATTCACGTTCTCCCTCAGACAGACACGCTCTCCAGACAGTCATAACTTACTCCTATCGATTTGGAATCTCCCATGACGATCGGAAACCAGGCAAGAGTGCCAAGTGAAAAATGGCCTAATATCATAAAGGACATTCATCTTTTCTTTCCAGAGAGACCTCCACCCATGGGCTCATCACCAAATCAGAGGCTGCATCTGAACGGGTTCCCTATTCCCTATAGAGTGCACTACTTTTGACCACAGCCCTATGTGCCCTGGTCAAAAGTCGTGCACTGCACACGGAGTAGTGTGCCACTTGGGACAGAGCCTTCATACCAAAACAGCGAACAAAATATTGTAGGTAGAAGAAAACAGTGAGTAGAAAAACAGATTTCTTGGGTCCAGAGACTATCAATTTTGGCAAAAACAAGGTTGAAAGGTTTTCATAGATTTGGCACCCTTTGTCTCCTGTACAACCAAAATGGCCACCAAATGCGTTAGAATAAGCTTATCTTTTGCTCCATCAGCAGAATTAAGGAGTAGGTGGTGTTAATTGAGGCGTCAAAGTGAAGATTTGGAATTTAGGGTGAACAGTGATTTTTTTTTGCCATAGTAACACATTAAACTGATGCTTAAACCTGATTTAAATTGAATTTGGTAATCCAGAGTGTCAGTGACTCTGGCTCACCACACACATTCATGCACACACTGACGAGCACACGCACACAGACACACACAGCGAGACACAGGCACATGCACACATGCATGAATGCACGCACACAGACACACACACACAAATGCAAGAACACACACACACACCATAATATCCCCATCGTGTCCTTGGACTGACCCATGTACATCGATTTTCTTCTTTTTGAATTAGGTTCAATATTGCCTCCTTTTGAGAACCATTTTAGAGGTTTTCCACGCAGGGGATCTGTATCTCCCAAAATGTATTATAAAATAGCAAGTACACTCAACAAAAATATAAAGGCAGCATGTAAAGTGTTTCATGAGCTGATATGAAAGATCCCAGGGACAATAAAAGGCCACTCTAAAATGTGCAGTTGTGTCACACAACACAATGCCACAGATGTCTCAAGTTTTGAGGCAGCGTGCAATTGGCATGCTGACTGCAGGAATGTCCACCAGAGCTGTTGCCAGAGAATGTAATGGTCATTTCTCTACCATAAGCCGCCTCCAACGTCGTTTTAGAGAATTTGGCAGTACGTCCAACCGGCCTCACAACCGCAGACCACATGGATGGCATTGTGTGGGCGAGCGGTTTGCTGATCTCAATGTTGTGAACAGAGTACCCCATGGTGGTGGTGGGATTATGGTATGAGCAGGCATAAGCTATGGACAATGAACACAATTGCATTTTATCGATGGCAATTTGAATGCACAGAGATACCGTGACGAGATCCTGAGGCCCATTGTAGGGCCATTTATCCGCCACCATCACCTCGTGTTTCAGCATGATAATGCACGGCCCCATGTCGCAAGGATCTGTACACAATTCCTGGAAGCTGAAAATGTCCAAGTTCTTCCATGGCCTGCATACTCACCAGACATGTCACCCATTGAGCATGTTTGGGATGCTCTGGATTGATGTGTACGACAGCGTGTTCTCGCCAATATTCAGCAACTTCGCACAGCCATTGAAGAGGAGTGGGACAACATTCCACAGGCCACAATCAACAACCCGATCAACTCTATGCGAAGGAGATGTGTCGCGTTGCATGAGGCAAATGGTGGTCACACCAGATACTGACTGGTTTTCTGATCCACACCCCTAACTTTTTAAGGTATCTCTGACCAACAGATGCATATCTGTATTCCCAGTCAGGTGAAATCCATAGATTAGGTCCTAATGAATTAATTTCAGTTGGCTGATTTCCTTATATGAACTGTAACTCCGTAAAATCTTTGAAATTGTTGCATGTTTTTGTTCAGTATAGAAGCCTATTACACTTGGCAAGCAGGCAGTCCTTTGTACTTGAGACCTGCCTACTATACTGGAAGCCTACATACTCTGTCTTTAAAATTATGTAATGCTGTGTGTGTGTGTGTGTGTGTGTGTGTGTGTGTGTGTGTGTGTGTGTGTGTGTGTGTGTGTGTGTGTGTGTGTGTGTGTGTGTGTGTGTGTGTGCGTGTGCGTGCGTGTGTGTGTGCGATGATGATGAATTTGGGGATTCTAATTTCTACTGGTTTAGTAGAAACTACCAATGCAAATCCTAAATCTGTTTTGGGAAGTTTGAAACATTAATGAAAGAAAGAAATTGACTCAGCCAGATGCCAAGATCAACCTACTGCTTCCTGGTTTAGAAAAACAGCTGAAGTGGAGAAGATGATGTATATTCTGGTCCAAATCCCAGTCAAACCCATAATGACTATCACATTCTCAGACGTGGCCAAGACTGAGACGGAGAGAATTTGCAGTTATATTTTATTTTTCTAAACCCAGTATACCTGTTTTTGCTTGCTCTGCATATCCCACCACTGCAAATGCAAAGGGGTGGGTTTACGACAATGACACGAGGAAACACAATTTTCAGAATGACAGTTGGCATGAGTCAACGTTTTTTTAACGTGAGTTGGCCTGTTTTTCCAAAATCACTTCTTTTATAGTATTGTGTCCTCATCTTAGTCAGATCTCTCAACATCCGGTCAGGCCTCGTCAGCTCTGTCATTTGCTGAAAAATACCACTTATGCACGTAGAACAGAGGTGCATTCAACAAGGGATATAGTTTGTTAACGTTAGCTGTTAGGCCGTCATTGTAAATAAGAATGTGTTCTTAACTGACTTGCCTAGTTAAATAAAGGTACAATAATAATGTTGACAAAAGAAAAGCTAACATATTCCATTTGTTTTGTGTTAGCCGCGACCGTTCGCTAACGTTAGCTAACAGTCTGAGAAGATAGTGTGTGGCGAATGTGAGTGTCTAAACTGACGCTAAATACAATCAAGTGGCCATGTAAACTTTCTATATTTAGTAGGAATAGCCAAGTCGTTTTCAGTTTGAATACTCTCTAAAAAGCCACAGTAATCGTTACAAAAAGTAGCTGTTTGATGTTTCACCGTAACATTTTGGAATGTTCATTAAAGTCGTTCAACTGAAATTGTTACTCTGGCAACATGTTCGCTGCAAACAGAGGCCTTGTTGAACTCTCCTTGTTGAGCTCTCAACTTCACAGACTTGTGAGGTCACTTCTGTTACTTATTTTTCCAAAAATGTTATCCTAAAAGGTCAGTGCCCTGACCTGTATACATAAGGCTTGGACATTGTTTTTATCACTGAAAATATTTGTTCAGAGAGTTTAGAGTGAGGAGTGTTCTCTTCAGCTCATCCTTCAACTTGTCCTCACGAATACTAAACTACCAGACTACTCCATAGTAAGTTATCTAATTTGAACACAATTTTGTCTGTTGTTGATTAGCGTGTGTTCCAGTAAGTGGTATTTACTTGGCATGAATCGCAAGCCCAGATGTCTGACAGTCAGATGTCTGCACTGGATCCCTCGTCTCTAATAGGCTAAACCAAGGTTTTCCGGCGGAGAGCGTGCCACTCTCTAGTCTGGCGTGTGTCCCTTCCAGTCCAACTAGCTGCAGCCGATGGCTCACTGTCATGGCGACTGACAGGCCACTCCCCCGCATCCAGCCACAGCTGTGGTAGGCCACCCAGAGAGAACTCCATCAAACTCCATCACCCACGATGCACCAACGCAGACAGGAGATGGCTTCTATTGTTACAGCCCTCAGAATGCAGACCATGGCTTTCGTGGCTGCGTCTGTTTTCTTTTGCATGTTGATCTGTTGATGTTGGATGTTTCTAAGACTTTGGAAGGAAAACATATATTTTGGTTAAATATCATCGTCCATGTGGTTTTCTCTCATTCAAATGTGTCCGTGTGGAATTGTGCTCCTGCTTTCAACTCACAGAAGTTATCCTAATCTCACTTTTTTTTTTTTTTTATCTTTCACTTGTAGTTTTTGTCCAACTGAAAGCTGGCCTTCAAATGGACAGTTTTTTTGCCTCTTTAGTAACAGTTTAATACCACTAACATTCCATTGAGGGAATCTCCCTTCCTTACTTTAATTTTGAGACTGACACACAACTTCTCTCTGCTTTGTGTACTGCCTGTAATGAAGAGACATTTGTACTAAGAACGACGTGAACCACTTGAGAATACAGTCCACACTGGTTTTTAGTTTCACTATGCAAACCATCTTAACATAATGTTCTGTAAAAGTTATTATTCCTCTGAATGGCAGAGTTACTTATTACAACCTAACCTAAAACCCCCAAATCAGAGAGTGGCTTCTTCCAGATTGACCAGAAACAATGAAAACCAAACCACGACCAACACCATAGTGAGGGAGTACAGTAACGTAACAGAACATGGGGTCCCATTGGAATGCATGCCTCTGCCTGTGTCTCAAATAGCACCTTATTCACTATATAATACACTACTTTTGACCAGGCTCAGCCCCTGGTCGAAAGTAGAGCACTATAAAGGGAATAGGGTGCCATTTGGAAGACTTCCAGAAGCAGGAAATCTTCTCTAATTGGCTCAGCTGTGAGGACATGACTACAGTGACTGAATACTCTATATCTGAGTACTATAGTATTTACTGTAGTGTTTTTGCGGACTGTAGTATACTGTAGTATTTTCTATAGTGTTTTATTATCTATTTTCCATAACCTGTAGGTAGGACTGAGGACTGAACAGGCAGTTCAGCACTTCTGCTCTTCTCTATAACATGAAAGGAATACAATGTATGGTCTGTACTTGGCATGTAGGTTTCTCACTTACGAGTGGCACAAATTGGAATATGGGGGATGGGAATGGGCAGGGTATATGTAAATTAAATACTGTAGTATATACTGTAGTATAGTAATTACTGTAGTGTTTTTGCTGACTGTAGTGTTTTTGCTGACTGTAGTGTTTTTGCGGACATTACTGTAGTATTGTCGGGGTCGGTTCCTTGTTCCTTGTCAATCATTGGCTTTTTGGTGAAATCAGCAGTCAGACAATATCTTCTTTAAGCAAATCAATCAAACCTTTTATTAATGCAATTGCAGACAGAAGTTGACAATGGAAACACAGCATGTATGTCTCAGAGTAAATTCTGCACCCCACCTAAGGGTGCAGCTGATTTTATACATGTGGTCACTCCCTAGTGGTATGATCACCTACATCAATGTATGTATACAGCAATATGCTGAGGTTATCTTATAAGGTAACCTAGTACAGTAGCTTCTCTGAATTCATTAGCATTGTCCACTGTTACACAAGATCAAAATGTCAAAACCAGACAGTGGTTACTTCTCTTTATCTAGTTTCGGTCTGACTCAGACCTAGCCTGCAAGCACACTCTTGTAACAGCTAGGGCTTAACCACAAAGACTAATAGAGATGGCTTGTGCAACGTATAGTGGCAGAGTTTTTAGACACATAATAACAGTATCTATTATAAGGCCTGCAGCAAAACATATACATCTTAAAGTCCCCTTAATCAATAATTGGGAGGGTCTTTGGGACCCTAACCCCTTCAGTATTTACTGTAGTGTTTTTGCAGACATTACTCTAGTATTTACTGTAGTTCTTTTGCGATCTATAGTATACTGTAGTATTTACTGTAATATTCTACAGTATACAAAATAAAATGATATACTACACATAATCAAGGGATATTACAATGTGTAGTATAGTATTCTAAAGTATACTACAGTTTACTACAGAATTGTATAGTACTGTAGTATACTATAGTAGTGTTTTTTCATGTGGGAAAGAGGTATGTTAGGTCAGCTCTCCATATGGTCCTGTTTCTGAGCGTTACTGAGCGATGTGACCAAGACAGTGATGAGTTTGGCTGATGTGTGTTAGCCTAGGCAGTAAAAGAGTTGGCCCATTGTGACTCTCTCAACCTGCTTCCTGTGAACTAGCCCAAGAATCTGTTCAACACTTTTATGGCCTCATGGTTCCTCATGGTTTTATCTGGACTCCACATCTGCAACACTGAAGCAGACCGGCCGTGTTTTTGGTCTTACAGAACAAATACATCAACTGTACAGTACACAGTGCCTGTAAATTATGACATTACATTGTCGGAGCTGTTTTGGTCAGAGTGTAACAAGCTTTTAGCCCCAACAGTGTACTCACTCACTGTGTGCGTGCGCGCACGTGCGTGTGTGTGACTGGGGTGATTTGAGTAGAACCTCATGGCTCCTTCTGAAGTTAAATCACTTCTGGCAGAGGAGCTGTGTTAGGAGTTTATTCTCCACCCATCTCTCTGTACCACTGCGTTTAACACTCACGCACACAAACTCAGTTATACACACCATGCAATCAATGGGTCACGCACATACCTGTCTTAAAATCAAACACTCACACACTTTATCACCTTATAACATAACCAAACACGTAATGGGTCTTGGGTTTGACTGGGGCACTGTAAGATACTGTTAGCAGTTGTCATGGGTATGTATCCTAAATGGTCCTGGTCAAAAGTACAGTAGTACACTAAATAGGGAATAGGGTGCAGCCATGGTGGAATACAGTAGAGCTTGCTCCATGATAGATACCCAGCTAGCACATTTGGTTCCTTGGAAGTTGTGGGAACGTATTTTTTTGGTTTCACATTGGTTGTGGGAACTAAGCCATACGTTTCCTGACCGGTAAAACAGAATGTTTTTTTAAACGTTTAAATGTGAAAATATTTTTAGGTTGCAGGTAGGGCTGTGGCGGTCACGAAATTTCGTCAGCCGGTGATTGTCAACAAATAACTATCGGTCTCACGGTAATTGAACATTAATTAACATAAACACATTTAGTATCTCCTGGGTTCCACACATAGCCAGCACGCCACTGATGCTGACCTTTGGAACAGCTACATTTTAAAAAGTCTAATAAATCCATGTAATATAGCCTACACCTTCACAATAAATCCATTATTTATTATGATATGAAGAAAATGTAGTCTATTTCAGAAGAACAGAATAGCATACTCTGAGTTGTCCTTATGTTAGGTCCTAATCTGGCTATGCCATATGGCTGTGGGCTACACTAGTTAATTTAGCAGACAAGATTTGCTTAGAATTCCGTGGCATTATTTTATAGTATGAAGAATACAATTTAACAAAGCTGAATAAAATAGAAAGGATATTTTCTCCAAACGATTTGAGGGAGTGCGCACATGCTATTCTGTGTTGAGCAGTTAACAAAGAAATAGGTATTCCTATATGCTTAATTTAGAGTTTTATTTTACTAAGCAAGTCAGTTAAGAACAAATTCTTATTTACAATGACAGCCTAGGAACAGGGGGTTAACTGCCTTGTTCAGGGGCAGAACTACAGATTTTTACCTTGTCAGCTTGGGGATTCGATCTAGCAACCTTTCGGCTACTGGCCCAACGCTCTAACCACTAGGCTACCTGCCGAGTTATTAATGTAACTTTAGTTGTTCTACAAACGTTGGGCTATATGTTTTGATTTTTAATACATTGTAAGCCTGCATGATGCGACTCTAATGATGATTTGAAATTATGACTTGAAAAAAGTAGCTTTAAAGCATTAGCTCTGCTTAGTTTTTTTGCGCAGGCTGTACACACTTCATAAGTCACACATTCACAATTTGACAAGCCTAGAATTTCAAGGCGGCATCCTCTTTATGTGGCTGTAATGTACCCTAAAACAATACATGCCTTTTGCGGCCAGTGGCCGTTTTGCCCTTCTCGCTGAGTGCTACTCGCACCATCACGTGATTGGGTCTTTCTCACAGGCTACAAGTGAAGACAGACACATCAGGGACGCAACTGCGCGCATCCTTATCCAATTCCGAGGTGCATATTGAAGATATTGGAAGAACTGTCCACATTTACATTTCGTCAGCTAACAATATGAGTAGGGCTAACAAACGTGGCCTCCCGGGTGGCGCAGTGGTCTAAGGCACTGCATCGCAGCCGGCCACGACCGGGAGGCCCATGGGGCGGTGCACAATTGGCCTTGCGTCGTCCGGGTTAGGGAGGGTTTGGCCGGCAGGGATATCCTTGTCTCATCACGCACTAGCGACTCCTGTGGTGGACTGGGTGCAGTGCACGCTGACCAGGTTGCTAGGTGTATGGTGTTTCCTCTGACACATTGGTGTGGCTGGCTTCCGGGTTGGATGTGCGCTGTGTTAAGAAGCAGTGTGGCTTGGTTGGGTTGTGTTTCGGAGGACGCATGGCTCTCAACCTTCACCTCTCCTGAGTCCGTGTGGGAGTTGTTGTGATGAGACAAGACAGTAACTACTAACAATTGGGGAGAAAAAGGGGGTAAAACAAACAGCAAAAGCACTAGCCTACAGTGGGGCAAAAAAGTATTTAGTCAGCCACCAATTGTGCAAGTTCTCCCACTTAAAAAGATGAAGAGGCCTGTAATTCTCATCATAGGTACACTTCAACTATGACAGACAAAATGAGAAAAATCTTTCCAGAAAATCACATTGTAGGATTTTTAATGAATTTATTTGCAAATTATGGTGGAAAATAAGTATTTGGTCACCTACAAACAAGCAAGATTTCTGGCTCTCACAGACCTGTAACTTCTTCTTTAAGAGGCTCCTCTGTCCTCCACTCGTTACCTGTATTAATGGCACCTGTTTGAACTTGTTATCAGTATAAAAGACACCTGTCCACAACCTCAAACAGTCACACTCCAAACTCCACTATGGCCAAGACCAAAGAGCTGTCAAAGGACACCAGAAACAAAATTGTAGACCTGCACCAGGCTGGGAAGACTGAATCTGCAATAGGTAAGCAGCTTGGTTTGAAGAAATCAACTGTGGGAGCAATTATTAGGAAATGGAAGACATACAAGACCACTGATAATCTCCCTCGATCTGGGGCTCCACGCAAGATCTCACCCCGTGGGGTCAAAATGATCACAAGAACGGTGAGCAAAAATCCCAGAACCATATGGGGGGACCTAGTGAACGACCTGCAGAGAGCTGGGACCAAAGTAACAAAGCCTACCATCAGTAACACACTATGCCGCCAGGGACTCAAATCCTGCAGTGCCAGACATGTCCCCCTGCTTAAGCCAGTACATGTCCAGGCCCGTCTGAAGTTTGCTAGAGAGCATTTGGATGATCCAGAAGAAGATTGGGAGAATGTCATATGGTCAGATGAAACCAAAATATAATTTTTTGGTAAAAACTCAACTCGTCGTGTTTGGAGGACAAAGAATGCTGAGTTGCATCCAAAGAACACCATACCTACTGTGAAGCATGGGGGTGGAAACATCATGCTTTGGGGCTGTTTTTCTGCAAAGGGACCAGGACAACTGATCCGTGTAAAGGAAAGAATGAATGGGGCCATGTATCGTGAGATTTTGAGTGAAAACCTCCTTCCATCAGCAAGGGCATTGAAGATGAAACGTGGCTGGGTCTTTCAGCATGACAATGATCCCAAACACACCGCCCGGGCAACGAAGGAGTGGCTTCGTAAGAAGCATTTCAAGGTCCTGGAGTGGCCTAGCCAGTCTCCAGATCTCAACCCCATAGAAAATCTTTGGAGGGAGTTGAAAGTCCGTGTTGCCCAGCAACAGCCCCAAAACATCACTGCTCTAGAGGAGATATGCATGGAGGAATGGGCCAAAATACCAGCAACAGTGTGTGAAAACCTTGTGAAGACTTACAGAAAACGTTTGACCTCTGTCATTGCCAACAAAGGGTATATAACAAAGTATTGAGATAAACTTTTGTTATTGACCAAATACTTATTTTCCACCATAATTTGCAAATAAATTCATTAAAAATCCTACAATGGAATTTTCTGGATTTTTTTCTTCTCATTTTGTCTGTCATAGTTGAAGTGTACCTACGATGAAAATGACAGGCCTCTCTCATCTTTTTAAGTGGGAGAACTTGCACAATTGGTGGCTGACTAAATACTTTTTTGCCCCACTGTATGTCAATCTACTATCCACCATAGTACAAAAGTAGACCTATGCTGTGTGAGAAATAAATATTCTAAACATAGTCTGGGACAGTTGTGGGATGTGATAGATCCCAAATTAATACAACCACTAGCATCATAAAAACTTTTTTACGCAATGTTGCTGAACATTTAGCTTCAAATGTTGATGAACTATTAGGATATTTCGTCACATTATAAGCACAACAATGTGCACATGGTAGTAGGCAATAACGCGCAAATGTTCCATTAGCGGAAAACTATCAAAAGTGACTGCAAATGCAATTATATTATATTATAATTATATTATATTAATGCTTTTATTATAAAGGTGCATTTTTATGGTAAAAATTTGCTTTCCCAAACTTGAAATTCACGCGCTGCTTATGTATGCCAGTTAGACTCTACACCCCTTGTAAAGCAGATTAATGTGCTTAACTTTAAGAAGTTATTTAGCCACTTTAGTTCTGATACAAGCCTTATTGAAACATATAGGCCAATGGGCTAGGCTACATGAGGTGTGCGGGGAGAGAGTAGCATGCATCTCCTCTTTATGAGGAATGATCTCAGTCTGGACATGTGAGTGTTGTCATGTTGCACAGGGGGGAGTTCATTTGCACTGCTCAATAAACAGTGGTGTAAAGTACTTAATTAAAAATACTTTAAAGTACTACTTAAGTCGTTTTTTGGGATATCTGTACTTTACTTTACTATTTATATATTTTTTTTTGTTTTACTTCACTACATTCCTAAGGAAAACAATGTACTTTTTACTCCATACATTTTCCCTGACACGGAACAGTAATCGTTACATTTTGAATGCTTAGCCGGACAGGAAAACGCACTTATCAAGAGAACATCCTGGTCATCCCTACTCTGGTGGATTCACTAAACATAAATGCTTCATTTGTAAATATGTCTGAGTGTTGGAGTGTGCCCCTGGCTCTCCGTAAATAAAAAACTTTAAAATTGTGCCGCCTGGTTTAATTAATATAAGGAATTTGAAATTATTTAAACTTTTACTTTTGATACTAAGGTACATTTTAGCAATTACATTTACTTTTGAAACTTATGTATATTTAAAACCAAAAGTTTTTTGACTTTTACTCAAGTAGTATTTTACTGGGTGACTTTTACTTTTACTTGAGTCATTTTCTATTAAGGTATCTTTACTTTTACTCAAATATAACAATTGGGTGCTTTTTCCACCACTGTCAATAAAGCAGGCTTCACATCCACCGGCATTTTGTTTATGGTGTATTAGAAATTAAACGCAAACTTTTGGACACGGATCGCATAGCTCAGGCTAACAAGACCTCTGGATACTACTCCGGTTACTGTCGGAGTGGCAGGAAGTTAGGAGAGACTGAGAGAGAGAGCGAAAGAAAGAAAGAAATCACTGGAAGATGCTATTCCCAGTGTAGCCATTACAGATGGTCTAGCAATGGCAACAAAAGGAACAAGTCAGAAAAGGTCATGCCTCAAATACCAGCTCATGGTTTATTTTTCCAGCTGTTTGCATCAGAGGATAAATAACCTCTTGTTTGTTTTCTTTCCTTTCCCCCAAATAGTTAAATTGAACTTGTTTGTTTCTGTTTGACATTCTCCCTTGGCTCTATCGTCACTGGGGGTCTTTGTGGCATCTGGGTACATTTTGATTGGCACCTGCATTAACCAGTAGTAGATGAGACCCAGGGGGACGGAGACCAATGAGATGAGTCGATTTTTAAAGGGGCGGCTACATAGGCCCAGTTCCAAACATTACAAAAACACTAAGCAGAGCGTAGAGAAATTGCATGGAAGGTTCTGGAACTCAGCAGGATGGTTATGAAAGAAAGGGGAAAGAGAGACACATCTCTGCCAAAATACTGCATTACTGTTGAAAATGCTGACCTTTAGTAAATAACTGATTCTAACTTTCTCTGATGGAGCTTTTTCTCTAGACCTTTTGAGTTGAGTGTGCACATATTATATTTAAAAATATACTGTACCAGTCAAACGTTTGGACACACCTACTCATTCAAGGTTTTTTTTAAATATTTTTTTTTACTGTTTTCTACATTGTAGAATAATAGTGAAGACATCAAAACCATGAAATAAAACATGGAATCATCTACTAACCATAAAAGTGTTAAAAAAAATCTAAATATATTTTATATTGGAGATTCTTCAATGTAGACACCCTTTGCCTTGATGACAGCTTTGCACAATCTTGGCATTCTCTCAACCAGCTTCATGGGGTAGTCACCTGAAATGCATTTCAATTAACAGGTGTGCCTTGTTAAAAGTTAATTTGTGGAATTTCCTTCCTTAATGCGTTTGAGCCAATCAGTTGTGTTGTGACAAGGTAGGGTTGGTATACAGAAGATAGCCCTATTTGGTAAAAGACCAAGTCCATATTATGACAAGTACAGCTCAAATAAGCAAACAGAAACAACAGTCCATCATTACTTTAAGACATGAAGATCAGTCAATGCGGAACATTTCAAGAACTTTGAACGTTTCTTCAAGTGCAGTCGCAAAAACCATCAAGCACTATGATGAAACTGGCTCTGATGAGGACCGCCACAGGAAAGGAAGACCCAGAGTTACCTCTGCTGCAGAGGATAAGTTCATTAGAGTTAACTGCACCTCAGATTGCAGCCCAAATAAATGCTTCACAGAGTTCAAGTAACAGACACATCTCAACATCAACTGTTTAGAGGAGACTGCGTGAATCAAGACTTCATGGTCGAAATTGCTGCAAAGAAACCACTATTAAAGGACATCAATAAGAAGAAAAGACTTGCTTGGGCCAAGAAACACAAGCAATGAACATTTCCGGTGGAAATGTATCCTTTGGTCTGAAATTTGTGATTTCTAGTTCCAACCGCCGTGTCTTTGTGAGATGCAGAGTAGGTGAACGGATGATCTCTGCATGTGTGGTTCCCACTGTGAAGCATGGAGGAGGACGTGTAATGGTGTGGGGGTGCTTTGCCGTTGACACTGTCAGTGATTTATTTAGAATTCAAGGCACACTTATTATTATTATTAATTAGAATTCAAGGTACACAGCATTCTGCAGTGATACGCCATCCCATCTGGTTTGTGCTTAGTGGGACTATCATTTGTTTTTCAACAGGACAATGACCCAAAACACATCCAGGCTGTGTAAGGGCTATTTGACCAGAAAGGAGAGTGATGGAGTACTGCATCAGATGACCTGGCCTCCACAATCACCCGATCTCAACCCAATTGAGATGGTTTGTGATGAGTTGGACCACAAAGTGAAGGAAAAGCAACCAACAGTGCTCAGCATATGTGGGAACTCCTTCAAGACTGTTGGAAAAGCATTCCAGGTGAAGCTGGTTGAGAGAATGTCAAGAGTGCAAAGCTGTCATCAAGGCAAAGGTGTCTACTATGAAGAATATCAAATATATTTTGATTTGTTTAACACTTTTTTGGTTACTACATGATTTCAAATGTGTTATTTCATAGTTTTGATGTCTTCACTATTATTCTACAATGTACAAAATAGTTCAAATAAAGAAAAACCCTTGAATGAGTAGGTGTGTCCAAACTTTTGACTGGTATTGTCTATTTTTTAGACCTCCACAGTTTTTTGTAGGCTAAGCCAAGGACTTATTTTCTGTTGAAATGCATGTCAGGTTTCTGTGCTTCGGTCGATGTTGTATCTGGCTATGTATTGTTATAGTCATTTCAATCAATTTTATTTTATATAGCCCTTCGTACATCAGCTAATATCTCGAAGTGCTGTACAGACACCCAGCCTAAAACCCCAAACAGCTAGTAATGCAGGTGTAGAAGCACGAAGAAGTCATCAACACTCCTTCCAGTTCTTTCTGCTAATGTTATTTATTTTCCTTTTTTGGAAAGTTTTATATTAAACTCCTGTCACTGATGGTGGTCAGCAACCTTTGGACCACACGCAAATAGGCTACACACTCTCACACACACCCTCACACACACCCTCACACACACCCTCACACACACACACACACACACACACACACACACACACACACACACACACACACACACACACACACACACACACACACACACACACACACACACACACACACACACACACACACACACACACACAGGCTGCGTTGATGGGGGTGGGGGGGTTGGCTGGAGCTTAAAACCCTTGTTTTGCTTTGTAACCAAAACCCAAGTCATTCCTTGGGCCTCAAATCACCACGCTAAAAGGGGCCTTTCCACCCCCTCACTCCACACCATTGTTGATGTAGTTTTCTGGAAAGATGGCCTGTTTGTGTAACTGCTGCAAAAAGCTGAGTCTGTACAGACACAGGGAGGGCCTCTGATCGGGGTTGGGGTGGGGAGCTCGTTGGCTAAGCAGGAACACAGCAGATACTGCTGCCTGCCTCCCTGCCTCCCACCCTATCTACCTCCCTGCCTGCCTCCCTGCCTGCCTGTCCGCCTGCCTCCATGCCTGCCTGTCCGCCTCTTTGCCTGCATGCCTTAAAGTTGAACCGCAACTCATCTGAGAACCATTCTGGAGGTGTTTGTTTATTTACCTCTACTGGATCCTTATCCATGGTGAAGAGTGAGGAATTTGGCCACCTTCATATCCACTGTAGAGGCACCATTTATCTTTATCTCAAGCGCAATTTTTTTTTTTGCAGCCAAGATACACTCCTTTTATCTGTCTGACATTACTCAATAGATCAGAGGGGGTGTCTGGGAGATTTAGAGAGGTTGTTACACCATGTAAAATGCATGTACCCGGCTCCCTTTATGAGTACAGAACCAGGGAAATACCATGGGGAAATATAAGCATGCATTATGGGAATTTGAACGAATTTGAATGAT
This sequence comes from Salvelinus alpinus, assembly GCF_045679555.1. Taxonomy (NCBI): domain Eukaryota; kingdom Metazoa; phylum Chordata; class Actinopteri; order Salmoniformes; family Salmonidae; genus Salvelinus; species Salvelinus alpinus. The sequence goes on from NC_092095.1 coordinate 33,963,151, forward strand.
TGTGAGCAGTGTGTTTTATATGGTAGTGTTCTACTATTGAGGATTCTCTTAGGTGACCAGTAAAGGCCAGTTATAGACCAGTAGAGACCAGTAGGTAGTAGACACCAGTAGAGACCAGTAGGCAGTAAAGACCGGTAGAGACCGGTAAACCAGTATGTGACCAGTAGAGACCAGTAGGCAGTAGAGACCGGTAAACCAGTATGTGACCAGTAGAGACCAGTATATACCAGTAGGCAGTAGAAACCAGTAGAGACCAGTAGGCAGTAGAGACGAGTAGAGAACAGTATCTTTGGAGGGTTATTCCTAGAATCCTCTATGAATGATTCCACCAGCCTTATTAAACTTTAAAATGTTATTATTTATGACAATACATTACATATATCAAAATATCTTTCTTTGAGGGCCTAGTTATTTAAGTGATAATGCCAGAGAAGACGGTGTTTGGAGGATATGTTGGCACGGGTGTTGTTAGGCCCCAGACAAAGTCGCAATCGAGGAAATTATCACTTTTATACAACGGGTTACCAACACATTCAAATAATGATTTACATATTTTCATTTAAAACGTTATTTTGATTAATTTTTTCATACTATTTCATCCTTCCACTAGATATAGTCCCGACACAAATCTAGGGTTGCTACCCAAGCCGGCTGGTCATTCGTTCTATCGTTTCGGGTTGCCAGAGACGCGAACCAGTCGTTCAGTCTTTTTATTCTGTATCTATGGACTCTACCCGGTCGTTCGTTCTAAATGTTCCATTGCCATACTGGCTTATCCCTTGCTTGCTAGCTAGCCAACTATGGCTAACTTGTGTCACGTCAAACAGTGCAGCCAGAATAACAACAGTAGCAGAATTTACATTTGTTTAAGCTGTTTTCTAGTGAAATTTATTTGAACACATCCATAACAATGAACTAATGAGATGCAATTTTGCCTTATTACAATTTGCTCTCTTGTCAGGATGCTGTTGTTCAAAGGAGAAACGCTGCCTGCCTGTCTGTCTCGTCCTGACTCCCGACCCGTTGATAACAGCTGGAGATCGAATTTGAATATTGAAACAATGTTGCAAGTGTCGGAGAGAAAGACAGCATGGTTTATACAAATCTCTGCTCTTGAAAATGAAATGCTAGTCTAAAAGAAATGTGAGGTAATGTCTAGATGCTTTATATAGTGGAGATAAAGTTCATAAATTGCCTGGCTGGGCTGATGAGACAGTGGATTGCACTGTCAGATGGAACAGATGGAACATCAAAGATTTAGCAGGTGATAACTTGTGGAATAGACACTGGCTGGAATACGGTTTTAACCAATCAGCATTCAGGATTAGACCCACCCGTTGTATAAACCCAAACACAATGGTGTTAGGAAACTCTTGGTTTACAGGCCACATCAGACCTGCAAGTCACATTATGTTGGCTTGCAAAGTGGTGTTTAGTTCCTATTGGAATCAAACCAGAGTTAAGAGATCCAACAAGTGGATATATTTTTTTTATCACCCACAACCTACGTACAGAATTACTGCCAAGGCAGGGAAGACTGAATATTGAGACAACCTCAATTATCTAAACTGGAACAATATCTCAGTAACGGGTGCAATAAGTCCAACTACTAACAGATTGGATTAGTTTAGAAAAATGTATGCTATTTATCTCTGTGTAGCATAAAATGTATCAATCAATCAAAAACACAGATATTAAAACAAACAATTCTGAAAATCACCCTGCAATAGAGCATGCTGGGAAATATGATATATGGTTATATGTTGAGCCCTTCTTGCTTTCCAAATAATCTTTCTTGCCTAGAAAAGAAAAGCGGTTCTTAGGATGTTAAAGGTTCTAGGTAGAACCCTTTGCCTTACAAAAAACCTTTATCCTCCTGAGTGGTGCAGTGGTCTAAGGCACTGCATCTCTAGTGCTAGAGGTGTCACTACAGACCCTGGTTTGATTCCAGGCTGTATCACAACCGGCTGTGATTGGGAGTCCCATAGGGTGGCGCACAATTGGCCCAGCGTTGTCTGGGTAGGCTGTCATTGTAATTAAGAATTTGTTCTTAACGGACTTGCCTGGTTAAATAAAAAATCCTCTAAAAGTGGTTCCTCTGATCAAAACCTTTTTTTCTAAGAGTATAGAGACCAGTAGGTGACCAGCAGAGACCAGTTGAGACCAGTAGATATGTGATAGAATGACTTTGTGGGTTGGTAGGAGGATCACTGGTTCCATCTATGGGGACGTGGCAGATCCCTGTCTCAGACTCTCCTAAGCTCTCTGTCACAGTGTCAAACACTTCCTGCCTGGCTCGTCACACTTTACTGTAGTGTGACAGGAGTTACTGTCTGTGTTCTCTACTGTCACTACTACATCTGCTCTGCTTTCTCTGTCTGTCCATGTTTCTCTCGTCCTCTTCTTCTCTCTCTGTTTCTCTGTATCCTCCCCCTCTCTCTCTCTGTTCCTCTCTATCCCCCCTCTCCACATTTCTCTCCCTGTCCAACGCTTTCTCTCCCCTCATCCTCTGTATCTCAATCTCAGCATCCCCTTTTCCTCTCGCCACCCTCCCTCCATCCCTCTTCACTCATAACCGCTCGCATCACCCCCGCCTGTCTCGTGTGGTGGAGGCGTATGGTTTCCATCACATGTAATACAAGAGATGGAGTCTAAATCAGGCCACACATGCAGCAGAGATGGTGTCAGTTTCCTGGGGCCCCCAAGAACGATTGCATGAACTTAGAGCCCTCTGGCCCGCTTGGTTTCTCCACTCGCTATGTATTACGTCATTCACAGGTAGAAACTAAGTGAACACATGGGACATGTTTTTGGATTCTATTCAATCCAAGCTGTTAAACAGTCAGTTATTAGGCAGGCTGTACTGCCAGGACCAGAGCTGGACTGAATTGTTGTTTGAGCACATTTAGCTTATTTAGCTTGGAGGCCCAGTTTGGAGCCTGTGCGTAAAGTTGAACCAAGCCCGAAGCCACGGTGGCTGACCTCCCCCTCCCCACAGAGCAGAATCCTGGTAATGGGAAGCAGAGCTGGGTCTCTGCTGTACCAACCACAGTGATACCTCCTAGTCAGTCACACACAAATACATTGGCTTTATGCATTGTCATTTAATGACAGGATTTAACATTGGTGTAAGTAGGGCTGTTACAGTGACAGTATTACCGCCACACCGGCGGTCACGAGTCACGCCAGCAGTCAAATTCCAAGTAACCTTTTAGTCACGGTAATTAGGCTTCTCCAAGCTCTGATGCTGCTGATGGTCATTAGTAGCCTACCAAACTTACTGCCTGGTACTCAGCACTCTATTGTCCCTCTAATCACTCTGACATCAATGCAAATGTAATCGAAAATCTAATCAAACACTTCATGAGAGCCCGTGAGCAAATGCGTGAGAACACAAGAGTTTTGATGGGAATTATCTAGTGTAAATGGCCTCTATTAAAAAGAGGAGGATCCCATCAGTTTCTATAGGCTAGGTCTACTATATTTATTTCTCAACTTTCCTAATATTGAACACATTGCTTATCTTTACAACAGGAGTATAGCCTACCTGGCTGGTATGAAAACGAACCATGGGAAAAGCGTCCTCCATTATCTATTTAAGTGCATAGATTACATGTATTTTTTTCCCCCTCCCAAGTTTTGAGACAGGTGTATGATAGTGGTCCATTCTAAATCAAAACAAATGTCACACATATATTATTTAGTATGTGTAAAGCCGAGATTAAATCAAGAATAGTCTGATGGGTGACAATATTAGCCTATCACTTGACTATGTTTGGAATATTCATTTCTCGCACAGAATAGAATAGGTCACCTTTTGTACTATGGGGGATAGTAGATTGACATAGGCTAGTGCTTTTGCTGTTCAGTAGACCTACTCATCTTGTTGGCTGACTATCTTGTTGGATGACGAAATGTAAATGTGGACAGTTCTTCCAACATCTTCAATATGCGCCTTGGAATTCGAAAGGACGCTTGCAGTTGCGTCCCCAATGTGTTTGTCTTCATTAGTAGCCTTTGAGAAGGACCCGATCACGTGACAAGCTTTGGCTAATAATAATTTAGATATCTGAGAGATCCATGTGAGTGAGAGGTGCTTCAGAGCACGCAGCCAGGAGAAGGGAATTATGATTATTATATTCAGCCCAAGGGCACAACAGACACTGGACACAAAAGGCATGGATTTTTTTAGGGGTATTACGGCCACACAAAGGAGATGAAGCTGGGAAATTTGAGGCTGTCACTGGTGTAGAGAGGAGTAGGCAGGAGGCAGTCACAGGTTTATAACTACTGTATTTATTTAAGCACCATAGATCAAAGCGGGACATAACCTGTCAGGTTTTGGCCAGGACTGTTCTGGTTTTTTGTCACTAGATGTCCCCATTGCACCTTTTTTGTACCTTTTGTTTTTCCCTTGCTCTATTATTGTTTGCACCTGTATGTCGTTCCCTTGTTAGTATTTAATCCCTGTGTGTTCCTTAGTTCCTTGCTCAGTGTTTGTATGTTAGCACCCAGCCCCAGCCCAAGCCTTGTTGTGAACATATATTTTTCTCTTGTTGGATTTTCCAGAGGTTCTCTGGTTTTGTTCTTTTGTATTTTGGATTAGTCTTTTAGGTTTGTTTTTTCCCTTGCTGTTTTTACCACTTTGTGGATTTTCTTTGTATTTTGGAAGTTATCTATTTTTTTATTAAACCACCATCTCTAGTACTGCTGTGTCTGCCTCATCTTCTGGGTTCTGCCGATTTAGTGACTGTTTCTAGCACCGGGTCCTGACAGAAACACTGAGCCATTAAAATGAACCCAGAGGCAGCCAGTACCCAGGACTTTTTTCCCATGCTGTCCCACCACGAGGGGACTGTCCAACGTCACGAAGCTGCTCTGGTTCAGCAAGAGGCCTTAATGGCTGGACATTCTCAACTTCTGTCGGAGATGATGACTTCCATAAAGCAGATTTCTGATCAACTTTCTCCTGCAACCGCTTCTGCTCCAGTTCATCAGATTCAAGTGCCCGTGGCAGTTAACCCCCTGGCTGAACCTCGTCTGCCGCCTCCCCAACGGTTCTCAGGTGATCCGAGTGGTTGTAAGGGGTTTTTCACCCAATGTTCTCTCTCCTTCGAGCTGCAACCCTCGTCATTTCCCACCGACCGGTCCAAGATAGCATATATCATCACCCTGCTGTCGGAAAAAGCCCTAGCCTGGGCTACTGCTGTGTGGGATGCCCAAAGTCCCTGCTGTGCCAGCTACTCTACCTTTGCTGAAGAATTCAAGCGAGTGTTTCAAGGTCCTACCAGCGGTCCTGACTCAGCCAAACAGCTCCTGACTCTCCGCCAAGGTCGGCGCAGCGTGACGGACTATGCCATCCAGTTCCGCACGGTGGCAGCAGCGAGTGGCTGGAATGACGAGGCGCTCACAGTTTGCTTTTTGAAGGGTCTTTCCGACACCATCCAAGATGAACTGGCCACTCGGGAACCACCGGACAACCTCGAGTCCCTGATCAAGTTGGCTTCACGCATAGACCAGCGTCTGAGAGAGAGAGAGCTCAACCATAGATCTCTCACCCTAGCTCCTATCGGTCCCAGCTCCGAGTCTCCACCTTTATCCCCGCTGACTCCACCGGAACCCATGCAGGTTGGACGCATCTCCCAGGCTGAGAGAGACCGCCGGATGAGGGAGCGATGCTGTCTATATTGCGGCAAACCGGGCCATTTCCTCTCCACGTGTCCCGGGCTCCAGGGAAAACGCACTCTCCCGTGCAGGCCTGGGAGTACTGTAACGGGAAACATAACCTCCTCCCATCCATCCAACTCCCGCCTGCTCATTCCAGTTACCCTTTCCTGGGACAACCACGAGCTTCCCCTTCAAGCCTTGGTAGACTCTGGAGCCGCAGGTAACTTCATGGATGGTGTCTGGGCGAAGGAGAATGGCGTTCCCTCTGAACCTCTAAGTGACCCCATAAGGGTTACTACGTTGGATGGAAGCCCTTTGGGATCTGGACTTGTCACTCGTGTCACTACCCCCTTGCGTCTTTCAGTTTCCCAACACCAGGAAGTGATGAACTTTCATCTGACCTCGTGTTCCGAGTTCCCTCTCGTCCTTGGATACCCCTGGCTTCACAGCCATAACCCTCACATCGACTGGTCTGTGGGCACTATCAAGCAGTGGGGTCCTACGTGCCAAGCCACTTGTATCTTCCCAAGTTCCCCGAGTTCCCCTCCCGAGTCTCTAGAATCCATCGACCTGTCCCGAGTTCCCGAGTGTTACCATGACCTCAAACCGGTATTTAGCAAACAGAGGGCCACCAAACTACCACCCCATAGACCTTACGATTGCCCCATCGACCTGTTTCCGGGCACCTGCCCCCCCAGGGGTCGGATCTTTTCCCTATCTCCTCCCGAACGAGCTGCTATGGATACCTACATCAAGGACGCTCTGGCAGCAGGCCTCATGCGTCCATCCACCTCGCCGGCGGGAGCAGGGTTTTTCTTTGTGGCCAAAAAAGACGGGGGATTACGTCCTTGCATCGACTACCGGGGACTTAATGCCATAACCGTCCGTAACCGCTACCCAGCTACCCCTTATGGCCACAGCCTTTGAGCTGCTCCAGGAAGCAGTGGTCTTCACTAAGCTTGACCTGCGGAACGCATACCATCTTGTGCGGATCAAACCCGGTGACGAGTGGAAGACCGCTTTCAACACGCCTACTGGTCACTACGAATACTTGGTGATGCCCTTCGGCCTGACCAACGCCCCGGCTGTGTTCCAAGCGCTCATAAACGATGTGCTTAGGGATATGCTTAACATTTTCGTGTTTGTTTACTTGGATGACATCCTCATCTTTTCGAGCTCCCTTCAAGAACACACTAAGCATGTCAGACAAGTGCTCAAACGCCTCCTAGACAGCCATTTGTACGTTAAGCCGGAAAAGTGTGAATTCCATTCCTCTCGAGTACAGTTCCTGGGATTTGTAGTGGAACCCGGTCGAGTCCAGATGGACCCCAAGAAGGTAGGGGCGGTAGCAGATTGGCCCACCCCCAAGTCCGTTAAGGAAGTTCAGCGTTTCCTGGGCTTCACTAACTTCTACCGCAAGTTCATCAAGAACTTCAGCTCGGTGGCAGCCCCTCTCTCAGCTTTAACCAAGGGTGGCAACACAAGGTTTCTGTGGGGAAGAGAAGCTGAGACGGCCTTCCAAGGACTCAAGCAGCGCATCCTCTCTGCTCCCATCCTGACACTACCGACGGCGGATGAACCTTTTGTGGTGGAGGTAGACGCATCAGAGGTTGGTGTTGGAGCTGTCCTGTCTCAGAGGGGTGAAGACAAGAGGCTTCATCCTTGCGCCTTCTTCTCTCACCGGCTTACCCCGGCCGAGAGGAATTACGATGTGGGGGATCGTGAACTCCTAGCGGTTAAGATGGCATTGAAGGAATGGAGACACTGGCTCGAGGGGGCTTCTCAACCGTTTCAAGTGCTTACGGACCACAAAAATCTGGAGTATATCCAGCAGGCGAAGCGGTTGAACTCCAGACAAGCTCGATGGTCTCTTTTCTTCAGCCGATTCCAGTTTATTCTCACCTATAGACCCGGGTCGAAGAATCTCAAACCGGATGCCTTGTCACGAGTCTACTCTCCTGCCATTCGAGAAGATACTGACATGACTGTTCTTCCTGCCGCTAAGATCGTGGCTCCGATCTCGTGGCAAGTGGAGGATACCGTGAAACAAGCTCAAGCCATCGAACCGGGCCCTGGAGGAGGTCCTGCTAATCGGTTGTTTGTTCCCAAGGCAGCAAGGTCCCAAGTCCTTCTGTGGGGGCACTCCTCTCGCCTCACCTGTCACCCGGGCGTAGGTCGCACCTTGGAGTTCATCCAGCGTAAGTTCTGGTGGCCCACCATAAAAGAAGACGTTGCCACTTTCGTCAAGGCCTGTTCCGTGTGCTGCCAGGGCAAATCTTCTCACCTCCGCCCTCAAGGACTCCTTCACCCTTTATCTATTCCCCACCGACCCTGGTCCCATATCTCGCTGGACTTTATTACTGGCCTTCCTCCGTCCCATGGTAATACTACGATCCTAGTCATCATCGACAGGTTTTCTAAGGCGGCCAGGTTTGTTCCCTTGACCAAATTACCTTCTGCCAAGGAAACAGCTGAGTTGGTGATTAACCATGTGTTCCGAGTCTTTGGCATCCCGCAAGATATGGTTTCCGACAGAGGTCCCCAGTTCGCCTCAAGGTTTTGGAAGGCCTTCTGCCAACTCATAGGGGCCACGGCCAGTTTATCTTCAGGGTACCATCCGGAGTCCAACGGCCAAACTGAGAGGATGAATCAGGAGCTGGAAACCACCCTCAGATGTATGGTTTCCAACAACCCATCCACATGGTCATCCTTCATTGTTTGGGCTGAGTACGCGCACAACACCTTGTGCTCCTCCTCCACTGGTATATCCCCGCACGAGTGTCAGTTTGGCTATGCTCCTCTATTGTTCCCGGACCAGGAGGCAGAAGTCAGAGTGCCTTCAGCCTCGAGGTTCATCAGACGCTGTCGGCTTACGTGGAAGAAGGCCCGTCTTAATCTTCTGCGTTCCTCTCAGCAGTACCAACGACAAGCCAACAGACGTCGCCGTCCCGGTCCTACCCTGTACCCCGGCCAGAGAGTATGGCTCTCAACAAAAAACTTACCGCTACGGGTGGAGTCTCGCAAGCTGTCCCAGAGATTCATCGGACCCTTTAAGATTGCCAGGAGAGTCAATCCCGTTACTTTTCGCCTGCACTTACCCAGATCCCTTAAAATCAATCCCACATTTCACATTTCTTTATTAAAACCTGTTGTTTTTTCTCCCCTTATTCCGGCAGGCAGACCTCCCCCTCCGCCCCGTGTCATCGGAGGCCAGTCGGCTTATACCGTCCACCGGATACTGGACTCCCGCCGGGTGCAGCGGTCCTGGCAGTATCTGGTGGACTGGGAAGGCTACGGTCCCGAGGAGCGCTCCTGGGTTCCTGCCAAGGACATACTGGACCCTGACCTCATTCGTCAGTTCAGGGCCCTCCACCCTGAGAAGGCTGGTAGGAACGTCAGGAGCCGTTCCTAGGAGGGGGATTCTGTCAGGTTTTGGCCAGGACTGTTCTGGTTTTTTGTCACTAGATGTCCCCATTGCACCTTTTTTGTACCTTTTGTTTTTCCCTTGCTCTATTATTGTTTGCACTTTTATGTCGTTCCCTTGTTAGTATTTAATCCCTGTGTGTTCCTTAGTTCCTTGCTCAGTGTTTGTATGTTAGCACCCAGCCCCAGCCCAAGCCTTGTTGTGAACATATATTTTTCTCTTGTTGGATTTTCCAGAGGTTCTCTGGTTTTGTTCTTTTGTATTTTGGATTAGTCTTTTAGGTTTGTTTTTTCCCTTGCTGTTTTTACCACTTTGTGGATTTTCTTTGTATTTTGGAAGTTATCTATTTTTTTATTAAACCACCATCTCTAGTACTGCTGTGTCTGCCTCATCTTCTGGGTTCTGCCGATTTAGTGACTGTTTCTAGCACCGGGTCCTGACAATAACCCAAAAGATATTGTGCTCAACATACAGTATATCTTCATAAACAAAAAGGCACAGGATAAACCCAAAGTGCAAAATATAAAGTACTCAGGAAATAGTAGGCAAGATTACTGTCCTGAAAACAAGTAACATTTTCAATGACCGACAAAGACAAATGTCAGAGGGAGTATATATAGAGTGGGGATTGGAACCAGGTGTGTCTAATGATGACGAGACAAGTCCGGGGTTGATGAGTGAAGGGCATTTGCCAGCAGTAGGTTCAGCAGCAGTTAGAAGGCCGGCGACGCTGAACGCCTGAACAGGAGGGGGAGCCAAAGCGAAGGCTGGTGTGACAGTCATTATCAGTGCTTGTCAAATTGTGAATGAGAGACTGATGAAGTGTGTGCAGCCATGAGACTTTTTTCAAATCATCATTAGATTTGCATCATACAGCCTTAGAATGTATTAACAATCAAACATATATCCCAGCATTTGTATCACAAATAAGTTGCATAAATAACTCTAAATTAAGTATACAGGAGGACCTGTTTCTTTGTTAACTGCTCAACACCGAATAGTCGCATTTGCACACTCCCTCAAATCGTTTGGAGAAAATATGTTCAAATGTATTCTTCATACTATAAAATAATATAAAATAATGCCACGGAATTCTATCCAAATCGTGTCTGCTAAATGAAATAGTGTAGCCCACAGCCATATGGCATAGCTAGATCAGGGCCTAGCATAAGGACAACTCAGAGTATGCTATTCTGTTAATCTGAAATAGACTACATTTTCTTCATATCGTGTTTCTTTAGACCTGTCTAAAATAAATTATGGATTTATTGTGAAGGTCTAGGCTATATTACGGCGCACAATATGGCGCCAAGCGTCGTCTGGGTTTGGCCGGGTTAGGCCATCATTGTAAAGAAGAATTTGTTCTTAACTGACTTGCCTAGTTAAATAAAAGTTACATGTTTAAAAAAAAAAATATTAAATGGATTTATTAGACTTTTTAAAATTAAGATTTTCCAAAGGTCTGCATCAGTGGCTTGTGTGGAAGCCAGGAGATGCTGAATGTGTTTATGTTAATTAAGTGACAATTACCGTGAGACAGGCAGTTATTTGCTTGACAATTACCGGCTGACAAAATGTTATGACCGCCACAGCCTTAGGTGTATTTCTCAACTTTCCTAATGTGTTTAGGCATAAGCATGCACACACACACGAACACACGCGCACACGCACACACGCACACACACACACACACACACACACACACACACACACACACACACACACACACACACACACACACACACACACACACACACACACACACACACACACACACACACACACACACACACACACACACTTTGTCTCGTACTTTGTACTACTTTATGCCATTCAAGAAGTCAGAGCTGCGTATGAGTCAGTCATTGAGCCTTCCTCCCCCTCCAAATTGTAAAAAGAGCTCTTGGCTTGGTTTAGAGTATATCAAACGATCTTATTAAACTTCTCATTTCTATTTGGAGTAAAGAGCCACAGATGGGCTGCAGGAAAAGTCCAGAATTTAGCATGATTTACAAAACAAATGTAACATTCCAACCGTATTGTCCTGCTTTTTAACGACACCGTTTTGGTCTTTTCGCACAACAAGGTTATCCATGACTGTCCATTGTCTTTATGTGCTCTCACCAGGAGTCTATCTAACTAGTCTATTTCTCAACCATCCGTGATGCCAGAGGTTCACTTTCATATAGCAATGCAATGATTGCCCTCTTGGAGCTGATTTTGTGCTGATTCCTGGAAAGGGTTGAGTGTGTGTTAGGCAGGGCACAGTTCCAGATCACTCTTAGCCTGACCTCCGCTCACTGACCTCCTCTCTTCATTGGTTAATATAGTTCTCTCCTCATATTTACTGTAAATAAACTCTGTCTTCTAATGAGCAAGGCTGTATGTTTATTTTTTTAAATCCATTATTTTACCAGGTAAGTTGACTGAGAACAAGTTCTCATTTACAGCAACAACCTGGGGAATATTTACAGGGGAGGTTAGGGGGATGAATGAGTCAGTTGTAAACTGGGGATTATTAGGTGACCAGGATGGTTTGAGGGCCAGATTGGGAATTTAGCCAGGACACCGGGGTTAACACCCCAACTCTTACGACAAGTGCCATGGGATCTTTAATGACCTCAGAGAGTCAGGACACCCGTTTAACGTCTCATCCGAAAGACGGCACCCTACACAGGGCAGTGTCCCCAATCACTGCCCTGGGGCATTGAGATATTTTTTAGACCAGAGGAAAGAGTGCCTCCTACTGGCCCTCCAACACCACTTCCAGCAGCACCTGGTCTCCCATCCAGGGACTGACCAGTACCAACCCTGCTTAGCTTCAGAAGCAAGCCAGCAGTTTCTGCTCGACCATTTGCCCCAGGGACGTCCCGTTTGACATTCTGGCCAAGAATTAAAAAGGCAATCCGGGATTGGTACATCCGTTTTCGGACTGTGAAATTAATGACACAAGCCATTGGCCACTTGAGCAGTTTTATGTTTTTCTAATCCCAGAGTGACCCTTTAACGGTCGATTTGTCGAAGAGAACAAGTTGATGAGGCTTGGTGAGGATACGGTTCCAGTAAACTGACCAAACGTTAGTCAAAGGCAAAGCTCTGGGACATAACAGCATACTCCGATGTGAACAAGGTAGACATTGTCAGGATGTCAGACCTCAATAACATTAGAGGAACAATAGCATATACACTGTTCATCCCAAGCAGCACTTAGTTTGGAAAAGAGATTGGTGTTCTTTACTTGTTATGGAAAAAGTTCTTAGTGTTTGGAGCAGCATTGTGTTTTGCTGTGAGCGATAAAAGTGTTTTTGTCAGTCTGTGGTCTCAGTAGGATCTCAGTATCCCGGATGTTGGTTGTTTCGTGGTCGTGGTCGGCAAGGCTAACCTAGGTTTGACCGTGCAGCTGTGGGAAGTGATGACGACCCACTGTCCAATTGAATGAGTAGCAGCCAGTCTGAAGGAACTATGAAACTCCAGCTAGACAACACGTTGTTGTTAAACTGTGAATAAGGAAGCGCCGCATTCATTCTTGTCTCTATTTCTCTGGAGTCTGCTCTAATTTCTCTCAGATCCTTCCTCAAAAAATGTGTATAGTCATAGACCAGCGTGTGAATAATTTTCACTGTAGCCTACAGTCACTTCGTGGGCTTATCTTTCGTTGACAGATTTTGGCCGGAGTAAAACCTCTCGCTTTGCCTCATCCTCTCTGGTAAATTCAAAACTCAATGTTTAAATGGCATCAGCTATCAGTGGTTCTCTCCTCTATGTTGCGGTCTGTTTTGTGGATTTGGTTTGGTGATCTGATATGAGAACAGAAAGTTTATGTTTCACATTTTGTTTGAATTGTCCAATGTACATCTGTCAGATGAGTACTAGGCTTCTAACATTCGACAAGGGGATCTGTGGGCCTTGTATCCCAGGTGCCTATGGTATGAACATAAAGATGCTTTCCCAGTGAGTGACAATGTTTATTGACCTAACTTTGATGTGACGCAGTCAGGAGTCCAGCATCTATGCGGTGTCCCAAATAGCATCCTATTCCCTATATAGTGCACTAATTTTGACCAGGGCAAATGGCACTCTATTCCCTATATAGTGCACTACTTTTGACCAAAGGGAATAAGGTGCCATTTAGGACATAGCCTGTGTCTGTTGTCAGACTGAAGGGCCCATCCAGGAAGTCACCCACTGGGCGACAAACAACCAAGCCATGACCTTTGGATCACGACCTTGGACTGAGACTGTCACTGGGATCTCACTGGGGTGCAGAAAAACACAAGAGTCCAACAGAACACAGCTGCTTCATCTGATACCTCCAGCCCCCTTCTCTCTAAATCTGACCATTGTTTGGAAAGAGTAGGGATGGAATGAGCTGGAAAATGGAGGGGGTTGCAGGTTGCTTTGTTGTTGTGGCGGCCATGTTTGTGTTTTGACAGCTGTCCTCCATGTTGAATACTTGGACAGCTAATCCTGGGAGCTCAGTTGATCCTGTCAACAAAAGTTGGAACGCCTTGTCTGTGTATTGTAAAAATTCATTTTCTAGTGTTTTGATTTACTTTCAGAGCAATAGATTTATAAGAACTCTGTCAACATATTTAGATAGCACTGCTGTTTCTGGCGCAAGCCTTTTTGATTACCTTGAAGTGGTGTTCTCATGTGCTTGTTTAGCAGTGGAAGCCGACATTGGGTTTGTACTCCAAACACACGTCAGTCGTTATAAATGTTCGGAAGCTTTGATATCCATTTTGTTTAGCCCTGACGGCTACATACTCAATGACCATTGCGATGATCTACAATGATCTATGCATAGAGGCAAACCACAGATTGAAGCGGATCTTTGTCACTGACCAAGACATTTGTCAGCTGCTATTGGACCTGTCTGACGTGATTCTGTATAACTGACTGCACACACAGAACTGGCACAGTGATTGTAAGAGATATTCTTGGCAGGCGCTAGTCCTTGTTAAGAGATTTTAAGGGGGCCACCGAGGGGCCAGTTATAGATGGGGGCATCATAAGCCATGTGAGGGTGCCATTTGTGACTCACTGAGAGCTGGACAAGGTACCTCAGCTCCAAAAGGAAACATGTGATGTCAGGATAGCAAGCTGTACAGGTGCTATCATTCCTCTCTCTCTCTCTCTCTCTCTCTCTCTCTCTCTCTCTCGCTCTCTCATTTCTCATTTCTCTTTATTTCCCTCTCTCTCTTCTTTCTCGCTGCTTCCCAACTGTTAGCGCTCTTTGTCCGTCTCTTTTTCTCTCTACTCTCCTTCTCTGACTTTCTCTTGATTTATTACCTTCTTTAGCTGTAATTACAGTGCATTCAGAAGGTATTCAGGCCCTTTTAATTTTTCCACATTTGTTACGATACAGCCGTATTCTAAAATAGATTACATTTATATTTTTCCTCCTCAATCTACACACAATACCCCATAATGACAAAGTGAAAACAGGTTTTTATACATTTTAGCATATTTATTAGAAATAAAAACAGATACCTTATTTTCACAAGTATTCAGACCCTTTGCTGTTAGACTTGAAATTGAGCTCAGGTACTTCCTGTTTCCATTGATCATCCTTGAGATGTTTCTACAACTTGATTGGTGTCCAACAGTGGTAAATTCAATTGATTGGACATGATTTGGAACGACACACACCTGTCTATGTAAGGTCCTACAGTTGACAGTGCATGTCAGAGAAAAAACCAAGCCATGAGGTTGAAGGAATTGTCCGTAGAGCTCCGAGACAGGATTGTGTAGAGGCACAGATCTGGGGAAGTACTCCAAAAAATATCTGCAGGTCCCCAAGAACACAGTGGCCTCCATCATTCTTAAATGGAAGAAGTCTGGAAGCACCAAGACTCTTCCTAGAGCTGGCCGCCCAGCCAAACTGAGCAATTGGGGGAGAAAGGTCAGGGAGGTGACCAAGAACCCAATGGTCACTCTGAAGGAGCTCCGGAGTTCCTCTGTGGAGATGAGAGAATCTTCCAGAAGGACAACTATTTCTTTGCTAAAATTTCTAAAAACCTGTTTTTGCTTTGTCATTGTGTGTAGATTGATGAGGAAAAATAAAACGAATCAATTTTAGAATAAGGCTGTAACGTAACTAAATGTGAAAAAAGACAAGGGGTCTGAATAGTTTCCGAATGCGCCGTAGAGTGACTGTTGTTAAAGAGTAACAGTAATGAAAAGAACAGCTCTCCAGTTGTGTTATCTTAACGTGTTGTGTAATAGAGCAGTGTGCTGACTGCTGAAGTGCTCCATGTGGTTGTTAGGGGCGATGGGGAGTGTATAATTTGCCTCAGTGAGCTAAAGTGAAGTTAGTGAACGGCTGCATGCTTGGACCGCCAGGGAGTTGAGTCAACCTGAATGACTCAAGGTTGGCTAGGAGCTAGTGAAAGCTTGGAGTGTTGAACTGTGTTTGCGTATGCTTTGTCCGTGCCTCAACACTCTTTCAGGTATATAAAATGTTCACTCTGACTTGGCTGTGTGGACACAATGCATCTTCAAGTCCCACTGCGGCCCTATAGCAGCCGGGCAAACTGACAAACTTTTTAAAATCAATTAAAAAATGATTTCTTATTTACAATGACAACCTGATCACTCCAGTATTTTCTAATTGGCTAAAGCTATCCCTTGCTAGCTATACCTCTTTTCAACTGTATGGGTGGTGACTCAAGTGCTCTGGCACCAAATGGTTCCAGTGCACTGAAGAAAATGAAGATTCTTAAATGGTTCTTCCTCAGCTCTTAAGGTTCCTTGGAGAACTCTTGCCTGATAAAGAATAACCGCTTAGTTAAGTGTGGGGTTCTTCGCGTGGCATCTTTGGTTCTTCAAAGTTCTCAAAGGTTCTTGAAATGTATGGAAGGCTGCAGATGTGTCCCTTTCATAGCACAGAGCACATTGGGCAGTGTTAACTAGTGTAACATTTCTAATGTTGATTCAGGGCTTAAATTAACACTGTAAGGAGTCAAATTAACACTAAGTGGTGTAAAATAACCTCAGTGTCGGTGTTAATAACCATAGCTGAACCAAAACCACACCCATCATTATCATATTTCACAGCATGCATTGATTTTTAGAATGGTTTGTTTCAATATCTATGTTTTTGATTGATTAACTAATCTTATGCTACTCAAATATAAATAACATACATTTTTGTAAACTAATCAAATCTGTTACTTGGACTTATTGCACCCGTTACTGAAATAGTTGTTCCAGTTTAGATGCTTTAGGTCCCTCAAACTCAACTCTGGGCCTTGAAGCCACTGAAGTTCCACTGCATTATTAATATATTTGTTTTACTGTTCCCCTCTAATCAGGGACTGATTTAGACCTGGGACAGCAGCTGTGTGCAATTAATTATCAGGTAGAACAGACAACCAGCAGGCTCTGGATCTTGTAGGGTAAGAGTTGAATACCTCTGCTTTAGGTAGTATCATACAGTATCTTAGTCCTCCCAACCCTAGCAGTCATTCTGAATATAGGTTGCGGGTGAAAACAAATTCAGAACGTATCCCCACTCTGTCTGAATTCTAATAGGAATAACACGTTACTTTACAGGCCTGCTGTGGACTGTAAACCATGAGTTTCAGGTGACCTTGTTAGGGTTTAACTAGACCCTCAAAATAAGGCCTTATGAAATATAAATTACCTTTAAACATTGAGTCATTCAATTAGGATCTCACTCGGCAAATGTCTCATGGATAAAAATTTATGACAGAAACTACCATGTCTATGTTACTAGCAAACATTGTCATGGGTGGTACTCTAAAATATGTATTTTATTTGCATAAAATAAGGTGTCGAGTGTGTGCTATTCCTCAAAGAACCATCCTATTTAAGGTTCTTATTTGGTTCCAACTGGAACCTTTATTTTTAAGACTAGGCTACACTGGAAATAACCATTTCTACACCAATGCTTTTAATGGAAATTATTAGGATATAATTCATTATCATAATCACATTAAACAAAACAGGAAGCTCAATAGGCATATATTTAGCATAGGCCAAGAAGTGTTAACACAAAGATTGCATTGGCACAGGCTGCCTTTGTGTTGCCATGGAAATTTCCATGTCTTGGAAGTGGCTTTCCTTGCGCTGAACATGCAAAGGAGTTTTATTTCAGGTACATGGAAAGCAGGACCTTTCATTTTCCCCCACTTCCTGAATTCAAATGAAATACAGCTGTGTTCCCGTCAGCACTGCGGATCTCGGCACTCATCTGTCAGGAAAGATATCCTTGGAAAGAAATATTCCAAGAGAATGTAGGAGAATGCTTGCGTGGCTCTGTGACTTTCCCCACTGGTTGGAGGCACTTGAATGGTTTGAATCAGAGGAGGTTGGTATCATATCTCTTCATCTTATGTGTTTGTTTGGTGTCCCTCGCCCCCTCACCAACCGGGCCCTCAGGGGACCAGTGGGCCCTTTAATGTGGCCTCCAGGCTGTTTGTCCAGATGTGGTGATCTGGAGATTCAGACCCAGAACCTGGATAGACCCCAGATTCCCAGCCCACATAGGGCCAGCCAGGCCCCACTCTGACCTCGCTCTCTGCTGTCTCCACATAGCCTGACTCTGCAGCCATCTGAGCCACAATAGACACCTGACCATATGTGTTCCAAATGGCACCCTGTTACCTATATAGTCCACTACTTATGACAATGGCACCCTATCCCCTAGGCCCCTCAAACTCAACTCTGGACCTCGAAACCAGTTTCACTACGTTTTTTCATTGTTCCCCTCTAATCAGGGACTGATTTAAGTGGGTGCAATTAATTATCAGGTATAACAGAAAACCAGCAGGCTCTGGACCTCGTAGGGTAAGAGTTGAATACCCCTGCCACAGGCAATGCACAGAGACCCAGGACCTTCATCCAATGTATTAAATGTTTTGGTATGATAACCATAACATCCTTTCACTTCGTATGGCTACATTGTGAATATTGATGTTGGAAGGAAAGGAAATATGCTAACTATTTTCCCAAATGTTTATTAATCTGCATTTCTCTCCCTTGTGTAGGGATCCAGGAGGGGACCCAGTGCACTAAGTGTAAGAATGAGTGGGCGTTAAAGACCTCCATAGCACTACTCTACGTGCTGTGCACTCTACTCACCATCGCTGTGGCTGTCCTCGGTTATAAAGGTAAGCAGAGACACACATCTATCTGTCAGGCAAAGTGTATGCATGGCTGCGTCCCAAATGGCACCCTATTCCCTATGTAGTGCACAACTTTTGACCAGGATAATAAGGTGTCAACTTTAAAGAGGTAGGGAGAGACATATTTTCATGCTGGTGTGTCTGTCAAAAAGGCATGCTACTTTTGAGACATAGAACAGAAAGTGTATGTCCTTGTCCAACCGTGGTGGCTAACATCGTTCAACCGAACCTGATTATGCCCTAACATGTTGTTACTTGACATATTTCACTAAAGTCGTGCGGTTTGTTGAGAAAGTGATTGTCCAAACTGTGCGTGGGGTCCTTGTTCATATCCTGCCAGGAAATAAGATTACATTGGAGAGTGTGTGTGGGGGGACTAGGCTGTGTGTGTGTTGTGTGTTTGTGTGCCTAACATCCCCAGTGACCCCTTTCGGTCTGCCCAAACATGACATAGATGCTGTTGGACAATGTTTCATTGTTATTAATTAAGGCCAGTGGAAGAGTCATGGAAACTCTGAGAGATCCCACTCTGTAAAATCATCACACTCTCTGAAACTAAAACAAGCCCCTTTTCTCTCAAAAAGTAACATTTACACACAGTCTGCCCCCTTTTTTTGCCTTTCCACAAAACCTCAGCGCCGTTGTCTGTCCTCCCCCTTGCACCCTTCCTGCACCCCTGCACACGTCCCCCCATTCACCCTGTCTCTGTTTATTTAACCAACACCCCCAATCACACCTCCGGGAACCAACCCGCGGCTTTGCGGAGCTCCACTTCCTGCGTTCTGAGTTTTCCGGCTTTGGGAAAACTGTCCCGCAACGGTCCGAAGGCCAAACTTAAGACTGTTCCTGTGATAATTGCGCTAACCATTCCCATATGTGTACATGTGTTTTTTTTCCTATTTACAACATCTCAAAATGACACTGGTTTTACATCTCTCGTGGTTATTGGGGACTCTCAACTACATTAAATGTAATGTCCTTCACACTCACAATTGGGTTCAGTCAGTCAGCAGTCAATCCTCATCCTTCTTCCCCGCTGCACATCTTAATGCATCCCTAATTTAGACCAGATGAGCGGTGAACTCGGTGCCACTCTAGCAGAACCCACTGAAATTGGGTTTTTACTGGCGGAGCTGTAGTACTGGGCTGTCCAGGGAACCACAGCTCCACAGCCCTAAACATGCAGTCAGGTCCAGATGGTTATGTGGAGTGAGATCCCAATGCTCTATTCACCTCACATCTGTATTCTGTACTGTAGAATACAGCATATCTCTGACCCTGTGCTCTCTACTCTCACCCATAACAATGTCCTCGCTTTGTCTCTTAATCTCTTTATGGTGTGCATGTGGTCTCCACTGAGATATAGAACCTCCATGATATAGGCTGTCCTTGCAGGCTAGACTAGGCCTGCATCCCAAATGTCAGCCTATTCCCTATATAGTGCACTACTTTTGACCAGGGGGCTCTGGTCAAAAGTAGTGCACTACATAGGGAATAGGGTGGCATTTGAGACGCGACCCAGTTTGGATGAGGT
Source organism: Salvelinus alpinus (assembly GCF_045679555.1). NCBI lineage: Eukaryota > Metazoa > Chordata > Actinopteri > Salmoniformes > Salmonidae > Salvelinus > Salvelinus alpinus. The sequence goes on from NC_092095.1 coordinate 33,982,928, forward strand.
AGGGATCAGAAAAATATGAATATGAGGAAGGAGAGGACACAGAGAGGGGAATTAAAGGGTGTAGGGGGAGTCTCCTCACTCAGCACTCCTGCTGCATTAATTTATTTTTCCCTTTCTTTCTTTCCCTCTGTTTCTCTCTGTGCTCAGGCTGTGTGCATGGGATCTGTCACTACATTCTGGGCTATAATCAGCCAAAATAAGCGTTGTCAGGTTGTGTGTATGGGTGTATGTACGCATGTGTGTGTGTGTGTGTGTGTGCATGCTTTTGTGCGTGCATGCTCGGTGCCTGCTCAGTGTGTGGGTGTGTGTGTGTTTTGTGTGAGGAAGGGATGACACCCAGAAACCACAGCTGCAGCACAGCTGGCCTACTACACATGCCATAGTAGGGCATAGCTCTTGGCCAGATATTATACAGTGTGTGTGTGTATGTGAGTGTTGGTGTGTGTGTATGTGTGTTTGTGTGTGTGTGTTATGCAGAGAAACAATGTACAGTAAATGTATGGTTTAAGGTGAGTGTGTCTTTCGAGCTCTGTGTGGTACAGTAGTGTATGGTGTCTGGAAATGTGTCTCATTTAGTTTGCAGTGGAACATTTCATTCAGACTGGCCATACCTATCCAATCTGAGGTAAAACTACTCTTTCAATCGACAGGGAGTTTTTATAGATCATATGGCTTTCTCAAAACTGTCATAGTTGTTTTTGTATTTCAAAAGTATTTTGGGTGGTTAGTCATCTATGAAGGTGAAAACGTGGAACATACAGTACCAGTCAAAAGTTTGGACACACCTACTCATTCAAGGGGTTTTCTTTATTTGACTATTTTCTACATTGTAGAATAATATTGAAGACATCAACACTATGAAATAACACATATGGAATCATGTAGTAACCAAAAAAGTGTTTAACAAATCTAAATATATTTTATATTTGAGATTCTTCAAAGTAGCTAGCCTTTGCCTTGATGACAGCTTTGCACACTCTTGGCATTCTCTCAACCAGCTTCACCTGAAATGCTTTTGCGATAGTCTTTAAGGAGTTCCCACATATGCTGAGCACTTGTTGGCTGCTTTTCCTTCACTTTGTGGTCCAACTAATCCCAAACCATCTCAATTGGGTTGAGGTTGGGTGATCGTGGAGGCCAGGTCATCTGATGCAGCACTCCATGACTCTCCTTGGTCAAATAGTCCTTACACAGCCTGGTGTAAGGAGGTGTGTTGGGTCATTGTCCTGATGAAAAAACAATGATAGTCTCACCCAGCACAAACAAGATAGCATGGTGTATCGCTGCAGAATGCTGTGGTAGCCATTAAATCCGCTCCTTTTTTAAAATGTTCACCTAAAATTACATACCCAAATCTAACTGCCTGTAGCTCAGGCCCTGAAGCAAGGATATGCATATTCTTGGTACCATTTGAAAGGGAACACTTTGAAGTTTGTGGAAATGTGAAAGGAATGTAGGAAAATATAACACAATAGATCTGGTAAAAGATAATGCAAAGAAAAAACCAACCGTAGCTTTGAAAGACTGTATTATTCCAGCCCAGGTGCAATTTTGGCCACTAGATGGCAGCAGTGTATGTGCAAAGTTTTAGACTGATCCAATGAACCATTGTATTTCTGTTCAAAATTTTGTATCAAGACTGCCCAAATGTGCCTAATTTGTTTATTAATAACTTTTCATGTTCAAAATTGTGCACTCTCCTCAAGCAATAGCATGGTATTATTTCACTGTAATAGCTACTGTAAATTGGATTGTTATATTAATATAGTTTAATAGTTTAAGCTTTCTGCCAATATCAGCTATGTCTATGTCCTGGGAAATGTTCTTGTTACTTACCACCTCATGCTAATCTAATTAGCCTACGTTAGCTTAACCGACCCGTGGACGGGACACCGATCCCAAAGAAGTTGTTTAAGTGTGCCTTGAATTCTAAATAAATCACAGACTGTGTCACCAGCAAAGGTCCCCCACATCATCATACCTCCTCCGTACTTCACGTTGGGAACTACACATGCGGAGATCATCCGTTCCCCTACTCAGCATCTCACAAAGACATGGCGGTTGGAACCAAAAATCTCAAATTTGGACTCATCAGACCAAAAGACAAATGTCCACCGGTCTATTGTCAATTGCTCGTGTTTCTTGGCCCAAGCAAGTCTCTTCATATTATTGGTGTCCATTAGTAGTGGTTTCTTTGCAGCAATTCGACCATGAAGGCCTGATTCACGCAGTCTTCTCTGAACAGTTGATGTTGAAATGTGTCTGTTACTTGAACTCTGTGAAGCATTTATTTGGGCTGCAATTTCTGAGGCTGGTAACTCTGATGAACTTATCCACGGCAGCAGAGGAAACTCAGGGTCTTTCTTTCCTTTGGCGGTCCTCATGTGAGCCAGTTTCACCATAGAGCTTGATGGTTTTTGCGACTGCACTTTCAAAGCTTTTGAAATTTTACAAATGGACTTACCTTCATGTCTTAAAGGAATTGGACTGTCGTTTCTCTTTGCTTATAATATGGACTTGGTCTTTTACCAAATAGGGCTATCGTCTGTATATCACCCTTACCTTGTCACAACACAACTGATTGGCTCAAATACATTAAGAAGGAAAGAAATTCCACAGAATTCCTCTGACACCGCCTGGTATAGAGGTCCTGGATGGCAAGAAGCTTGGCCCCAGTGATGTACTGGGCCGTACACACTACCTTCTGTAGTGCCTTGCGGTCGGAGGCCGAGCAGTTGCCATACCAGGCTGATGCAACCAGTCAGGATGCCCTCGATGGTGCAGCTGTAGAACTTTTTGAGGATCTGAGGACCCATTCCAAATCTTTTCAGTCTCCTGATAGAGAATAGGCATTGTCGTGCCCTCTTCAAGACTGTCTTGGTGTGTTTGGAACATGATAGTTTGTTGGTGATGTGGACACCAAGGAACTTGAAGCTCTGAACCTGCTCCACTACAGCCTCGTTGATGAGAAGGGGGCGTGCTCAGTCCTCCTTTTCCTGTAGTCCACAATCATCTCTTTTGTCTTGATGGGGGAGGTTCTTATCCTCGCACCACACTGCCAGGACTCTGACCTCCACCCTATAGTCTGTCTCATTGTCGGTGATCAGGCTGTTGTGTCATCGGCAAACTTAATGATGGTGTTGGAGTCATACTGTTGGAGTCATACTTGGCCATGCAGTCATGGGTGAACAGGGAGTACAGGAGAGGACTGAGCACCCCCACCTGAGGGGCCCCCGTGTTGAGGATCATCGTGGCAGATGTGTTGTTACCTACCCTTACCATCTGGGGGCGGCCCATCAGGAAGTCCAGGATCCAGTTGCAAAGGGAGGTGTTTAGTCCCAGGGTCCTTAGCTCAGGGGTGAACTTTGAGGGCACTATGGTGTTGAACGCTGAACTGTTGTCAATGAATAGCATTCTCACATAGGTGTTCCTTTTGTCCAGGTGGGAAAGGGCAGTTTTGAGTGCAATAGAGATTGCATCATTTGTGGATCTGTTGGGGCGGAATGTAAATTGAAGTGGGTCTAGGGTTTCTGGGATAATGGTGTTGATGTGAGCCATGACCAGCCTTTCAAAGCACTTCATGGCTACAGACGTGAGTGCTACGGGTTGGTAGTCATTTAGGCAGGTTAAATTGGTGTTCTTGGGCACAGGGACTATGGTGGTCTGCTTGAAACATGTTGGTATTACAGACTCGGTCAGGGACAGGTTGAAAATGTCAGTGAAGATACTTGCCAGTGTGTCAGCGCATGCTCAGAGTACACATCCTGGTAATTTGTTTGGCCCTGCGGCCTTGTGAATGTTGACCTGTTTAAAGGTCTTACTCACATCGGCTATGGAGAGCGTGATCACACAGTCTTCTGGAAGAGCTGATGCTCTCATGCATGCTTCAGTGTTGCTTGCCTCGAAGCGAGCATAGAAGTTATTTAGCTCGTCTGGTAGGCTAGTGTCACTGGGCAGCTACCGGCTATACTTCCCTTTGTAGTCCGTAATAGTTTGACAGCCCTGCCACATCCGATGAGTGTGGAGCCGGTGTAGTACTATTCAATCTTAGTCCTGTATTGATGCTTTGCCTGTTTGATGGTTCGTCGGAGGGCATAGCGGGATTTCTTATAAGCGTTCAGGTTAGAGTCCCTCTCTATGAAAGCGGCAGCTCTACCCTTTAGCTCAGTGCTGATGTTGCCTGTAATCCATGGCTTCTGGTTGGAGTATGTACGTGTGGTCACTGTGGGAACGACGTCATCGATGCACTTTTTGATGAAGCCAGTGACTGATGTGGTGTACTCCTCAATGCCATTGTAAGAATCCCGGAACAGATTCCAGTCTATGCGAGCAAAACAGTCCTGTAGCTTAACATCTGCGTCCTCTGACCACTTCCTCATTAAGCGAGTAACTGGTACTTCCTGCTTTCGTTTATGCTTGTCAGCAGGAATCAGGATGATTGAGTTATAGTCAGATTTGCCAAATGGAGGGCGAGGGAGAGCTTTGTACGTGTCTCTGTGTGTGGTGTAATGGTGGTCTAGAGTTCTTTTCCCTCTGGTTGCACATGTAACATGCTGGTAGAAATGAGGTAAAACGGATTTAAGTTTCCCTGCATTAAAGTCCCCGGCCACTAGGAGCCCCGCCTCTAGATGAGCATTATCTTGTTTGCTTATGGCTTTATACAGCTCGTTGAGTGCCGTCTTAGTGCCAGCATTGGTTTGCGGTGGTAAATAGACAGCTACGAAAAATATAGATGAAAACTCTCTTGGTCTATAGCTTATCATGAGATACTCTACCTCAGGCGAGCAAAACCTTGAGAGAAATAGCTGCCTCTTACTGGAGGCAGCTGTTCTATCTTGCCGATGGACTGAAACACCCAGCCAGTTGTATGTTATCCATGTCGTCGTTCAGCCACGACTCGGTGAAACATAAGATATTACAGTTTTTAATGTCCCGTTGGTAGGATAGTCTTGATCAGAGCTCATCCATTTTATAATCCAAGGGGGATTACTCACTCGCCGTCGGATCCTTACAAGGCACCCCAACCTACAGTACGTCCCCAATATCTCTGTATCTTCTTCAGGCGAATGATGGGGATTTGGGCCTTGTTGGGTGTCTGAAGTAAATCCTTCGCATCAAATAAAAATAAAAATGCTTTGTCCAGTACGAGGTGAGTAATCGCTGTCCTGTTATCCAGAAGCTTTTTTCGGTCATAAGAGACGGTGGCATAAACATTATGTACAAAATAAGTTACAAATAACGTGAAAAAACACACGCAATAGCACAATTGGTTAGAAGCCCGTAAAACAGCAGCCATCTTTTACAACTTTTTTGGTTACTACATGATTCCATATGTGTTATTTCATAGTTTTGATGTCTTCACTATTATTCTACAATTTAGAAAATAGTGAAAATAAAGAAAAACCCTTGAATGAGTAGGTGTGCCCAAACTTTTGACTGGCCCAAACTTTTGACTGGCACTCTACATCCGTCCACCAGGCTGAGAAGGCTACATCCCGAGTGGCATTTGATTTCCATATACAGGCGACTTCTATGACGTCTACTCTGTACGAAGCCATTTTCCATCGTCATTTTATGACTTCTCTATGTTTCAAGTCTGGAGACATTTCTAGGAATGGTTGGGAATGATGTTTTGATCTCTTGTTTCCTGCAATGGAAAGAGTGGGATCCTGGGAGGATTATACGTTCAGAGAGTTTATGTAGTAAACACTTTCTCAAACATGCGAAAGCAATTACCTCTGAGTTTCACAAACACTACTACATGTCTATGACACCACCCATACCAGGCCCATATCCAGAAAGCGACTCAGAGTAGGAGTGCTGATTGAGGATGATCTTTGCCTTAAATCTTAATGAATAAGAAGGGGGTGGGACCTGATCCTAGATCAGCACTCCTACTCTGAGACGCTTTGTGAATATGGGCCCCAGTCAACACTATCAGGTAGGAGTGCTTCTAACACCACAGCACTCTTGATAAGACACTCACCTGAAATAAATTCCATCTAAATGGGAAAATGTAATTATAGGCTACTTTTGGGCTGAATTCCATGTTATGCATGCATGTGAATATGGCATGAATCAAGCGATTCGGTCTACTCCCATTTTAGCTTAGCACAATTACAGACGAACACATGCAAGTCATTAAAAGCATGAACTTCTGGGTTTCTATTTCCGCAAGGCATTTTTTTCCATTGTTTGTTGACAATGAGAAAAGTACACTCATCCTTGGCGGGTTTGAAGAATGACACATTGTTATTTCTCTGTCTCTCATCTCTCATTTCCAAGCTGTTGCCTTCCACCCTCTCTGTCGTTGTTAGTTAGATGTTCTGTCATCACTCTACTTCTTCCTTAATTGGGATGTTCCATGAAATGAGTGCCTTTTTCTTCCCTTTGATATTTTAAGTAGAAATTGTGCACTAATATAGAATTTTAAAAGCTGGTTATATTCAACGAAGTGCCCTTTAATATAGACCACGTGGAAAATTCAATAAATTAGCATTTTGACATTCCCGTCTGTGCACCCTCTGTGATTTCCAGGAAGATTTTAACCCACTTAACCCCAACATTTCTCAAAGTTTTTACCATCAGTCTAAAGCCATGGTTATTTTTGTTGCTTTTACAAAGTCATTTCTGAAGATGATTATTTACTTCATGTGATTAGTGATTCATTTTAAAGTAAAACAAAAACCTGTCCCTCATTTTAAGGTCGACCCTCCCACTTGGCACACACTGGTTGAATCTATGTTGTCTCCACGTCATTTCAATGAAATGACGTTGAACCAATGTGGAATACACGTTGAACTGACGTCTGTGGCCAGTGGGCTGTTATGTGAACTGAACTGTCGTTTTAATATGGTGGAACTATTCCTTTTCAAATATTTTTTTGCAAAAGAGACATTGAATATCTAATAGTCAAATCATAGTGTAAAAGCAGGTGAGCTGGTTCTCCTCTTCTTGACCATTTTGTGGTGTTTTGTGTTGGACAACTGAGCATGTTGAGCGTAACACGTCAACCCTGTTACCCATAGATAAACAGGCTAGAAATGTTTGAACAATTTAACAACAAGCTTCCATTTCCCCTGATTTATGGCTGATTTAAAATGAAATCGACAACCCTGTTATGGTCAACCATGTTTTTTTTATTTGGCACTTAATAGGCACTTACTGTCGTCATTTTAAAAATGTAACCTCTTAAGATTGGAAAATGTGCAATGCAGGAAATGTTACATTTATAGGGCTCTATTTTTGGCTGGTGTTAACTCAGCACAATTGTCAAACACACGCTTGTTTGCAATTTCGACCTGTTAAAGCCGGTACTCTTCTATTTTCAAACCATAGCGACATGATTGGTAATTTACCTGTCTTATATGAGTTATCTTCATATTTAGAAACATTTGTTATTTTCCTGTAACAATTGCTTGTTTTCCATTTAGTTTTATTAAAGAACAAGCCCTTGTAGGCTACCCTTACATTATTATAATGAAAGCTGGTTCAACAGTAATGTGTTCGTATTCTTTCTAATCCTGGCACGCATTTGCCAAGTAACCTATCCATCACATGTTTTCTAAATGGTATACTCGTGAGGTTTTTGCTGACATGCTTTTGCATTATTCACAATTCACATATGCCTACCTGCAGTGCAAACTCCATTCGTTGTGTATCCATCCCCATTTCCAAAGAGCGCATTTGAGGTTTAAAAAGTCTTCTGATGTTTGTAATTTACACTTTGAAATTTCAGACTTGATTTTCCCTTACGAAAAATGTATCAACCCCAATAAAATGTCCATTAATCATAATCCACATAATAATTCACATTTCCTGTTGCTGCAGGATTATTTTCCTGCTGTAGCAAACTGGCTCAAATTAAGATGCTACATCTGTACAGCTTGCCCAGATTGCACACACTCAGTCGTAACAGTGGGATCTATCTATCCATGTCCTCCAGTGCTCTCAGTCAGAAGGAGGAACTGAGGTGCTTGTGCGTCTTCTCCTCTTGTGTCTTTATGATCTTTATGATGATTCGATCCTTGGTGGTCTAGAATAAAGTGAATGATGATATCCATTTAAGGGTTGAGCTCAGTGGGGTCTTTGAGCTTGATTAGTTGGTTGGTCTTTACCTGTTTTCTTAAGTGGAGGATAGAAATAACAGCTAGGGTATAGTTTTGACTGGTTGTAACTAGGGATGCACCTATATGACATTTTCGGCCGATACCGATATTCAATATTTTCCTTGCCAAAAAACCTGATACCGATACCGATAACCGATATTAATTGTTTTTGCGGCCTGTTAAGTATTCTAGTGCAGTTAAATCGTTGAAACACACACACACACACACACACACACACACACACACACACACACACACACACACACACACACACACACACACACACACACACACACACACACACACACACACACACACACACACACACACACACACACACACACACACCCTATATTCACTCTCTATACTTGCTTCTCGTCTCCCAGCGTCTGTTCTCACAAGCTCTGTCTGTCTGTGGCCTCTTCTGTTATGGGTCCTCTTCCTCGGTGCGCACTGTCACTGTTTCTGTTTCCAACTTGTCCAGCTGAGTCTGTAACATTTCACGTAAACCCGATTTCTTGTCTGTATCGAAGTAGAGGTCCTTGTACCTAGCATCGAGCATGGTGGCGACACAGTAAAGAGGCTCAGAGAGAATGCCACTGAATCGCTTGTTCACAGCCTCTAGTAGAGTACTTTTGCAAGTTTTAACCACATAGTCTGTGTCAGCAGTTTTGTTGAGCAGGCGTTTCAAGGCCATGATAGATAGTATCACGTCTGCTGCAGACATAGTTGATGAGCTTATTTCTCAAGTCAGTTGTTCGAATGGAGCTAGGAGTGTGTTCAGCACATTCTTGAGCATGCAATACGGCTTTCCTCAGTACGCAATGCTTGTCGACCCACTGTGCTGTCAGACTCAGCATGCTCATGGGGCTGACATCGCTGGTCCAAATGTCAGTCGCGAAGATAATAGCATTGACGCCCATAGCAAGTAGCTCACGGATGTGCATTTCAACAATATTGTGTAACTCCGGTAGGGCAACATCTGAAAAATAGCGTCTACTTGTTAGTGTTTATCGGTTCTTGAGGTGCTCGACCAGTCGGCGAAAGCCAGCATCATCCATGAGAGAGAATGGTTGATTGTCAAGGGCAATGAATTCCATTATCTTGGCGTTAATGGATTTCGCCTTTGAGTTGTCTCGCTGAAATGTTCTTACTCTCATATGACTGCTCGACTTGAACTTGTTTAGTTGTGTGCGTTTAGTTTTTTTTTTAGATTTTGTTTTAAGTAGTCGCTGAACGTCTGGGGGTGATGCACTTTCAAGTGAGTCATTAGGTTTGTGGTATTGAAAGATTTCACTTTCTCCCGTCCTCGGGAAATAATAACAGCACAAACGTTGCAGATGGTCTTTTTGTTATCTTCCTTTGAAACTTCAAAATAGATCCACACAGCAGACATTGTGGGCTAGGTTAGGAATGCTGTGTTGCACATGTAGCGCTGTATTTTTCGTGGCGTCATTACGTCATATACCTGCGTTATATAGGTATGCACGTCAGCTTTGACATCGGTTTTGCACATTGGCATTAAACTAGATGCCGATGTTGTCATTTTAGCTAATATCGTCCGATTCTGATATGCTTACCGATATATCGTGCACCCTTAGTTGTAACCCCTGTGGTCTCCAGTTAGATGGTTAGAGATGGCTCCCTAGCCTGTGGAAGTGGTGGTGGTGGTGGTGGGGTGATTCCATGGAATCCCAGACACATTCCAGAGGAAATGAAGGGTCCTGTCGCCTGTGGGGGAGTAAAGACCCTCCCTGACACAGCGTCTGTCTCCTTAGGGTACCCTTTGATCCCCCTGTTTACTGAGGACCCCCCTCGGTTGCTTCCTGTCCCCCAGGGTCCCTCCAGTGTCTCTGTCCTACCCCCCTCCTCTCCGGACCCTACTCCCTCTGACCACCCACCCACACTGCGCTCATCTGCCAGTGTCTTTAGTGTCTCATGCTCAGTCTTCATGGACACACCCAGTCATTGAGACATTATTGTGTATTACATGACCATTTCCTAATCCTAAAGCTTGTGATTGCTGAGGCGACCATTATTACATACCCACCAGACATATAGACATCTTATATATTGTGTCTGAGTGAGGTTTCATAATCATTCTTTCTGATCCCTTTTATACATGGTGTCTGTGATTGCAGGCTATTCTGCCCATCCTTCTCAGACTCGTAATATTGTATGGAGCCCACCACTGTGTTGAAGAGCTAACCCTGAACTGTGTTGTGTTGTTTGTGTTGCAGTGGTGCAAAAGGTTGACAATGTGTCCGAAGGTATCGAGAGCTATGGGGGGAAGATCATTGCTGTGGAAACAGACTTGAAAAAGCTAGGTGAGTTTCCCCACTGCCTATAGCAAGTTGACCATGCATAATCCTTCGTAATTTAAGCCTGTGCATTGTGTTGAACAATAACAGTTAAGAGTTACTGTTTTTACTGAAGTCTTTGATTGAAGTCTCTTTAATCTTTGATTGAAGAGTAACCACACCAACCATTATGTAATCATTTATTTCACACCATGTCCCCAGATGACCAGACTGGGGAGAAGTCGGAGAACACTACCACTGAGATCCAGGCCTTTAAGAACAACATCCGGGCTCTGCAGCGGCAGCTGTCTGAGGTGGCAGAGAGGAGCAGCAGTAACCGGGCGGCCCTGGGTCGTCTGCAGGATTCTGGCCTGGACATGCAGGGCAGCCAGGGCTCCATACAGGGTCTGCTGGACGCCAACACGGCCACGCTGAGGTCTGTCAATGGCACCCTACGGGCCTACGGCGGCACCATGGAGGGTCTTCAGGAGGACACGGCTCGGCTGCAAACGGAGCTCCAGGTGCAGGTTCGGCAGCAGAGCCAGGCCCTGCTGAGCATCGGGAATCTTAACCTCACCCAGGCCCAACAGAGGGGCCTGATCTCGGCTTTGCAGAGATCTGTGGACGACACCAGCCAGGCCATCCAGAAGATCCGAAACGACTTCCAGAGCCTGGAGCAGACGGCCAGGCAGACGAAGTCGGACGCTGATTGGCTGAAGGAGAAGGTGCAGAACCTCCAGGTGCTGGCCTCCAATGCCTCTGCCCTGGCCAAGTCCAACAACGACAGCCTGGAGGACGTGGCATCTCAGCTGGCCTCGCTGTCTGGACAGCTCCAGAACACCTCCAGCCTGGCAGAGAACCACGACCAGACTCTTAGGGAGATCATGGACCAGCAGCGCGACCACGACAACCTCACCTCCTCTAAGTTCGACCAGCTGGAGATACGCCTGGACGAGTCAGAGGGGAGCATCGACCGCGTGACTGGCAACATCAGCTTTACTACCCAACTCCTGGGCGCCATCAACCTGAACCTCAACGAGCTCCGCACCTGCGCTGAGACAGTGGGGCGCCACTCCGACTACCTGTCCGACTTGAATGCCACTGTGTCGGACGTGAGGTCGGACACCACCACACTGAGGTCGCAGCAGGACGACCTGGTGGCCCGCCTGGACAAGGAGGTCACCAGCCTCTCCATCATCATGGAGGAAATGAAGCTGGTAGACAGCAAGCACTCACAGCTCATCACCAACTTCACCATCCTACAGGGTAAATCAAATTAAATCACATTCACATGCGTCGAATACAACTGGTGTAGACTTTACCGTGCAATGCTTGCTTATGAGCCCTTCCCAACAATGCAGAGTTTAAAAATAAAATAAACTCAGCAAAAAAAGAAACATCCTCTCACTGTCAACTGCGTTTATTTTCAGCAAACTTGATATGTGTAAATATTTGTATGAACATAACAAGATTTAACAACTGAGACATAAACTGAACAAGTTCCACAGGCATGTGACTAACAGAAATTGAAAAATGTGTTCCTGAACAAAGGGGAGGTCAAAATCAGTAAGTAACAGTAACAGTCAGTATCTGATATGGCCACCACCTGCATTAAGTACTGCAGTGCATCACCTCCTCATGGACTGCACCAGATTTGCCAGTTCTTGCTGTGAGATGTTACCCCACTCTTCCAACAAGGCACCTGCAAGGTCCCGGACATTTCTGGGGGGAATGGCCCTAGCCCTCACCCTCCGATCCAACAGGTCCCAGACGTGCTCAATGGGATTGAGATCCGGGCTCTTCGCTGGCCATGGCAGAACACTGACATTCCTGTCTTGCAGGAAATCACGCACAGAAAGAGCAGTATGGCTGGTGGTATTGTCATGCTGGAGGGTCATGTCAGGATGAGCCTGCAGGAAGGGTACCACGAGGGAGTAGGATGTCTTCCCTGTAACCCACAGCGTTGAGATTGCCTGCAATGACAACACGCTCAGTCCGATGATACTGTGACACACCGCCCCAGACCATGATGGACGCTCCATCTCCAAATCGATCCCGCTCCAGAGTACAGGCCTCGGTGTAACGCTCATTCCTTTTACGATAAACGCGAATCCGACCATCACCCCTGGTGAGACAAAACAGCGACTCATCAGTGAAGAGCACTTTTTGCCAGTCCTGTCTGGTCCAGCGACGGTGGGTTTGTGCCCATAGGCGACGTTGTCGCCGGTGATGTCTGGTGAGGACCTGCCTTACAACAGGCCTACAAGCCCTCAGTCCAGCCTCTCTCAGCCTATTGCGGACAGTCTGAGCACTGATGGATTGTGCGTTCCTGGTATAACTTGGGGAAATGTTGTAGTTGCCATCCTGTACCTGTCCCGCAGGTGTGATGTTCGGATGTACCGACCCTGTGCAGGTGTTGTTACACGTGGTCTGCCACTGCGAGGACGATCAGCTTTCCGTTCTGTCTTCCTGTAGCGCTGTCTTAGGCATCTCACAGTACGGACATTGCAATTTATTGCCATGGTCACATCTGCAGTCCTCATGCCTCCTTGCAGCATGCCTAAGGCACATTCACGCAGATGAGCAGGGACCCTGGGTATCTTTCTTTTGGTGTTTTTCAGAGTCAGTAGAAAGGCCTCTTTAGTGTCCTAAGTTTTCATAACTGTGACCTTAATTGCCTACCGTCTGTAAGCTGTTAGTGTCTTAACGTGCATGTTCATTAATTGTTTATGGTTCATTGAACAAGCATGGGAAACAGTGTTTAAACCCTTTACAATGAAGATCTGTGAAGTTATTTGGATTTTTACTAATAATCTTTGAAAGACAGGGTCCTGAAAAAGGGACGTTTCTTTTTTTGCTGAGTTTAGTAACACAAGAGGAGTAAAATAAATGACACAAGAATGGAGCTATATACAGGGAGTTACAGTACTAGATCAATGTGCAGAGGTACGGGGATTTGAGGTAGATATGTACATGAAGGCAGGCTAAAGTGACACTGACACTCCTCTACAATTGAACAGACACAGGTTTATAGACTTTTTATTGTTTCTTGTTTCAGGTCCACCTGGTCCAAGAGGCCCGCGGGGAGACAAAGGACCCCAGGGAGGAGCCGGTCAGCCCGGTCAGAAAGGGGAGAAAGGGGATACGGGTGGGCCTGGGGTGCAGGGGCTTCGTGGAGAGAAGGGATCTCCAGGACCACCAGGAATACAAGGGTTCAAAGGTCAGCCAGGCTCACGGGGGAACCCAGGTTCAAAGGGCTCCCGAGGGTCAGGGGGCAGGGCAGGACCCCCGGGGGCGAATGGTGAGCCAGGCACTGCTGGGATCCCTGGGAGAGATGGACAGGCCGGTCCTCAGGGGCCACAAGGTCCGTCGGGAGACCGAGGACAGGTGGGGCCAGCTGGGGCACAGGGACCCAGGGGACCGGTGGGGCCCATGGGGGCCCCAGGGCCACCTGGACTGCCAGGACTCACTGCCCGACCTGCAGCAGCAGCAGCAGTGCCTTTGGTCCCTTTCTCGATGCAGAGTGAGGCCCCCGCTCCTACTGTGTCGGCCCCAGGTGATACTAATTCGTTTTTATACACCATCGATATGTCTGTATCACTCTGTCAACACCATCTATGATAGACAGGACATTAGTTCATTGTGATAGTATAACAATAACCATTCACTGCAGGTTGTCCTCAAGAGTGGGTTGGCTTCAGAGACAAATGCTATCACTTCTCCAAAGAGCTGCACAACTTTGACGATGCAAAGAAAAGCTGTGATGCCCAGACCGCGTCAATGGTGATCATTAACGATAACGATGAACAGGTAAGAAGAGTCATCCTCATAGGCCTTTCAAAATCAAAAAGCACAACTGTTCAAACAGTCATAAAATGAGTGACATTACTGACATCATGTTTCCTTGTTTTCTCTCAGAAATGGCTGCAAAAGCAGACCTCTGGAAAGGGCTACTTCTGGATGGGTCTGACAGACAGGGAGGAGGAGAATGCATGGCGCTGGCTGGATGGAACCGAACCTGCCTTCTCGTATGTATAGTACCTCAATGTCAAGGATGATGCTAGTCTTTCACAGCCGAGATAATCCCATTAATATCAATGCAAGACTAAAGGGGAAGACGCAGTTACATGCATGTGTCTCAAGTTAGGTTTCAGTGTGTGAGTGCCCTCTGCTGTGTGACTGTAGGCAGTGGAAGCCCGGACAGCCAGACAACTGGAGCCACGGGCACGAGAGAGGAGAGGACTGCGCCGGCCTCATCCACGAGGGACTGTGGAATGATTTCTTCTGTGAAGATCTCATCAGCTACATCTGCGAGAAAGCCACGGAGTTTCCGTGAGTACCCATCTCCAGTATCTGTCTCTCTCTTTGTCTGTCTGTTTGTCTGTCTGTCAAGTTTCCTGTATGTATATTTTGTTTCTGTCTTAAGTCATAGTTATTTTCTTTTGCAAAAAATATGTTTGATAATCTTCAAGCTATGTCATTTTCTGCAGCAAAAACTCCAGGATTATAGCACCCTCTGTGGAAGATGAAGAAAAAGAAGAGGCCTGGTTGAGTCAGAGGCGGTATGATGTGCAGCATTAGGCCCCACCCACAAGTGACACTAGCCATCTGACACCCTATGCATGGACATGCTATGTGGAGAAATACGAGGGACAAGCTTCACAAGCCTGAATCGAGACTATGGCTGCATTCACTGAGATTTCCCCCACTGGTAGCCAGATTCAGCTCTCCTCCAACGTGAATCCAGACCACTACTTCCAGAATTTGCATTCCAGCAACATGACAATCAAGTGTTGAGGGGAAGATCTATCTTTTTTTTCTTCTTTTTTTTAAAATAATCACCAAAGTAATTGACTCATATAGATTTGTCTCATTTAATTGTTTTTAATGCTGGTTTTTTTTGTGTGACGTTAGTCCATTTATAACTGATTATCTGAATGTATATTTTCATGTTGCAGTTTTTCAAAGTAGATCATTATTTTACAATGGGACTCACCACAGTGTCTTTCACAGTTGATAGTCTAGTTCCTTCATGATTATGTGAGGTGCAAAATGATGCACAAATAAACCAAAGAAATGTCGCTGATATGTCCTTTCTCAAACATCAAGAACTGTCCAGCTATATATAAGTATGTTATTATACACATTCATCTAAATAAATGAAGTATTTACACATAATAACAGTCAGAAGGTCTGCTTGGTTATGAAGTCAAGACTGCACAAGTTTACATGTTAGTAGTTCTGTATGTATGGTACTATATATTTGCGTATGGGGCCTGTATGGTGTATGAGTTTGTACTTTCCACAATGTAACAAGTGACTACGGTCATGTTCCAGGCTAGCTTCAATGCAGACATTGCATTGCATCAACTAATGGTTGCATGCCACATCATCCTGTCCCTCTGGGATTTCGCAGGGATATCTGCGGGCAAAAATGCTTGATTTTGCTGCGGCAATTCTGACATTTTGCATGCCAATATGCAATGGGGTTGTCCTCCAATTTGTCCCTAAAATGCGGGGACGAGGGAAAAAGTTTGTTGACATGTGGCTTGATTGAACCATATTATGAAGTAAATGTACGGTGATTGGTTGAAATTGAGTCCAATTTATGTGCTGCAATGATGGGTCAGTTTCCGTTTTATGTGATAATATTGCAATGATTTTACTGTTTTGTGCGGAAATAGTGCAGTGATTTGTCAAATTTGCAAGGCCTCGCATAGTATGCGGGGAATTGTTGACTTTTCAAAAAAGATTGCAATCGCAGAGGGAGGGAGCGAGGGACTAATAATCGACTGTGCAGCCGGGCATGAGATTACTATACCATATGATGTGGGCAGCTGTTTTGATAAACACCTTTCCAGGCGTTGTGTGGCATCGGCAATGTAGTCAGCCTGGAACGCTGCCTCTGGCTCATACCTAACCATATCTAATTGAAAGTACATTTTTCTGCACTTAATGGAATTCATGTTTCCTGGTTTTGATAGTCACAGTTACCTTGTGTATACTTTTTAGCCAGTAATTCTGAAAGTAATGCTCACGAGCCAAAAGTCCCAGAAAATTGCGTACCATGTCACACGTGCAGATACGAGTGCCACATCACTGCTCTCACTCGCTGCACTATTACATTTACATTTACATTTAAGTCATTTAGCAGACGCTCTTATCCAGAGCGACTTACAAATTGGTGCATTCACCTTATGATATCCAGTGGAACAACCACTTTACAATAGTGCATCTAACTCTTTTAAGAGGGGGGGGGTTAGAAGGATTACTTTATCCTATCCTAGGTATTCCTTAAAGAGGTGGGGTTTCAGGTGTCTCCGGAAGGTGGTGATTGACTCCGCTGACCTGGCGTCGTGAGGGAGTTTGTTCCACCATTGGGGTGCCAGAGCAGCGAACAGTTTTGACTGGGCTGAGCGGGAACTGTACTTCCTCAGAGGTAGGGAGGCGAGCAGGCCAGAGGTGGATGAACGCAGTATGTGTGCACTATGTGTGCATCTTGCTAGCTGTCACTCAAATGGCGAGGGACTGAAGCTCATTGGCTCATAGAACTCGAATTGCTAGGGGGCTGGCCCATGTGGGGGAAAATATAGGAGAATGGCTTCTAGAAAAACAGTTGCATTCAAACGAGATATTTTGTGGCTAATTGAGGCAAGACAGTCATTCTTATCATAGATTATACATGCATGAACTACACATTGACTCATCCAGCCCAAAGCGGGAGGTGAGTGGGCCTGGGAGGGGATAGGCCCAGCCAATGGGGAGCAAGGCCCAGCCACTGGGGAGCCAGGCCCAGCCAATCAGAATGAGTTTTTCCCCACAAAGGCCTTTGATACAGACAGAAATATGCCTCAGCAACCCCCCCCCCCCCCGTCCCGTCCCGTCCCGTCCCGTCCTCCCGTCGCAGACGATCCCTCAGGTGAAGAAGCCACATGTGGAGGTCCTGGAATGGTCTGTGGTTGTGAGGCCGATTGGACGTACTGCCAAATTCTCTAAAACGACATTGGAGGCGGTTTATAGTGGAGAAATTAACATGATATTATCTGGCAGCAGCTCTGGTAGACATTCCTGTAGTCAGCATGCCAATTACGCGCTCCCTCAAAACTTAAGACATCTGTGGCATTGTCTTGTGTGACTAAACTGCACATTTTAGAGTGGTCTTTTATTGTTCCCAGCACAAGGTGCACCTGTGTAATGATCATGCTGTTCAATCAGGTTTTTGATATGCCACACCTGCCAGGTGGATGGATTATCTTGGAGAAATGCTCACTATAACAGGGATGTAAACATATTTGTGCACACAATTTGAGAGAAATAAGCTTTTTGTGTGTATGAAAAATGTCTGGGATCTTTTATTTCAGCTCATGAAACATGGGACCAACACTTTACATGTTGCGTTTATATTTTTGTTTATTATACTTAGGGCTCTATTCAATCCACATCGCGGAAGTTCAGCTTTACAGCATGATTGAAATTTAAAGGCAACTGCATTAGCGGAGACCGCATTCACGGTAAACACTGCATATGTCGGCTCAATCGGAAATTACCTTTAAATTTCTATATGTCGTGGAATCTGTAAAGCTATATCATATGATCTGGCGGTTGAACACCTATCCAGATGTTGCGAGTTCTGGCAGTGTAATATAGTCAGGCGAGAACACAGCACGTCTCTCGTACTGGAGATCTTGCCAGAGGTCTCATTTGCCTCTATGGTGCTAGGAAGTTGGTTCCATCCTTGGATCCACGTTTTTGTACTTACACTTATAAGATACTGTACTGCATCTTCACATGTACTGTACATTTGTGGCTGGAAAAATAATAATTGTCCAGTGATTTTTGACATTGAGTTTTATTGTTTCTTTCTTGTCTAACCCTGATTCATAGCATTATGTCAATTAATTCAGTACACTGTAGCACGGGGCCCGATATCACAGTGCATACAATTCGATGAACACGTCAAGTTGTACATCTTTTCCCCAAAACATTTCACATTCTGTTTTCCGTTCCTATCTCCATTCCACTTTCCAGTTTCTCCTTCAGCTGCACAGAAGTTTGAAACGATCTGACACAGTAGCACCTTTTAGTAGAGGGAATCTAACACTAACGACCAGTACAATACCAACCAGGACAATGGGATCCTGAACACAGATTTTTAAACATAAAGAACAAAACAGTGACTAACTGAAGACTGTGAGAGCTCAGAAATAATTTCTCTCTTATCTTCTGTCTTCTAAGTTGGCTTGAACTTTTAAAAAAACAAGCGCTTTTCTGTAGTTGTAACCTTGTTTAAGATGCACACTTGTAAATACATTTGACTGAGCTCTTGGTAAACATTAAAGCAACATGTAGAGAACATTAGGAAAACAAGTTTAACATGTTTAAGCAGTCTCAGCTACACCTAAAGTACTAATAACATTCAATACAAGTGTATTACTGCCTTACAAACCATATAATATTGGCAACCAGGTGATATGTGAATAAATTAAGTCATTCTTCAAATGATCCGATCTGTGCATAAAATAGCCTACTAATGTTGCTGTTTCACATTGTTTACAAATAAAGTACAACACACATAAACCAAGGAAGCAGCATATTGCCAAAATGTCTGTTTATTGTCGAGGTATAATACGTCTACGCATAATTGTTTATATATTTTTTTAGCTTGTCTAGTCATTGTTGCCACACGCTATTTCCGTATAAAATCACTGTGGTGGAAAACGCTTATAAATTCTGAAAAAAATAAATAGCCGATTGAGAAAAAAAACTGCTCAGGGGACTCAACGATCATCTCTCCTCCTCCATTCTTCCATATCACCACTTCCTGGTTCCCTTGAACTTCCTCTATCTTGCACTGAAGGTGGGTGCAGTATGTATCTGCTGTGTGGTTGACTCAATGCACAGCAGGCGCCTTCCAGTATTATGTTTTTAGCAGGTGTAGAAGGTAATCAGTGCAGTATTATGTTTTTAGCAGGTGTAGAAGGTAATCAGTGCAGTATTATGTTTTTAGCAGGTGTAGAAGGTAATCAGTGCAGTATTATGTTTTTAGCAGGTGTAGAAGGTAATCAGTGCAGTATTATGTTTTTAGCAGGTGTAGAAGGTAATCAGTGCAGTATTATGTTTTTAGCAGGTGTAGAAGGTAATCAGTGCAGTATTATGTTTTTAGCAGGTGTAGAAGGTAATCAGTGCAGTATTATGTTTTTAGCAGGTGTAGAAGGTAATCAGTGCAGTATTATGTTTTTAGCAGGTGTAGAAGGTAATCAGTGCAGTATTATGTTTTTAGCAGGTGTAGAAGGTAATCAGTGCAGTATTATGTTTTTAGCAGGTGTAGAAGGTAATCAGTGCAGTATTATGCTATCAGGTTGCAGGGTTTCAGTGCAGTATGCTGTGGCCACGCTGGCTGGTGGATTCAGTGCGTTCTCTTTCTGGGGATCTAGATCTCTACACCTGGACAGTGAAGACACAGTGGAACCCACAATGATGGGTGCGCAGCATTATGTTCCAGTTTTGCGATGATAATGATTCCGGCTAGAGATGATATTTATTCATTCTTTCCACAATGATGACTATTCCAGTTCTGTAATGATTCCTCTCGTTGATTGATGAGTTTGGTGATGACTGATTCAGTGATGATTCTGATGACTGTTATTCCTGTTGGGTTATGATTTCTCTCGCAGCACTGTATTTAGTCCAGTTGGGTTATTGTGGTGACTGTGATGTTTAATTCTTTTTCCGTGATTATTACATGGCTTTTCCGGCGATGTTAGTATTCGTCTGACTCTCCCGGTCCATTTTGTTGCATGTGGAGTGCGGTGGAGCGCGGTACCAAAGGTGAATGGATGTGGCGGCAGGGGAGCTGTGCACACTCGCTGTCCCAAAACGAACGCCAGGTGCTGGACTGAGGCGGTTCTACTCATCCTTCTCTACTATGATCTCCCCAAGAAGCACCTTTCTCCTCTGACGGAGCATGTGGAAGTAGAGCTGTGGGAACACTAGGAGAGAGAGAGACGAGGGGAGAGGAGAGAATAGAGCGAGAGCTATTTACCCAACAATCTAAACACTTATCCAGTCCAGATCAATATTTTAACAAAGAGTCTTCAGGGAAGTTCTCAGGGCTGGGATATAGGTGAGTATTGGGTCTAGATCTAGTATCCAACTAGCCATAAAAGACAGAAATGCACTTGAACATAATTTTTGTTAGCTCAAACACTAGGTCCTACTAATTATTCAAAACATCCCGAAAACAATTCCAAATTAACAACAGCGGTCACAAACTACTGAACAATTCTGCTGGTCAAAACAAGAGACCGTGAAGACCCATGAGTAACTAACGTCCACCTATAGGCTGAACATACAAACACGTTGTACGTTGCTGCTTACATGGGATATAGGAGAGCATGACGATAATGAGGAAGTAGTAGTAGTCAAAGGAGACGTTATACTTGTTGGGGAGCCTCATGGACAACATTCCGGTTTTGCGAACATATGGCAGAGCAGTGTAAATGGTCAGGAGTTCTCCGGCCACTCCGAGAGGGTACATGATGATAAACATGTTGTATCTGACAGGGAGAGGAGAGTCATTATTAACACACATAGAGGCATGCACGCACGTATGTACACACATACACACTATTCAGCTCAGGGGCCGTGTAGCAAAGAACAACTGAAAACACAAATTCACACTGTTGGATTACTGCACTGCAAAATGAAGAATTAGGCCACTAATTGGCTGATAACAAAAACATATCAGCTGTCACTTTGGTAATCGAAACACAGTGGTTCCCAACCGTTTTCGGCTACTGTACCACCAACGGAATTTTGCTCTGCTCGGTGTACCCCTGAAGTACACTCTCATGTACATTTCACCAGTAAGCCTATGCTATCATGAGTTTCATAAGTCTTCTCCCCAGTGGTCCTAGTATCCCTGGTTGGGAACCACTGTCTTAACACACCGACACCAGAACAACATTAGACATTAGACTTGCAGTAGGTTATTCTTCACCTTACACTATAAAACATTTATTGTAATTTTTACAATAAATGACTGGCAGCAAAGTAGCCAGTAGTAATTTACTGTACATTTACAGTAAAATACTGGTAGCACAGAAGCCAATAAATTACTGTAGACTTACATGACATTTACTGTAACCACATTTACAGCATATTACTGGAACACCTGACTACATTAACATGCTGTATTTCTAGAATTTACAGTGCATTAATGGAAGCACAGTGGTTAGTAAACTGTTGCAAATTTACAGTGCAGGTAGCTAGTGCCAATGACGAGCAGTATATCTGTTACATGTATTTGATATAGGTATTTCAATACTTTCAATACCCATTTTGTAATTTGTATTTCACTGGCCTGAACTACAATTCATGCAGCCTATTTTGTAAAAGTTTCATTAGAATACATGTATTTTGTATTTTCCAATACAAATGTATATACTTGCAAGTAGCCCGCTTAACTACAACATTCTCAGTAATGATAGCATACTTTTTTTACTTGCTATGACTGTGGTATATTCTTGTTTACCTTACACTGACTGTAAGTCGCTCTGGATAAGAGTGGGGGTGGCAGGTAGCCTAGTAGATAGAGCGTTGGGCCAGCAACCGAAAGGTTGCTCAGATTGAATCCCCGAGCTGACAAGGTAAAAATTGTGCGTTCTGCCCCTGAACAAGGCCAGCATGCCGGAGTCACCTCTTCACTGTTGACGTTGAGACTGGTGTTTTGCTGGTACTCTTTAATGAAGCTGCCAGTTGAGGACTTGTGAGGCGTCTGTTTCTCAAACTAGACACTCTAATGTACTTGTCCTCTTGCTCAGTTGTGCACCGGGGCCTCCTACTCCTCTTTCTATTCTGGTTAGAGCCAGTTTGCGCTGTTTTGTGAAGGGAGTAGTATACAGTGTTGTACCAGATCTTCAGTTTCTTGGCAATTTCTCGCATGGAATAGCCTTAATTTCTCAGAACAAGAATAGACTGACAAGTTTCAGAAGAAAGTTCTTTGTTTCTGGCCATTTTTAGCCTGTAATCAAACGCACAAATGCTGATGCTCAAGTAGTCTAAAGAAGGACAGTTTTATTGCTTCTTTAAATCAGGACAACACTTTTCAGCTGTGCTAACATAATTGCAAAAGGGTTTTCTAATGATCAATTCGCCTTTTAAAATGATAAACTTGGATTAGCTAACACAAAGTGCCATTGGAACACAGGAGTGATGGTTGCTGTTAATGGGCCTCTGTACACCTATGTAGATATTTTAAAAAAATATCTGCCGTTTTCAGCTACAATAGTCATTTAGAACATTAACAATGTCTACACTGTATTTCTGATCAATTTGATGTTATTTTAAATGGGAAAAAAAAGTGATTCTCTTTCAAAAACAAGGACATTTCTAGGTGACCCCAAACATTTGAACGGTAGTGTGTGTGTATATATATATATGAGTGTGCGACTGTTTATTTTACATTTTTATAGCTTACTGTTTATTCACCGTTAGTCAGCCTCTATACTAAATTATTTTCTCTGGGTGTGCGCCAGTTCATGCTTTTTATTAGACAATTGTATTTTAAGAAAATTACAGCAATTGCTATAAGTGAATATGTAATTACATATTACAGCATACCAATAAATATTTGGTGTCTCATATCACTTGCAGAGGCCTTACTTAACAAAGGCTTCTAAACTGGTAGGGACTACAGGACAAAAGGACATGGCTAAACACTCACCCATTAAAGGTTTGAGACTTGCTGTCACTCTGACCTGTCCCCTATATACATTAATTGTTAGGGAAGTACTACCACATACCACTTAAATTGGTACAGCATTCTCACTAACGGGTGAAACAAGTATGGCTTCTTACAAGGCACACTTCAATGTGTTAATGAGCCACAACAAAACCATAGACTCACTAAAGGTTTTTAGCACTCCAAAATTACAGTATTGTACTGTATTCCGTGGGGGTGGTTCTGAATTACAGTAAGTTACTGGTAGCACAGTAGCCAGTAATTACTGTAGATTTACAGGAAAAGGTTTTTAGATTTAAAAAATACAGTATGGTAGTGTATTCTCGTACTGAATTACAGTAAATTACTGGCAGCACAGTAGCCAGTAAGTTACTGTAGATTTACAAGACAAATACAAAAAAATATGGTATGGTACTGTATTTGGTGGGGTACCGCATTCTTAATAATTGGTGCAACAAGGCACGCCTCAAAATATGTTAATGAGCCAGAGATTATTTTCGCCGCCCACAACATTTTTCCACAATTCACAGTTTGCTGCTGTAAATATACAGAAAGACATGTAACACAGTACTGTAAAATGCTATTGTAATTTTACAGGAGTGTAGCAGAATGCCATTTAGCCCCCATAATGTATTTCTCATTACAGTACTGTACTATAGAATTATAGTAGCTAATTGTTAAAGTTTTGCTGTAAATTTACAGCAATTTGTTACAGTGTAGCTTTATGCAATGTCAACTATGGCGGTGTCCCAAATGGCTCCCTATTCCCTATATAGTGCACTACTTTTGATCAGGGCCCATATACGGCTCTAGGAATAGTGTGTCATTTGGAATGTCCCAAAAGGATCAGCTCCATTAATGATTTTCAAAGTGTTTTAACATTATTTTATTTCTGCACGTCATGAACAATTATTTAAAAATTCTGCACATCATGAGAAATTACCGGTATTCAAACACTGTGGCGCTGTTTCCCGGACACAGATTAAGCCTAGTCCCGGACTTAAAAACACTTTCAATGGAGATGTTTAAAGTCCCAGTGCAGTTTAGAACGCGATTTCCACACCATGAGGTTGGAATAATACTGTGAAATTGTGAATACATTTTGGTGTAAGAGCTGTTTGAAAAGACTGCCTGAAATTTCAGTTTGTTTTGGAGGGATGGAATTTTCACCAGGCGGCAAATTAGTTAGGCCAATAAGAAAGAGAGTTCCAAACCTCTCTGCCAATAACAGCTAGTGTTCTGTTTTCCCCTCCTCACCAGGCCACTCCCAGACAGTCCTAACAAAATTGTTGCTTGTGAAATTGCTCTTTGCCAAGAAGCTATTTTTGACCATTTTAATTTAAAACATGTCACAGTAAGGTACTTAATTGTTACCCAGAAATTATTTGATATTGAGATAAAAACGGCTGCATTGGTTAATAATCAACCCAGAAATATTTATTTTATAACACCACTGTATTCTATTCCAAAAGGGTACAAAAATGTAGGGGAAAACAAACCAGTCGGTTATCAAAGGAGAGGGATCTATATATGTGGAGACGGCGGTGCGTAAGAATCCTGAATTTACTCAATAACGTGGCGGCGGTACTGGGGAGTGTCTCGGAGGATGTGAGAGAAATGTTGGGCGAGCATTCCATGCCCAAAACAGATGGTCTTAAAAACAGGAGCAGCTGAATATGAGCCCCTCTCCCCCCCTGTGTGGGCCTGGCTGCTCCCCTCCCTGTGTAAATTAACCCCTTAGAACACTTGGAGGGGAATGGGGAAAGGGGGAGGACAAGAGAGGGGGAGAACGGGAGCTAAACTAACTGATCAAGACAAGGGAAGCAAACCTGCAAACCAAAGAGACCTGTCGTACATGTAAAAAAAAATATATTGAATGAACCGTACTGCGGTCACAGGAACAAGACCTGACTTGCTGAAGTCACTGAAAAAGCAGGAGTCTCATTGTCACCCCACTTCATAGCCACTGCACAGCCAATAAACGGTGTATGTCTCTAATCAAATTTTTAGACATTCATATTTTGAACGGAAAGAAGCATGCTCTTAGCAATAGGATCCCAGGACTATGGGTCGGTCGGATTGCTTCCCACGTGTGTAGTCTGCATTCTTCCCCAGTGCTCACATTTCATATGAGGGCCCTCAGATATGCGAGGCTGACAGTTACACATCACTACTGCTCCTGATAGGCCCACGTTATGTCACCAGTCTGCTGACAGCGGCAGTAAATAGAGGTTTTTATGAGTGTCGTGTATAATGACAGACATGAGAAATTGGCATTTTTACTACAGCACTGCTTAGCTGTTGGACTGGGGTCTAACAGACACCTGACCCCCTGTCATCATCAGCTGATGCCATGTGTTAAAGTACACACATTTAAATAGTACTAGTATCTCCTACTTCCGGCGCCGAAAAGTGATGGCCGCCTCGCTTCGCGTTCCTTGGAAAATATGCAGTATTTTGTTTTTTTATGTGTTATTTCTTACATCGGTACCCCAGGTAATCTTAGGTTTCATTACATACAGTCGGGAGGAACTACTGAATATACGATTAACGTCAACTCATCATCGTTCCTACCAGGAATATGACTTTCCCGAAACGGATCCAGTGTTTTGCCTTCCACCCAATACAATGGATCTGATCCCAGCCGGCGACCCTGTGCGACGCTGAAAAAGGGGCAAACGAGGCGGTCTCGTGGTCAGGCTTCGGAGACGGGCACATCGCGCTCCACTCCCTAGCATACTACTCGCCAATGTCCAGTCTCTTGACAATAAGG
The DNA here is from genome assembly GCF_045679555.1 of Salvelinus alpinus. Lineage (NCBI taxonomy): Eukaryota > Metazoa > Chordata > Actinopteri > Salmoniformes > Salmonidae > Salvelinus > Salvelinus alpinus. The sequence goes on from NC_092095.1 coordinate 34,008,851, forward strand.
TTGATGAAATCCGAGCACGGGTAGCATTCCAGAGAGACATCAGGGATTGCAACGTGCTCTGCTTCACGGAAACATGGCTAACTCAAGGGACGCTAACGGAGTCGGTGCAGCCAGCTGGTTTCTTCATGCATCGCGCCGACAGAAACAAACATCTTTCCGGTAAGAAGAGGGGCGGGGGGGTATGCCTTATGATTAACGAGAAGTGGTGTGATCATCATAACAACACACAGGAACTCAAGTCATTCTGTTCACCTGATCTAGAACTCCTCACAATCAAATGTCGACCGCATTATCTACCAAGGGAATTCTCTTCAATCATAATCACAGCCGTATATATTCCCCCCCAAGCAGACACATCGATGGCCCTGAACGAACTTTATCTGACTCTTTGTAAACTGGAAACCACACACCCTGAGGCTGCATTCATCGTAGCTGGGGATTTTAACAAGGCTAATCTAAGAACAAAACTCCCTAAATTCTATCAGCATATCGATTGTGCTACCAGGGCTGGAAAAACCCTAGATCATTGTTATACTAATTTCCGCGACGCATATAAGGCCCTCCCCCGCCCCCCTTTCGGAAAAGCTGACCACGACTCCATTTTGTTGATTCCAGCCTACAAACAGAAACTCAAACAACAAGCTCCCGCGCTCAGGTCTGTTCAACGCTGGTCCGACCAATCTGAATCCACGCTTCAAGACTGCTTCGATCACGCGGATTGGAATATGTTCCGCATCGCGTCCAACAACAATATTGACGAATATGCTGATTCGGTGAGCGAGTTCATTAGGAAGTGCATTGACGATGTCGTACCCACAGCAACGATTAAAACATTCCCAAACCAGAAACCGTGGATTGACGGCAGCATTCGCGTGAAACTGAAAGCGCGAACCACTGCTTTTAACCAGGGCAAGGTGACCGGAAGCATGACCGAATACAAACAGTGTAGCTATTCTCTCCGCAAGGCAATCAAACAGGCTAAGTCCCAGTACAGAGACAAAATCGAGTCGCAATTCAACAGCTCAGACACAAGAGGTATGTGGCAGGGTCTACAGTCAATCACGGATTACAAAAAGAAAACCAGCCCCGTCGCGGACCAGGATGTCTTGCTCCCAGACAGGCTAAACAACTTTTTTGCCCGCTTTGAGGACAATACAGTGCCACTGACACGGCCCCCTACCAAAACCTGCGGGCTCTCCTTCACTGCAGCCGAGGTGAGTAAAACATTTAAACGTGTTAACCCTCGCAAGGCTGCAGGCCCAGACGGCATTCCCAGCCGCGTCCTCAGAGCATGCGCAGACCAGCTGGCTGGTGTGTTTACGGACATATTCAATCAATCCTTATCCCAGTCTGCTGTTCCCACATGCTTCAAGAGGGCCACCATTGTTCCTGTTCCCAAGAAAGCTAAGGTAACTGAGCTAAACGACTACCGCCCCGTAGCACTCACTTCCGTCATCATGAAGTGCTTTGAGAGACTAGTCAAGGACCATATCACCTCCACCCTACCGGACACCCTAGACCCACTCCAATTTGCTTACCGACCCAATAGGTCCACAGACGACGCAATCGCAACCACACTGCACACTGCCCTAACCCATCTGGACAAGAGGAATACCCATGTGAGAATGCTGTTCATCGATTACAGCTCAGCATTTAACACCATAGTACCCTCCAAACTCGTCATCAAGCTCGAGACCCTGGGTCTCGACCCCGCCCTGTGCAACTGGGTCCTGGACTTCCTGACGGGCCGCCCCCAGGTGGTGAGGGTAGGTAACAACATCTCCACCCCGCTGATCCTCAACACTGGGGCCCCACAAGGGTGCGTTCTGAGCCCTCTCCTGTACTCCCTGTTCACCCACGACTGCGTGGCCATGCACGCCTCCAACTCAATCATCAAGTTTGCGGATGACACTACAGTGGTAGGCTTGATTACCAACAACGACGAGACGGCCTACAGGGAGGAGGTGAGGGCCCTCGGAGTGTGGTGTCAGGAAAATAACCTCACACTCAACGTCAACAAAACAAAGGAGATGATTGTGGACTTCAGGAAACAGCAGAGGGAGCACCCCCCTATCCACATCGACGGGTCAGTAGTGGAGAAGGTGGAAAGTTTTAAGTTCCTCGGTGTACACATCACGGACAAACTGAATTGGTCCACCCACACAGACAGCGTTGTGAAGAAGGCGCAGCAGCGCCTCTTCAACCTCAGGAGGCTGAAGAAATTCGGCTTGTCACCAAAAGCACTCACAAACTTCTACAGATGCACAATCGAGAGCATCCTGTCGGGCTGTATCACCGCCTGGTACGGCAACTGCTCCGCCCACAACCGTAAGGCTCTCCAGAGGGTAGTGAGGTCTGCAGAACGCATCACCAGGGGCAAACTACCTGCCCTCCAGGACACCTACACCACCCGATGTCACAGGAAGGCCATAAAGATCATCAAGGACAACAACCACCCAAGCCACTGCCTGTTCACCCCGCTATCATCCAGAAGGCGAGGTCAGTACAGGTGCATCAAAGCAGGGACCGAGAGACTGAAAAACAGCTTCTATCTCAAGGCCATCAGACTGTTAAACAGCCACCACTAACATTTAGCGGCCGCTGCCAACATACTGACTCAACTCCAGCCACTTTAAAAATGGGAATTGATGGAAATTATGTAAAAATGTACCACTAGCCACTTTAAACTATGCCACTTTATGTTTACATACCCTACAGTACTCATCTCATATGTATATACCGTACTCTATACCATCTACTGCATCTGCCATGCCGTTCTGTACCACCACTCATTCATATATCTTTATGTACATATTCTTTATCCCTTTACACTTGTGTGTGTGTGTAAGGTAGTAGTTGTGGAATTGTTAGGTTAGATTACTTGTTGGTTATTACTGCATTGTCGGAACTAGAAGCACAAGCATTTCGCTACACTCACATTAACATCTGCTAACCATGTGTATGTGACTAATAAAATTTGATTTGATTTGATTTAGATTGGGGGTTTTTGGCTTCCATTGCGGAATTGTCTTGAGTGCTATATATGTATATGTTTTATTTTTTTGAAGATTCAATAAATACTCATAAGGTTTTAAATGGAACCTGTAAGGTGCTATAAATAACCCTAAGGTTCTATAAAGAAACATAAAAAAAAGCTTCTATATAGCAACATAAAAAAAGGGTTCCACTATGGTAACAACCATTTTTGGGGCTATATACAGTAGAATCCTTTTTTTAATGGCTCTTTATAGGAGAATGTTCATACAAAATAACCTCTCAATCTTAAAATTCCATGTGATATTATTATGTTAACTGACGATTTGAATCAAGAAAGCTACCTTTGGAACAGCTGGGGGTCCCCGAGAAGAGAATTGACAGCCACTGACTGATTTAGTCAACCATTCTTAATTGACACAAGGCCATACATGAGTCTTTCACAAAACACTGTCACTAGCCATAGTGATATATAATATTTAATTGCGTAACACAACACATTACATTAGATCAACTGGAATGAAACTCTCACTCACGGTTGCACAAAAAGAGCTGTGAGCCGCCTCCACTACCTTTTAATTATCACTAAAAGAGCAAAGAATCCTTTTGTGCACTGTAAAGAACCATTGAAGGGCTCAAAATGGTTGCGTGAGTCATTATGGTTCCACATAAAACCATCACCCTTACCAAATAACCCCACGTTTTTTTGTGTGTAGTTGTTTGCGTATGTCTGAGACTGAAGCGCAGATCTGGGTTGAAATACTACACTGAACTAAAATATAAATGCAACATGTAAAGTGTTGGTCCCATGTTTCATGAGCTGAAATAAAAGATCTCAGAAATTTTCCAACCGCACCAAAATATTATTTCTCTCAAATTCTGTGCTGAAATTCATTTACATCCCTGTAAGTGAGCATTTCTCCTTTGCCAAGATAATCCATCCACCTGACAGGTGTGGCATATCAAAAAGCTGATTAAACAGCATGATCGTTACACAGGTGCACCTTGTGCTGGGGACAATAAAAGGCCACTCTAAAATGTGCAGTTTTGACACATAACACAATGCCACAGTCTCATGTTTTGAGGGAGCGTGCAATTGGCATGCTGACTGCAGGAATGTCCACCAGAGCGACTTCATCTCGGGACTAACAACACCCGTGCCAATATATCCTCCAAACACCAGCTTCTTGGGCATTATCACTTAAATACATTACACCCAGCCAATAAAAAAAGTTATCCTTTATGACATTGAGGATAATGTCACTCTTCTCTTGACCAGGACCCCAAAGTATCAAGCGTCTCAGAGTAGGAGTGCTGATATAGGATCAGCTCCCCGCTGTCCAAGTCCAGTGCCTTGCAAAAGTATTCATCCCCCTTGGCGTTTTTGCTATTTTGTTGCATTACAACCTGTAATTTAAATTTATTTTTATGTGGATTTCATGTAATGCACATACAAAAAATAGTCCAAATTGGTGAAGTGAAATGAAAAAAATTACTTGTTTAAAATTAAAAACGAAGAAGGGGTGCGTGCATCCACTAAGCAAGGGGTACCACCAAGCAAGTGGCACCATGAAGACCAAGGAGTGCTCCAAACAGGTCAGGGACAAAGTTGTGAAGAAGTACAGATTAGGGTTGGGTTATAAAAAAATATTCAAAACTTTGAACATCCCACAGAGCACCATTAAATCCATTATTAAAGAAATGGAAAGAATATGGCACCACAACAAACCTGCCAAGAGAGGGCCGCCCACCAAAACTCACAGACCAGGCAAGGAGGGCATTAATCAGTGAAGTAACAAAGAGACCAAAGATAACCCTGAAGGAGCTGCAAAGCTCCACAGCGGAGATTGGAGTATCTGTCCATAGGACCACTTTAAGCCATACACTCCACAGTGTTGGGCTTTACGGAAGAGTGTCCAGAAAAAAGCCATTGCTTAAAGAAAAAAATCTTACCCATTGTGAAAACTGATCCTTGATGAGCATAGAGATGCTTGATACATATGGCACGGAATAAATCAGAATCCCTGCACTGATAGTGTCACCACATTTTCTCCAATCTCTGATCTGAATGCTTATCAATGCCTGATCACCTCCCATGTAATCCATCAATTACCCATAACCGTCTCCTAGCGCATAAATCAAAGTGATAATGCCAGAGTACTAAGCGTTAGCAATTAGGTCAACCAACGTCCATAGAGAATGGCTAACAAGGTGCTAATCAATAAACAACACACTCATGCTGATCACATGCTGTATGGTTATGAGCAAGGAGATACCTTCCCCAGGCTACTACTGTATTCCCTGTGACATCACAATACTGATGTGAAACCAGTCTGTCTGTAGTGGGAAGCATGCCACGGCAAACACCAATCAAACCAGACCAACATTCCAAGAACTGCGACAGCCCCGGACACCCCTGGGCGTTTGCATGCAGCTTGCTGATGCTGAGAACGCTCGGCATCAGCAAGGTGCACGTAAACGCCCTGGACCAGAGCTACCCAAAACCCAGCCCTCCCATCCCCATCCCCATCTCCACCTGGCCCATTTGATGAAGTATGGCAGGTGGTTGAGCAGATTGAATGTATAGAAGGAATATCTGGTAATCTCTGTAAACGTCCAAACGGCCAAGAAGAGGATTACACTTTCTTCGTTCTGGATCTTCCAACAAAGAACGGAACAAAACAAGGAGGGAGAAGATAGTTAACACTTAAGGGGGTCCATGTTGAACAGTAGGACACTACTACAGTTGGCCGCCAGGGGGGTCAGCTTTCCGTTCCCCAATCCTAAACTTAACCATTATTGGGGAAAATGCTAAACTGAACCAAGACCAGTGTCTCTGGGGAACTTCACCTCACACCAACTCCAACTCCATAAATGAGATAGTCACCTGTTTGATGCTGTTGGTGATGAACCACACCATGAAGATTCGTGAACATACTTGAACCCCGGTCACAATTACAGAGGTCCTCACGATTCCTATACGACAAGAACCATGGAAATCAACATTAACGTCAGAAGTAGGAGATCTGGTTATATTCACATTGCATGGTTGTCATTCAAGACCATACATACCGATTGCACAATGCACCACCTGAAAGACAACAAATAAGAATCAGTGACTCGTGGCCTTGGGTGGTCTAGCGGTCTAAGCCGCTGCCTCTGGAGTACATGTATGATATACCGCTGCCAGCATGTATTAGAATCCGGCCCATTGCACTTTTAGAACTCCATGTTTCTCTAACGCATAACCAAACAAAATACTTAAAAAACAGAATCAGGTGAATTATCTCTTCTCACTTCTTAGTATTAACCAAGGATCTCAGTATCAAAGCTCAGCTTCAGAGTATTTAAAGCTCACATTAGAAGGATCTTACCAATCATTTCAGCGTTTAACTGTTTTATAATCTGTTTTCATGGAACACTTTGAGACGAGTGTGTGTTTGTGTGAATGTGGCTACTAGTGAACTATGATGATATTTCAGAAACTCACCTCAACTAACGCAATGGTCTGGAAAAACTTGAGTGTCCTTGCTATACTTTTGTACAGACCCTTGTGTGTGCCTTTCTGGACGTAGAAGCGCATCATTGCCATAGCCAAAACCAGCCACCTGGAAAAGAGACAATATTTACAACATCTGAAACGACTTTAATGCTAAATACAGTTTAAGTGTGCATGAGAAGGACAAAGATTACTTAATAGATACACTATATATACAAAAGTCTGTGTATAAAATCGAGCACACAGCCCTGCAATCTCCATAGACAAACATTGGTAGTAGAATGTCCTTACTAAAGAGCTCCGTGACTTTCAATGTGGCACCATCATAGGATGCCACCTTTTCAACAAGTCAGTTTGTCACGTTTCTTCCCTGCTAAAGCTGCCCCGGTCAACTGTAAGTGCTGTTATTGTGAAGTGGAAACGTCTAGGAGAAACAACGGCTCAGCCGTGAAGTGGTAGGCCACACAAGCTCACAGAACGGGACCAGTGAGAGTTGAAGTGCCTAAAAATGTTTTGTCCTCGGTTGCAACACTCACTAACGCGTTCCAAACTGCCCCCGGAAGAAACATCAGCACAAGAACTGTTCAACGGGAGCTTCATAAAATGGGTTTCTATGGCCGAGCAGCCGCACACAAGCCTAAGATCACCATGTGCAATGCCAAGCGCCGGCTGGAGTGATGTAAAGCTCGCCACCATTGGATTCTGAAGCTGTGGAAATGCGCTCTCTGGAGTGATGAATCACGCTTTACCATCTGGCTGTCCGACAGATGAATCTGGGTTTGGCGGATGCCAGGAGAACGCTACCTGCCCTAATGCATAGTGCCAACTGTAAAGTTTGGTGGAGGAGGAATAATGGTCTGGGGCTGTTTTTCATGGTAGATCCAGTGAAGGGAAATCTTAATGCTACAGCATACAATGACATTCTAGACAATTCTGTGCTTCCAACTTTGCGGCAACAGTTTGGGGAAAGCCCTTTCCTGTTTTAGTATGACAATGACCCCATGCACAAAGCGAGGTCCATACAGAAATTGTTTGTCAAGATCGGTGTGGAAGAACTTGACTGACCTGGAACGCCGACTGCGAGCCAGACCTACTCGCCCAACATCCGTGCTCGACCTCACTAATGCTCTTGTGGCAGAATGGAAACAAGTCCCGGCAGCAATGTTCCAACATCTAGTGGAAAGCCTTCCCAGAAGAGTGGATGCTGTTATAGCATATTAATGCCCATGACTTTGGAATGAGATGTTCACTGATGTATTGTACCACTTTAGAGTTAGAGCTCAAAAGTTATTGGTTCAATCACTTTGTTCCCATAGTTAAGGTTGGGGTTTTTAGCTTTTTCGGTCTCAACTTTTATGACCTAACCTACTTGTGTGTGATTGTTGACCTATGTAGTTTTCCAGTACTATTGTCAGCAAGTAGCATTGACACCAGCTAAACTTGTATGCCTCATCACCAATGATGCGTCCCAAATGGCACCATATTCCTCACATAGACCACTACTTCTGACCAGGGCTCTAGTCAAAAGTAGTGCACTATGTAGTGAATAAGGTGCCATTTGGGACGCATCCACAGCGTCAGTTGGGGAAACAGCAAGGGCCAACTCCCTTCTACACGACATCTAAGGCCTTGTACACACTGCAGGCCTTAATACTCAAATCAGTATTGTTTTTCAAATCCGTTTTGGAGTACTGACTGTCCAAACATCAAGTTACAAGTGATCAAATCAGATGTGTGTTCAGACAACAGTCATTTGCTATCCTGGCTACGCTAGTTGTCATAGTAACAATGTGTGTGCGTGCAGTGGTGTAGGCTGATTGGTGGTGGTGCTCATACTTTTTATCCCTCAGAAGTTATGTAGCAAGCTAAGGTGACAACAATGCCTGCCATGGACGTGTCCGTGACAACAATGCCTGCCATGGACGTGTCCCAGTTGCTTTGAATGTTCAAAAATCATAGTGTAAGAACACTTGAAAGTTGGATCATATCCTTTGAGGCTTTAAAAAAACGAGTCCTTTTTGGCTAGCCACAGCAGTCACTTAACTAGCTAAGGAGCTGTTTCTCGTTCGAGCACATTTGTTTGTAAACAATTAACAAGCTAGTTACCTACCACATGTTCTTGTCAAACTGTCAACAGAGTAGCTACTGTAGCAAGCACTGAGATATGGCAAATAAAATCTAAAAACCACTTGAGGGCAAATATATCAGATTTGTCTATTCAGACGAGTCGCAATGTCAGGAATCACGAAGGTGGTTTGAAATGTGGCTTGAAATATCTGATTGCATGTGTTTTTTGGCTGTTCAGACTGCAGGAAAAATAACAGATTTGAATTGGATATGAATCTTTTTTTTTTGTCACTTCAAATTGCCAATGTGAACAAGACTTTGTCTCTAGCCTGGTACTTCACAATAATCTATTTATACTGTACATCAGTCATTACAGCACAGCTATAAGCCAGACAGAATGTAAACACAGAATGCTTGGAAAAACACTTTTTTGGTTACTACATGATTCCATATGTGTTATTTCATAGTTTTGATGTATTCACTATTATTCTACAATGTAGAAATTAGTACAAATAAAGAAAAACCCTGGAATGAGTCAGTGTGTCCAAACTTTTGGCTGGTACTGTATATGTGAATAATGAATGAACATTTTTCAAGGAAATCACTGAACAATCTGGTGCAGACACCATTTGTATCTACAATGAAGTATGTTTAATATGTAGAGCACTATACTAAATACAATGCGATCTTTATTGGTCTATTACAATCAGGATACAACACAAATATCTCACAGTAATAAAACCAATAGGTCCTTGTGACCTTTCTGTATAATTATGTTTGAATCAAAATACATGTTTTAGTATTTATACTGAGCAAAAATATAAAGGCAACATGTAAAGTGTTGGTCCCATGTTTCATGAGCTGAAATGAAAGATTGCAAAAATGTTCCACACGAACAAAAAGCTTGTTTCTCTCAAATTTTGTGCACGAATATGTTTACATTCCTGTTTGTGAAATTGTTTGTTTTGCCAAGATAATCCATCCACCTAACAGGTGTGGCATGTAAAATTAGCTGATTAAACAGCATGATCATTACACAAGTGCACCTTGTGCTGCGGACAATAAAAGGCCTGTCTAAAATGTGCATTTTTGTCACACAACACAATGCCACAGATGTCTTAAGTTGAGGGAGCATGCAATTGGCATGCTGACTGCAGGAATATCCACCAGAGCTGTTGCCAGAGAATGCAATGTTAATTTCTCTACCATAAGCAGCCTGCAATGTCGTTTTAGAGAATTTGGCAGAACGTCCAACTGGCCTCACAACCGCAGACCACATGTAACCAGGCCAGCCCAGGACCTCCACATCCGGCTTCTTCACCTGCGGGATCGTCTGAAATGAAACTGTGGGTTTGCACAACCGATTAATTTATGCACAAACTGTCAGAAACTGTCTCAGGGAAGCTCATCTGCGTGCTCGTTGTCCTCACCAGGGTTCTGACCTGTCTGCAGTTTGGTGTCGTAACTGACTTGAGTGGGCAAATGCTCACCTTTGAAATAGCCACTGGCATGCTGGAAAAGTGTGCTCTTCGCGGTTTAATCCCTGTTTCAACTGTACTGGGCAGTATGGCGTTGTGTGGTCAATTGTGGCAGTGGGGTTATGGTATGGGCAGGCATAAGCTAAGGACAACGAACACAATTGCATTTTATCGATGGCAATTTGAATGCTGTGAGATACCGTGACGAGATCCTGAGGCCCATTGTAGTGCCATTAATCCGCCGCCATCACCTAATGTTTCAGCATGATAATACACGGCCCCGTGTTGTAAGGATCTGTACTGAAAATGTCCCAGTTCTTCCATGGCCTGCATACTCGCCAGTTATGTCACCCATTGAGCATGTTTGGGATGCTTTGGATCGACATGTATGACAGCGTGTTCCAGTTCCCGCCAATATCCAGCCTCTTCGCACAGCCATTGAAGAGGAGTGGGACAACATTCCACAGGCCACAATCAACAGCCGGATCAACTCTTTGCAAAGGAGATGTGAAGCGCTGCATGAGACAAATGGTGGTCACACCAGATACTGACTGGTTTTCTGATCCACGCCCCTACCTTTTTTTTAGGGTATCTGTGACCAACAGATGCATATCTGTATTTCCATTCATGTGGAATTCATAGATTAGGTCCCAATGAATGTATTTCAATTGACTGATTTTCTTATACAGTATGAACTGAAATTCAGTGAAATCTTTGAAATTGTTGCATGTTGCATTTCATATTTTTGTTCAATGTAATTGTGGGTCCGTTTTGAGGACCATTTAAAGCTAATTATCCATGGCTTTAGTCATGGGTAAAGATCAGGGTAAACAGAGGTGTGAAAGTTCTTGTACAGAACTTACACAGAAGACCAGGGGCTGTATGTATCATTCGGCTCAGAGTAGGAGTGCTGATCTAGGATCAGGTCCTCCCTGTCCATGTACAGTGGGGCAAAAAAGTATTTAGTCAGTCACCAATTGTGCAAGTTCTCCCACTTTAAAAGATGAGAGAGGCCTGTAATTTTCATCATAGGTACACTTCAACTATAACAGACAAAATGAGAAAAAAAAATCCAGAAAATCACATTGTAGGATTTTTTATGAATTTGTTTGCAAATTATGGTGGAAAATAAGTATTTGGTCAATAACAAAAGTTTATCTCAATACTTTGTTATATACCCTTTGTTGGCAATGACAGAGGTCAAACGTTTTCTGTAAGTCTTCACAAGGTTTTCACACACTGTTGCTGGTATTTTGGCCCATTCCTCCATGCAGATCTCCTCTAGAGCAGTGATGTTTTGGGGCTGTTGCTGGGCAACACGGACTTTCAACTCCCTCCAAAGATTTTCTATGGGGTTGAGTTCTGGAGACTGGCTAGGCCACTCCAGGACCTTGAAATGCTTCTTACGAAGCCACTCCTTCGTTGCCCAGGTGGTGTGTTTGGGATCATTGTCATCCTGAAAGACCCAGCCACGTTTCATCTTCAATGCCCTTGCTGATGGAAGGAGGTTTTCACTCAAAATCTCACGATACATGGCCCCATTCATTCTTTCCTTTACACGGATCAGTCGTCCTGGTCCCTTTGCAGAAAAACAGCCCCAAAGCATGATGTTTCTACCCCCATGCTTCACAGTAGGTATGGTGTTCTTTGGATGCAACTCAGCATTCTTTGTCCTCCAAACACGACGAGTTGGGTTTTTACCAAAAAGTTATATTTTGGTTTCATCTGACCATATGACATTCTCCCAATCTTCTTATGGATTATCCAAATGCTCTCTAGCAAACTTCAGACGGGCCTGGACATGTACTGGCTTAAGCAGGGGGACACGTCTGGCACTGCAGGATTTGAGTCCCTGGCGGCGTAGTGTGTTACTGATGGTAGGCTTTGTTACTTTGGTCCCAGCTCTCTGCAGGTCATTCACTAGGTCCCCCCGTGTGGTTCTGGGATTTTTGCTGACCGTTCTTGTGATCATTTTGACCCCACGGGGTGAGATCTTGCGTGGGGCCCCAGATCGAGGGAGATTATCAGTGGTCTTGTATGTCTTCCATTTCCTAATAATTGCTCCCACAGTTGATTTCTTCAAACCAAGCTGCTTACCTATTGCAGATTCAGTCTTCCCAGCCTGGTGCAGGTCTACAATTTTGTTTCTGGTGTCCTTTGACAGCTCTTTGGTCTTGGCCATAGTGGAGTTTGGAGTGTGACTGTTTGAGGTTGTGGACAGGTGTCTTTTATACTGATAACAAGTTCAAACAGGTGCCATTAATACAGGTAACGAGTGGAGGACAGAGGAGCCTCTTAAAGAAGAAGTTACAGGTCTGTGAGAGCCAGAAATCTTGCTTGTTTGTAGGTGATCAAATACTTATTTTCCACCATAATTTGCAAATAAATTCATAAAAAATCCTACAATGTGATTTTCTGGATTTTTTTTCTCATTTTGTCTGTCATAGTTGAAGTGTACCTATGATGAAAATTACAGGCCTCTCTCATCTTTTTAAGTGTTAGAACTTGCACAATTGGTGGCTGACTAAATACTTTTTTGCCCCACTGTAATCTTTATTATTGGGATCTAAAGGGCAAAACTAATCCTAAATCAACACTCCTACCCTGAGACGCTTGATAAATACAGCCCCTTGTTGAGCTTTACAGAGGAAACAGACTGTGCTCCCTTTAAATTCACTAGTCTACTAGGTCAGCTGTGCGATAGATCTCTGTGAAGGTATGTTTCTGAAGGTGTCTAAGGGTCTCGGCATACAGTTGTTCTTTTCCTCTAAAATAGGTAACTTTACAACAACAAAAAATGTTATAGGATCACAAACACACAGTATTAGCAATGATGGAGGCCAAATTACATAATTTCCTCAACCGTGTCCATTATTTCACTAAAGGTCTTTGCAGACTGCACGTCGGATCCAGTCTTTTACGATTATCCGTCACACTGTGCGAGGTTACCAAATTAAAATCTTGATATCAACCTGGCCAGATTGTACAATTCGCTTCATTTCTGTCGTCACATTCTGCGACATTCTACGATTCCAGGTTAGGGTTTGGCCGGGGTAGGCTGTCATTGTAAATAATAATTTGTTCTTAACTGACTTGCCTAGTTAAATAAAAGTTTCAAAAAATATATCTAATAAAGAATTGGCTTGCGCATGTGCCAGCACCAGCAGCACAAGCCTCACTCTCTGCACGAGAAGAGTTCAGAAAAATATATGCATTTTAGAAATAGTTTTCACATATAAACTTTATATGTCCGAACTCGGAAGCGAATAAGCTTCCCCAAAATAACATGGTCGCTGTGGTAGAACGTTTATTTTGATTGCATTTATCAAAATCCCATCAGTAGCCTGATTTCAGATGTGTCATGTAGGCTAAACAAGTTTATTTGGGAAATCGTTCTTCTTTCACAGCATCTGGAACATTTAAATCAAACTATTATATTAATATGACTATTCACAATAATCGTATTGTGTGCATACTCAATGCCGGCCGGGTTCCTATTGGTCAGTCACCGAGATCGGCTTGTAACACCAGTCACACTTACGTCACACGATAAAGACAAACAAATTCTAACACTGACTGAACTTTGTCGCAGCAAGGTAGTGGTTCTTAAATCGGCAGACCTAGACCATCACAATGAACGAGCGTAGACGTTCAACAATCGTTTACGACATAAGAATTTGCCCATGACGTGGACATTTCGTCTGGGACGGCAAAATCGTGGCATAAAAAGGCTAAAATCGCAGTCTGCAAAGGCCTCAAATTGAAATCACAAATTTTTTGTCACATTTTGACGTCCCTCATTTAGATAATTGAAAAATAGCTTGTGTAAGAACACAAGGTGAGAGGAGGGTATCTGCAGGAACCTGTAAATGTGTGTGACTGGTAATTGGTGGAGAGTGAGTGGGAATTTTCTACAATCACACCTTGATTCGGTATTCATGAGTAAACGGGCTCATAGTAGGATTAGTCCTAGGACATTACACGACATCGTCTAAATCCGACGAGGTGTCAAGTGCCCATGTAAATCTCCACCGTTTATGTGACGTTTCAGAGTGTACCTTGAAGTTAAATCAAACTTTGTCAGGGATTAGTGAGACATACACTACTGCCACCACCTGTTATAAAGGGATGTGCTTCTGCTAAACCAGATTGATCTGATACTTTTGCAGCGACTGCTGTAGCCTAGTGGCTACTGTTCAGTGTTTGAGCTCAGGTGCTAGGTCGATGGGTCAAGTGCTCAAGCTGTGCAACAAGTGTATTATCTGTTTGAAGACACAATCTGTTTGAAAAATCAACATCATTTAGGACCTACTGAATACAACCACTTCAGTGTATTACCTGAGAGTACATTACTATTGTATTGCAAATATATGATCTCTGTCTCAGCACAATAATTCATGAGGGTTTATTTGATGCTAATTAAATTAATGGGGTTTAGGACTTGCAAAACGGTTCTGTTACTAACAGTTACTATCATATAAAGATGATTGGATAATATAGGTGTAGGTTAGTGCTATCATTTGGAGAGAAGGGACAAATGTACACACATGATTTAAAATGTCAATGAATAGTTTGATTCCAATAGTCACTATTTTAACAGCTCTTTGACGGTTTGAATCAACATTGGTATATGTTTACTCTGATCATGTACAGGGGCTTAGAACTACCTCAGTGCGCATGTCTCTTGAACTAGGTAACTGAACCTAGTTTTCACACCTTCATGTAATACTAAAATACCCATTATGTGAGTAGCAGACGACGAATGGGAGCTACAGTACAATGAGTGTAAGTGGAGAAAACATGGCTCCAACAGCTCCATAAATGCGCATTTTACGCATATCTCCAAAAAGTGCCATTCTCAGTTTAAGTGACCCAGACCAATGAAAATGAACTTAAGACATCATCAACAGCTTAATAAATCATTGAAAACTTGACAACTATTAAATTAAGTTCGTTTTGTGTGTTCATTACAAGGACTATACGAACACTAAGTGAAATAATTGCGTCATCGCGCCCGCGCACTTTGTAGCGCATAAACTTGCAGTTATTAAAATCTGCTTATTGGGCATTTCACTCGCCCAAACCGAAGCTCCAGTGTCAGTGCGCTGTCTATACTTATCACTGCAACTGTCGAGGTAGTGCTGGGCATGACGCTGACAAAGTGTAATCGACCGTATTTGGAAAGGCTGAACCCGCGCCGGGGGCCGCACTTGTACCGCCGTTATATTCACTAAAAAGATCCACATATTGATTATTTGAGAATTGTCTACTTGGACACCCTACCTATCAAGTCTTTTACATTTATTTTGCTCACTGTTCAAACTTCATGGGCGCTGTCTGTCACTAAATTCGGCAACAGATTGGGCACTTGCACTGTCAGAGACACCGCGGACCTATAAACAGCCACACGCGCTTGCTCACAGCGCTCTGGTGCATAACGAAGTTTTAAGGGAGTGGCTACTTTATAACCAGCGATAGGGCAGAATAATTGACATACCCGGCCGTCATGGCGATGTTGTAAAATGTAAGCCATGCGACAGCGATGGCACTTTTCGTCCTCTTCTTGTTGTTGTTTTCTTTCTCTTCAACCGAGCCGTCCTCCTCCGTGGACGCCATGGTACGTACGGGGGACAGAGTGGGAAAGTCAGAAACGCTGCGCAAGCGCGATTTGGGGCAGCAGGGTCATGCATCCATGTATCCACGACACCCCTCTCGCGGGACTATTGCTTCACAAGTGCGTGTGGTGGCAAGTCCCTAAGGAAAGTCCCACTGTCGATGAGTCATTCAATCAAACATTTGACCCATAGTGACACTACCAGTAGGCCTTCATTAGAACAATTTAATGTAACTGTAACTGTTCATTAATTCTTGACTACATTCGTTTGAAATGGTAACTACATACATTTATTACTAAAAATAAAAGTCGTTTTGTAGCCTGATGAACAGTTTAGGCCTACATTGATAATAAGACGTTTGATGTCATCCTAATCCTCTGTGCCATACATATTAGTCTTCTCAAATCTATAAATACCAATCCATTTAAAATAGCTTCAGCTTGTTTTAAGTGTGGATAAATAGATAGGCAATTGGGGCGTTCAACTTCAAAAAAAATGTGTCCTTCAACATCACTAATCCAAATGATCTCCACTTTATGTTGAATTTTCTTTCAGATCTCTTCCCAATCGCTGATCTCTTTCAGATTTACAGTAGGGTACTGCCCTCTGCCTTCAGGGGCTAGAAGTAGATTTGGGGAGGATCTCAATTGCATTCTTCTCACGTCCTCTCTCCTTTATCCTTGCCTCCTTCTCAAAACCCATTGGAGGAGAAGGTTGAAGGTTCGAGGGGCCTGACCTCTGGCTTTTTCATCCAATGGGTTTTGAGGAGGCGAGGAGAGAGGATGCAAGGTTTGTGGAATTGAGATTCTCCCTTGGTATGATCAGGGTTGCATTCAAAACCCCAAATCTTTTAGTTTTTAAATGTATTTGGGCCGGGTTAATTCCCTGCAGTCAAATGACAAAATCGCCCTCTAGTGGCTTCATGGGTCGAATGTTATAAATATTTTTCATAATTTCACAATGAATAAACATGTTTTTTTCAATTACAACTGAAAATCTGGTGTTTTAGTTTTCTTATATTTCAGTAATATGTGATGTATATAAAGTGTAATATTGGGATGCAAACTCAAAATTGAATAAATTTCAACTCTATATCTACAGGTGTCTTCTTTTTCATAAGTCCATAACCATGTGTTTGAGGTAGATTTGTGTAAAACTACCATGTGTGACCCTGATTTAGCCCACTGCAGTAAAAGGTGCAGTGTTGGACTGGGTTAAAGGGACAGTGTTGGCCTGGGTTAAAGGGACAGTGTTGGACTGGGTTAAAGGTTAAAGGAGTAGTGTTGGACTGGGTTAAAGGAGTAGTGTTGGACTGGGTTAAAGGAGTAGTGTTGGACTGGGCTAGAGGGACAGTGTTGGACTGGGTTAAAGGAGCAGTGTTGGACTGGGTTAAAGGAGTAGTGTTGGACTGGGTTAGAGGGACAGTGTTGGACTGGGTTAAAGGAGTACTGTTGGGACTGGGACTGGGTTAGAGGGACAGTGTTGGACTGGGTTAAAGGAGTACTGTTGGGACTGGGTTAAAGGAGTAGTGGAGACACAGCCTGAGAAAGTGCATCACTGCAGGATGTAAAATTAGCTCCTCTCGTAGTGCCCAGTAGAAATTTGTGTAAACTAAAGACGCCAGCAAATATAGTGCAGGCCACATAATCCTGATCCAGTAACAAGTGCTCAAATTTCTGTCTCAGCGTTGGTTTCAACAGTGTGTGTGTGTGTGTGTGTGCGCATGAGTTTGTGTGTGTGTGTTCATATCACTATCTCCTTTCTTTACTACTCTCTGTGTGTGAATGACATGGAGATCGTGGGCATCATTCACACCTCAGTGATTGAATCACAGACATCCTCCCCTTGTTGGTGTAATCTCTTGCCAAGTGTGTCCTTATGCTCAAAGAAGGCATCTGGCCAGATGAGGAGGGTAGGCTATCATCAACTCTCTGAAACTGATAGTCATCAGGGTCGTTCCACAAAAAGAGTGCCTTTTGTGCCCGTATGAATCTTTAAAGATTTATTTTTCACCAACATTGGATTTTCCTTTCTGGGATAGGCGTCTCGCTAGCGGGACAACTTCCGGTGAAACTGGAGGGCGCGCAATTCAAATAAATAATCATACAAATTATGGAAATTAAACATGTAGGTACATACAAGTGTCTTATATCGGTTGAAAGCTTAAATTATTGTTAATCTAACTGCACTGTCCGATTTACAGTAGCCATTACAGCGAAAGCATGCCATGCGATTGTTTGAGGACGGCGCCCCACATCAAAATATTTTTCCACCGGCACAGGTTTCATAAATTCACAAATAGCGATTAAATATTCACTTACTTTTTAAAAATCTTCCTCTGATTTGTCATCCAAAGGGTCCCAGCTATAACATGTAGTGTCGTTTTGTTAGATAAAATCCTTCTTATATCCCAAAAAGTCAGGTTAGTTTGCGCCATCGATTTGAGTAATCCACTCGTTCAACATGCGGAGAAAGGAATCCAAAAATCTACCGCTAAACTTTGTTAAAACAAGTCAAAATACATTCTATTTAACTAGGCAAGTCAGTTAAGAACAAATTCTTATTTTCAATGACGGCCTAGGAACAGTGGGTTAACTGCCTTGTTCAGGGGCAGAACGACAGATTTGTACCTTGTCAGCTGAGGGATTTGAAGTTGCAGCCTTTTGGTTACTAGCCCAATGCTCTAAACACTAGGCTACCCTGCCACCCCTATTGACTCCTCAGATAACCTAAAATGTAATCAAACTGCAATATTTCATATGGAAAGAAGTATGTTCGCTCGCTCAAACACGAATTTCCAATAGTGTGTCCCAGTACTAAAACTCATATTTATTACTCGTTTTGGAAGAAACAAGCCTGAAACCTTGAACATAGAGTGCAGAAGCCATAGGAATTGCATACTGGGAGCTAGATTTAAATATTTCCCTATACTTTCCATTGTAAGAGCATGGGCTCTCTCCAAAAAAAAATCTGGTTGGTTTATCTTTGGATTTTCTCCTACCATATCTATTCCGAGGCAGTTTACTTTGAGCACGTCAGTCAGGTGGAAATTGAGAAAAAAGGACCCTAGCCTGAAGAAGTTTTTAAAATTAAAAGTCTGTTATATTAAAAATGCACTACCAACCCGTAGCACTCACATCTGTAGCCATGAAGTGCTTTGAAAGACTGGTCATGGCTCACATCAACACCGTTATCCCAGAAACCCTAGACCCACTCCAATTTGCATACCGCCCTAACAGATCCACAGATGATGCAATCTCTATTGGATCCTGGACATCCTGACGGGCTGCCCCCAGGTGGTAAGGGTAGGTAACAACACATCCGCCATGCTGATCCTCAACACAGGGGCCCCTCAGAGGTGCGTGCTTAGTCCCCTCCTGTACTCCCTGTTCACTCATGACTGCATAGCCAGGCACGACTCCAACACTATCATTAAGTTTCCCGATGACACAACAGTGGTAGGCTTGATCACCGACAGCGACGAGACAGCCTATAGGGAGGAGGTCAGAGACCTGGCCATGTGGTGCCAGGACAACAACCTCTCCCTCAACATGAGCAAGACAAAGGGCATGATTGTAGACTACAGGAAAAGAGGACCGAGCATGCCCCCATTCTCATCAACGGGGCTGTAGTGGAGCAGGTTGAGAGCTTCAAGTTCCTTGGTGTCCACATCACCAACAAACTAACATGGTCCAAGCACACAGAGACAGTCGTGAAGAGGGCATGACAAAACCTATTCCCCCTCAGGAGACTGAAACGATTTGGCATGGGTCCTCAGATCCTCAAAAGGTTCTACAGCTGCACCATCGAGAGCATCCTGACTGGTTGCATCACTGCCTGGTATGGCAACTGCGCGGGCCTCCGACCGCAAGGCACTACAGAGGGTAGTGCGTACGGCCCAGGACATCACTGGGGCCAAGCTTCCTGCCATCCAGGACCTCTATACCAGGCGGTGTCAGAGTGAGGCCCTAAAAATTGTCAATGACTCCATCCACCCTAGTCATAGACTGTTCTGTCTGCTACCGCACGGCAAGCGGCCCAGGAGCGCCAAGTCTAGGTCCAAAAGGCTTCTAAACAGCTTATACCCCCAAGACATAAGACTCCTGAACATCTAATCAAATGGCTACCCAGACTATTTGCATTGCCCCCTTCCTCTGCTACTCTCTGTTGTAATCATCTATGCATATTCACTTTAATAACTCTACCTATATGTCCATATTACCTCAATTACCTCGACTAACCGGTACACCCGCATATTGACTCTGTACCGATATCCCCCTGTATATAGTCTCGCTATTGTTATTTTCCAGCTGCTCATAAATTACTTGTTACTTTTATTTCTTATTCATATTTTTTTAAACTGCATTGTTGGTTAGGGGCTCGTAAGTAAGCATTTCACTGTATGGTCTACACCTGTTGTATTCGGCGCATGTGACTAATAACATTTGAATTGATTTGATTTATTAAAGTGGCATTATTAAAGTGACTAGTGATCCATTTATTAAAGTGGCCAATGATTTCAAGTCTGCATGTAGGCAGCAGCCTCTCTGTGTTAGTGATGGCTGTTTAATAGTCTGATTGCCTTGAGATAGAAGCTATTTTTCAGTCTCTTGGTCCCAGCTTTGATGCACCTATACTGACCTCGCCTTTTGGATGGTAGCAGGGTGAACAGGCAGTGGCTATGGTGCTTGTTGTCCTTAATGATCTTTTTGGCCTTCCTGTGACATTGGGTGCTGTAGGTGTCCTGGAGGGCATTCTGATTGGTCAGACCAGTGTTGAATAGTCCTTGTCATGTGTACATCCTGTTTGAGTTTCTGCCATTAGGAAGGGAGGAGCAAAATGTAATCGTGGTTTGATTTGCCGAAATGAGGGCGGGGGAGGGCCTTGTATCCATCGCAGAAGTTAGAGTAGCTGACATTTCTATGTGTTTTTGGTTCAGTGTCCCAAAAAGTTACCTATTGCAGCTTTAAAACCTCTACAGGATCGGTGGGTCCCCTGCGGAATGGTTGAGCTAACGTAGGCTAATGCGATTAGCATGAGGTTGTAGGTAACAAGAATATTTCCGAGGACATAGACATATCTGATAATGGCAGAAAGCTTAAATTCTTGTTAATCTAACCGCACTGTCCAATTTACAGTAGTTATTACAGTGAAAGAATACCATGCTATTGTTTGAGGAGAGTGCACATTTTATGAACTTGAAAAGTTATTAATAATCCAATTAGGCACATTTGGGCAGTCTTGATACATTTTTTTTTACAGAAATGCAATGGTTCATTGGATTAGTATAACACTTTGCCAGTAGACTGCTGCCATCTAGTGGCTAAAATCTAAATTGCAACTGCGCTGGAATAACACAATATCGCCTTTCTCTTGCGTTTCAAAGATGATCTAATGTGTTATATTCTCCTACGTTAATTTCACATTTCCACAAACTTTAAAGTGTTTCCTTTCAAATTGTATCAAGAATATGCATATCCTTGCTGAGTTACAGGCAGTTAGATTTGGCTATGTAATTTTAGGCAAAAATTGGGGGAAAAGGGGCGGATCCTTAAATTAAATGCCATTTTATATAGACCACATGGAGAATTGAATAAATCATATTTAATATAGGAATAAATACTTGCTTAAGTGCCAACATTTTACATTTTGACAGGTCCCTCAGTGCACCCTCTGTTATTTCGAGGAAGATTTTAACCCACTTAACCCCAACATTTCTCCAAGTTTTCACCATCATTGAAAAGCCCTAGTTATTTTGTTGCTTTGACAAAGTCATTTCTGAAGATTGTTATTTGTTTAATCTGATTAGAGATTCATGTCCCTCATTTTAAGGTCAACCCTGTTACGTGAACTGAACTCAATTTTTTGGGGTGAAACTATTCCTTTTAAAAACATTTTTTTCCAAAAGAAACATTGAACATCTAATAGTCAAATCATAGTGTAAAAGCAGGTGAGCTGGGTCTACTCGTTTCAGAAATGTTCCGGTGTTTTGTGGTGGGAAACTGAGCATATCAACCCTGTTACCAAAAGATAGACAGGCTAGAAATGTTTTAACAATTGAAATTTAACAATTGCATTCAATTGTCACTCTCAGTTGCACACAACGAGCTTCATTTCCCCCTGTCACAAGGGGATTTATTGCTGATTGCAGATGAAATCATCAACCCTGTTACAGTCAACCTTGTTACTTTATGTAAAATAATAAATAACGGTTACTTCTCTGAAAATGTTGAGCTGTCAAGAGGTGAAAAACAAGGTCGCCCTCTGTCACCATAACTATTTATTATGGCCATTGAAGTGTTAGCGGTAAAAATCCGATCCAATGATAACATTAAGGGGATAAAAATGAATAGTTAAGAGACAAAACTATCAATATACATCGATGATTCAAGAGTTCTCTTGAATCCTAAATATTCAACCTTGAAGGGCCTTATTGAGGACCTGGATCATTTTTCCAGTTTTTCTGGACTAAAACCCAACTATGATAAGTGTACTATATATTAAATTGCCATGTGGTCTCCTGATTAAATGGGTGGATGGGGAAGTTGATGTGCTTGGTGTACATATCCCGTAAAAAGACTAACGCTCTTGAAACTATTAACTTTCATAGTAAACTTAACAAAATAAATAGGATCTTGAAACCGTGGACAGGGACGGAAAATCGACGAAAATCTACCTGTCCATCTACGGAAAAATTACTCTGATTTATTCCCTGATATCGCAGTTTATGTATCTGTTAATGGCTCTACCGGTTCCATGAGAATCTTTTTTAAAGTAATGTGAGAAAATAATATTTTGTTTGATTTGAAATATTAAACCAGACAATGTTAAACAGGCTTATTTATATAGCGAACATGAGTTTGGAGGGTAAAAACGAATGAATATTAAGGCATTAAACCTCTCACTTAAAGCCTCCATTATATCTAAATTATATCTTAATCCAAACGGTATGTTTTTATTCAACATTTTACTGCAGGCCAAATCAAGGTCACTGATTGAGAACCATATTTAGGTAGCCTGTTTTCTAGTGTGTTTTGTGGGTGGTTATTTTCAGTCTTTGTGTGTCTGCACCAGATAGAACTGTTTCGGTTTTCACTTTGTTGTTTTGTATTTTGAAGTGTTCACTTTCATTAAATAAGATGAACACTTACCACGCTGCACCTTGGTCCTCTCTTTCTCCCGACGACAACCGTTACAAGACTGAAATATAACAAAACTGTTTGACGTAGAAACACAAGATTTTCATTGTTTTTTAAATAAATAATGTTTATTAATTTTTTTAACCATTATTTTACCAGGTAAGTTGACTGAGAACACATTCTCATTTGCAGCAACGACCTGGGGAATAGTTACAGGGGAGAGGAGGGGGATGAATGAGCCAATTGTAAACTGGGGATTATTAGGTGACTGTGATGGTTGAGGGCCAGATTGGGAATTTAGCCAGGACACCGGGGTTAACACCCCTACTCTTACGATAAGTGCCATGGGATCTTTAATGACCTCAGAGAGTCAGGACACCCGTTTAACGTCCCATCCGAAAGACGGCACCCTACACAGAGCAGTGTCCCCAATCACTGCCCTGGGGCATTGGGATCTTTGTTTAGACCAGAGGAAAGAGTGCCTCCTACTGGCCCTCCAACACCACTTCCAGCAGCACCTGGTCTCCCATCCAGGGACTGACCAGGACCAACCCTGCTTAGCTTCAGAAGCAAGCCAGCAGTGGTATGCAGGGTGGTATGCTGCTTAATTATGAATTATGAAATTATCAAAAATATAATATATATAATAATATTCTACCAATGAGGCCACTAGGTAATTTGATTGCAGGAAAGGACTACCCTCTAGAGGTGGGAAAATATGTTTTCTATGGAGTTGAACATGTGCTCTTTATGACAGAATGTAAAAATGAGGTGAAATCACATTTTTTAGGGACCAAGTACACTTTCCAAAAGGCACCGAATTGGTGGAACGACTCATTAACATCTAAAATTGATCGCCAGCATGTACGCTCAGCAGAATACAACCAGAGAGGTTATTAACTCTTGATTTATACAGTGTATTTGTTTTTTAGCTGTACTGAATTGGCAGGAGGAATGTTGTGGCATGCTTATTATTCTGAGGAGTGTGTCGTCACACAACTAGCGAATACCTCACCACCAGTAAAGGGTCACTGGAGAGTAACCTGCTGCTTGTAAATGAAATTGGGAGCCTAGTCATATTTGCCATTTGATCCAAGCACGATGTTTGTGTTAGACGGTAATCTTAACGTCTGCCCAGTGCAGATTGTATGTGGGGGAGGACCCTGGAGGAAGGGAGTCAGTGCGCATAAATACATCTCATTATTGTAGGTAAACTTGCATGGTTAGGTTCACGACTACAGAGTGCCCGTCGGATTATCTTTCTCATAGCCTCTTGTATATCAGTCAGATAGAGTTTTTCTTTATTATGATTTTATTTGTAATTTACTAATCTGCATTCACAATCTCCAGGTTCAGAACAAATTCAAGGAAACATACAGTATTATACAGAGCCATGAGTGCATGGAACTCCCTTCCATCTTATATAGCGTAAGTGAACAGAAAACCTGGTTTCAAAAAACAAATAAAGCAACACCTCACGGCCCAACGCCTCTCCTCCACGTGACCTGCTTTGTGTGTGTATGTACTGTGTGACTGATCACATACACGTCAGTACAAATAAGATCAAATAATTCAATACTAAGGTAATTCCATTTCTCTTCAGTAACACTTGATTTAGCTTGTCTTCAAAGTTGACTCTCTCCCTCTCTTTTCCTCACTTTAACTTCTCTCTTCTTCCCCACTCTCTATTCCTCCCTCCTTCCCTTGTGCTTGTTCTCTTTCTGTCTCCCCTACACTCACTTCGGTCTGGCCTGGAAGGGGATACATCATCTCTACATCTCTTTTACAGTGTCAGAGAACACGCTTCTTGAGATTGATGTTTTATGGCTTTTGGTTGCAGTCCAACACTGTGTTGTGTCACACTGCTGGCAGAGTGTTGCAGAGTACCACAAGATGGGAATGTGTACTCATGGCAGAATGAACATGCAATGCACAGCACAGCCAAAGCATGAAAGAGCTCTCTTTCTCTCTGCTAATTTAACATGGGACTGGACATGTATGGTGTTGTCCTTATATTATTCCATATGATTCTGCTCCATAGATCTTTTCCTTTTGGTTTCACATCTCTTCCAAGGCTTCAGCCTCTTTCTGAAAAATAATATCCTTGAAGGGCCAGAGAGAGAGAGATCATTTGTTTGTAACCTCCATAAAGAGGTTAGAGGGGCAGCCGCATCACACCGTCCCGCTGGCGCCGATACAGGTACACAATGCCTAGTGCAGTGTAAGCAAACGGCAGAGCAGTGAGCCGGGGTTGTAGCGTGTGGAAAATGCTAGTGGACACAGACAATGCAACGGGCCGAGGCCTAACCAGCCCGCAGAGGGACAGGGGTCGCTTCACTGCGACAACAGCCCCCTCTCTCCCTCCCTCCCTCTTTTTTTTCAGTGCCCCCAGCACAGGGGCTGCCACAGCATGGCCTCGGGGAGGACGCTGAAGTTCGCCCTGTGCGAGGTGCTGCAGTTCGCAGGCCTGTGCGTGCCGCTCTTCATCGTCATGCAGAGGTTCGCCCTCATTGTAGCGCGGGTCAAGAGCGTGTCGCAGCCGCCCGGCGACGCAAGCACCGCCTACTGGCTCACCGTGGCCTCCTCCATCGCCTATGTCACCTCTGCTGCCCTGCTGGTCTGGGTACCCATGAAGTACATGGTATTCACGAATAAGAAGTTTCTTGTCGGGAGGAAGAAGTGGTGAGTGTCTGTCTGGCCTGTCTGGTCTGTGGCCTAGTTGGGAATCCACTATCTAAGCTAGGAGCTAGGAGCTGTAGCTGTGATATAACAGCACAGTGTTTTCTGGAACAGAGCCTTGGGGTGTAGTAATGGCTGTCTGGTCTTTGTGGCGTGAACCTGACCGGTAGCTGTGCTGTGTCCGATTCTCGACGGGCCTGCAATTGGTTTGGCAGTATCCATTTCCAAATGCATCGATATTTTCCTTTTTAAAAACCTCTAGCCTATAACTCAAACTATCCCTCCTTTATCTCCTTTCTCCTTTTCTCTCTGTCTCTCTCTCAGGAGGCCGGTGGCCCTGGTCTATTTGACACTTTCCACATTACCCTGCTTTGCCTTTCTCATCGCCAGCTCAGAGGTAAACCATGTGACCCCAGTAGTATCCATCATTTGTTTATTCTCATCTCAGTGTGTCTATGTTTGACCATTGACACTCGACCTGTTGGTTACCTCTCTGAAATGAGAGGGACACTTTCAGAGAGACATTCTAAGTCAGAGGTATTCACTTCCAGGCCTTGAGGTCTGCAGTACTGCTAGTTTTCAGTTCCTCCTCCCCCCCGGGGAGTTGATTAATAGATTAATGCCATTGAGCAGCCCGAGAGTCCACTCACCTGATGTACCAGGTCTAAATCAGTCCCTGATTGGAGTCGAGGAATGATGAAAACAAGTAGACGTCAATGTCTGGATTGTACTACTCCAGTTCTATGTCATTTTACTGTATGTCTAGATCAGGGATGGGCAACTGGCACCCCCCCACCCCCATTTTGTCGGCCCGCGGAACAGTTAGAATAATAGAACATACAACGTGCAATTTCAAAATTTGGTTGTGCATCAGCAGTCACTCAATTAGCCCATGTCAGCTATTTTTATTTATTTATTGGTAAATTAGTCTAGTGGCTAGCTATCTAAACTTTTAGAAAGCATGGTTGAATTAGCGACCCGGATGGGGCCCATTGATCATCAGTTATCATATTAAAATTGGCAAACATTTGCCTCCACCTTATGGCAAATGTGTAGAATTGCATGAAATGAGTTATAAAATTGCTAAATCTTCTGTCCGCCCCATGGAAAAATGTATAGAATTGCAGCAAACTTGCTATAAAACGGCAACATTTTCTCTCTGCCCCATTACAAAGTGTGCATAATTGCAGGAAATTTGCAGGAAACTTTTCCCCGCTAAAATGTTTTGCACGCAGGGGGGCCCAAGAGCCACTGGGCAGATCGACGAGCCACTGCGGCCCCTCATGATGAGTTCTGTTTTTTTGTGGCCCCCACCCCCATCAAGTTGCCCATCCCCTGTGTAGATGGTTCCATGCACATCAAACCCTCCTACGCAGAATGCCGTCTGTAGTCTACCTATTCTACCATTATGGCACCACCACAGCATTATGAAAGTTCCTTGAAGTGCAGTGTCATAGTGGGGCTCTTATGAGAGAGGAGGGGATAAAGGTAATGAGAGCAGAGGAACAGTTGGTTTCTCAGGGGAGCAATCTACAGACCTATGACCAAGGAGCAACTGATAAGCAGCTGAGTTCCTCTTCCTGTCCCAGCCACCCTGGTCACATTGGCTGTCTGTCTGGCACTTTCCCGCTTCCTGTCTGTGATGTGCCCACCTCCTATTAGCTGTCTATGAAGCACTTTTTAGAGGTTCCTAAAGGTCCACGGGTGACTCAGGTCCTTGGTTTATCTACTCTCTTTTACATAAGAGAAGCCATAAATTCAGCCCAGTCTCTTTTGTTCTGTGTCCTGTGGAGTACATACCAGAGCTAAGTGATTAGCCCACTAACCAAGTGTCACAGAGAGTATACACTGAGTGTACAAAACATTAGGAACACCTTCCTAATATTAAGTTGCACACCCTTTTTCCCCCTCAGAACAGCCTCAATTCGTCGGGGCACGTTCCACAGGGATGCTGGCCCAAGTTGACTCCAATGCTTCCCACAATTGAGTCAAGTTGGCTGGATGTCCTTTGGGTGGTGGACTGTTGATACACACGGGAAACTGTTGAACGTGAAAAACCCAGCAGCATTGCAGTTCTTGACATACTCAAACCAGTGCGCCTGGCACCTACTACCATACCCCCTTCAAAGGCACTTAAATATTTTGTCTTGCCCATTCACCCTCCGAATGGCACACATACACAATCCATGACTCAATCGTCTCAAGGCTCAAAAATCGTTCTTTAACCTGTATCCGCCCCTTCATCTACACTGACTGAAGTAGATTTAACAGGTGACATCAATAAGGGATCATAGCTTTCACCTGGTCAGTCTATGTCCTGGAAAGAGCAGGTGTTCCTAATGTTTTGTATACTCAGTGTATAGCACTCATAGGGTTGTATGTAGTGTTTGGAGAAGGTTTGGAGGGGAAGTCAAGCTGGTACCTAACTGGCACATGAGGGTTTCATTAGATCTCATTCGGGGCTAGCATTGTAGTCTGATTTGAATCACTGATTGGTTTTGATCATTGTTTTCTCTCAGGTGCAGATCAATAACAGTATAAGACAGGATACGTTTGCAGAGCTCCCCGTGTCGTTGGTGCTCTTCTCTCTCATCTGCATCGATATTGTGGAGAGGATCCGCCACAGTCGACTCACTGGACACGGTGAGAATACAAAGCTCTGCGTTAAACACACACGTATAATTGAACATTGGCTAGCTACTCAACCTGGCAATTTGTTGGATTTGGTATGTAAATGAGTTCCCTCCATTTTGAAAGATACACTACATGACCAAAATTATCTGGACACCTGCTCGTTGAACATCTCATTCCAAAATCATCTGCATTAATATGGAGTTAGTCCTCTTTTTGCTGCTATAACAGCCTCCACTCTTCTGGGAAGGCTTTCCACTAGATGTCGGAAAACTGCTGCGGGGACTTGCTTCCATTCAGCCACAAGAGCATTAGTGAGGTCTGGCACTGATGTTGGGCGATTAGGCCTGTCTCTACGTTCCAATTCATTCCAAATCTGTTTGATGGGTTTGAGATCAGGGCTCTGTGCAGGCCAGTCAAGTTCTTCCACACCAATCTCGAGAAACCTTTTCTGAATGGACCTCGCTTTGTGCATAGGGGCATTGTCATGCTGAAACAGGAAAGGGCTTTCCCCAAACTGTTGCCACTAAGTTTGAAGCACATAATTGTCTAGAATGTAATTGTATGCTATAGTGTTGAGATTTCCCTTCACTGGAACTAAAAGGCCTAGCCCGGACCATGGAAAACAGCCCCAGAACATTATTCCTCCTCCACCAAACTTTACAGTTGGCACTATGCATTGGGGCAGGTAGGGTTCACCTGTAATCTGCCAAACCCAGATTTGTCCGTTGGACTACCAGATGGTGAAGGGTGATTCATCACTCCAGAGAACGCATTTCCAGTACTTGTGCTAACCTTTTAGTTTTTTTTTACCCCTTTTTCTCCCCAATTTTGTGGTATCCAATCGGTAGTTACAGTCTTGTCACATCGCTGCAACTCCCGTACGGACTCGGGAGAGGCGAAGGTCGAGAGCCGTGCGTCCTCCGAAACACAACCCAACCAAGCCGCACTGCTTCTTGACACAATGCCCACTTAACCCGGAAGCCAGCCGCACCAATGTGTCGGAGGAAACACCGTACACCTGGCGACCGTGTCAGTGTGCCCTGTGCCCAGCCCGTCACAGGAGTCGCTAGTGCGCGATGGGACAAGGACATCCCGGCCGGCTAAACCCTTCCCTAACCCAGATGACACTGGGCCAATTGTGGGCCGCCTCATGGGTTTCCCAGTCGCGGCCAGCTAGGACAGAGCCTGGACTCGAACACAGAATCTCTAGTGGCACAGCTAGCACTGCGATGCAGTGCCTTAGACTGCTGAGCCACTCGGGAGGCCCAGATGGAGTTTTGAACTTGGTAGTGAGTGTTGCAACTGAGGAAAGATGCTTTTTTACAAGTTAAGTGATTCAGCACTCGGCGGTACCGTTTTGTGAGCTTGTGTGGCCTACCACTTCACGGTTGCTCCTAGACGTTTCCACTTCACAATAACAGCACTTAAAGTTGACCGCGGCATCTCTAGCAAGGCAGAAATTTGACGAACGGACTTGTCGTATGACGGTGCAACGTTGAAAGTCACTGAGCTCTTCAGTAAGGCCATTCTACTGTCAATGTTTGTCTATGGAGATTGCATGGCTGTTTGCGCGATTTTATACACCTATCAGAACCGTGTGTGGCTGAAATAGCCCAATCCACTAATTTGAAGGGGTGTCCACATACTTTTGTATATATAGTGTATATTACTTTACGTTGTGAATAGAATAGCGGTCTTACCATATCATACAAATTAGAGGATGTATAGTAGAATACTTCTTGCTTGGTTGTACAATAGCATATGAATTGGATGACGTAGTATTATGCGTCTTTCGCTGAGACCATGTTGCTTGTTGCGTTGTAACAACAAATGAGAAATACAGGGAGAATTTACATTGGTGGTTAGGAGAACTAATGACAAAGGTTAGGATAATCTATGTAAAAGGTTAGGAGAAATAGGTTAAGTTTAGGGGAAAGATTAGCTAAAAGCTACAGTTTTCCCTGACGTGAGTGGAACGCGCAACCTTTGGATTGCTAGACGCTCGTCCATCCTCCCGACCAACCTCCCTACTTTCGTTTCTGTCTAAAGTTACTAGACCATTAGTACATATCATACGTCTTGTAGGTGAACAAAAATACGTGTAGTATACTGTATATGGATCTGAGGCCAGGCTGAGCTACTGTTGCGTGTACTCAACCAAACGTTACATGATCCACTGAGCACAACCTCTTGTCACATGCAGCGGGACCTACAGTAGTGTAATTTCACGACGACAACAATACTCACACTATCAGGGGATATGTTCTCTATCTCAGGAAATGAACAGGAAATTCTATGTATGACCCACCAACTGATTATTCGTAACAGTGCTGAATTGGCAAAAACCATGACGTTGTTCTAAGGGCGGCTGTCATTTTCTTGGAATCCTTTTATTTGAAGAAATGATCCACATCCAAACGTTTGTCCTTTTCCACTGATCAGAAAGGCTGTTGGTCAAATATAGTGCCTATATAGCCCAGAGAGAAAATCCCTGTCTTGTGCTGTGTTCTACTTTGTTGGACTCTGGTTAAATCAACATTGTTTTAATGTCATTTGTCAATGTATTGTGATGTGGAATCTATGTTTTAAAGTACATTGGATTTGCAAAAAGTCAAACTTTTTTGTGGTTGAAATTTCAACCCCAGGATTATGTAATGCTAACCAATTTTCAACATAGACAAATCTTGTATCATAAAATAACGTTGAATTTGTACCTTTTGAAACAACATCAGATCTTCAATGTTATATCCACTATCAGAAAAAAAGCAATAGGCTTGGCAGCATCTCCAACTGGAGAATTGATCTATAGCTACCCTTTGGTCTCCTATCCAGGGTTTCAACCAAGCCCAGCGTAGCTATTTGACACTGGCTACTACCAATGTGATATCGTGAGAATGATTATTGAGATTCCTCCACTTAAAATGTTTATAGATTCACTGTTGCTATTGAAGTAATTTCAAAGAGTAAGTTTAATGACATGACATTAAATGAAACCATACTTTATTAATCATACTGTATATCATTAATTATACTGTTTAGGCCTATATAGAACACGTATTGTTTCAATTCAACCCAGGATTCAACTAAATATAGAGTTTCATGCTTTGGTTGATTTCAAATGTAATCTACAAGTGAGTTATTAATATGTTGGATTCACATCTCCATCTCAAACAAATTTAAGTGAAAGAATAGGACTAAATCAAATAAAAAAATGATTTAAAGTGCATTTAAAGTTTGATTTGATTTAGTGCTGTTTAGTCATATTCTTTCTTTATAAGGGCTCAGGGCCAGACCCAGACAGACGAGGCAGATGGTTTGAGTGTTTGATATTTCTTAGTTCCAAAAGGCTTAGGCAAGAGAATGGTCATGGACAGGCAAAAGGTCAAAACCAGATCTGAGTCCAGGAGGTACAGAGTGGCAGGCAGGCTCGAGATCAGGGCAGGCAGACTGGTCAGGCAGGCGGGAACAGAGTCCAGAAAACAGGCCAGGGTCAAAACCGGGAGGACTAGCAAAAGAGGGAATAGCAAAAGCACGGGGAGAAACACGCTGGTTGACTCGAAACAGACAAGACGAACTGGCACAGAGGGACAGGAAACACACGGATAAATACGCTGGGGAAAATAAGCGACACCTGGAGGGGGTGGAGACAATCACAAGGACAGGTGAAACAGATCAGGGCGTGACATTCTTTAAGATTTTTGGTTGAGATCCAACATATAAATGATTCATTTATAGACAAATTGGAATTAAAGCCAGTCTAAGTCAGATGGCACAGATGGATCTATCCAAACAGAACATACACTATACAGTATATACAAAAGTAGGTGGACACTCCTTCAAATGAGTGGATTTGGCTATTTCAGCCACACCCATTGCTAAAAGGTGTAAAGTGGAAATGTTTAGGAGCAACAACGGCTCAGCTGCGAAGTGGTAGGCCACACAAGCTCACGGATAGGGGACCGGCCGAGTGCTGAAGCGCGTAGCACGTAAAAATCGTCTGTCCTCGGTTGCAACACTCACTACCAAGTTCCAAACTGACTTTGGAAACGATGTCAGCACAATAACTGTTCGTTGGGAGTTTCATGAAATGGGTTTCCATGGACGAGCAGCCACACACAAGCCTAAGATCACCATGCGCAATGCCAAGCGTTGGCTGGAGTGGTGTAAAGCTCACCACCATTGGACTCTGGAGCAGTGGAAATGCGTTCTCTGGAGTGATGAATCTCCCAGGCAGATGGGTTTGGCGGATGCCAGGAGAACGCTACCTGCCCCAATGCATAGTGCCAACTCTATGTTTTATGGTTTGGTTTAGGTCCCTTAGTTCTAGTAAAGGGAAATCTTAACACTACAACATACAATGACAAATTTGTGCAAAAAGCGAGGTCCATACAGAAATGGTTTGTTGAGATCAGTGTGGAAGAACTTGACTGACCTGCACAGAGCCCTGACCTCAACCCCATCAAACACCTTTGAGATGAATTGGAACACCGACTGCAAGCCAGACTTAATCGCCCAACATCAGTGCCCGACCTCACTAATGCTTTCGTGGCTGAATGGAAGCAAGTCCCCGCAGCAGTTTTCCAACATCTAGTGGAAAGTCTTCCCAGAATAATGGAGGCTGTTAGGCAGCAAAAGGGGGAACAACTCCATATTAATGGCCATGATTTCGGAATGAGATGTTCGACAAGCAGGTGTCCACATACCTTTGGTAATGTAGTGTACATAACCTTCTAATGTTGATATTTTGTTGCATTGACAATCAAACACAATACTATATCACTTTTGCAATAGAGTAAATAGCAGACAATTTTCTATGTATAAACAAGTTTATTAGTCAATATATATTTTCATATTTGCGCTATTAATATAAAGTTTAT
Source organism: Salvelinus alpinus (assembly GCF_045679555.1). Classification (NCBI taxonomy): domain Eukaryota; kingdom Metazoa; phylum Chordata; class Actinopteri; order Salmoniformes; family Salmonidae; genus Salvelinus; species Salvelinus alpinus. The sequence continues at coordinate 34,041,833 of NC_092095.1, forward strand.
ACATATATTAAAAACTTTCAGAGTGAGAGTATCAGAACAAAACTCTGAAGGGAGGCATTTCTCTCAAGCACACATTCACAGCTAAGCTACAACATTTCTGACAAATTTTGCCACTCAACAGAAAATTACTAGAAAAAAGGATGTCCCTGTTTCACAATCATGCCAATTCAGAGGAAAGAAATAAGGAAGTGGCCAACCTTGAGGTAATTTGGGAATCTACTAATCACAGTGAGACTGAGACTTCAGCAGAAGTGAGATTAGTTTAAAAAAATGATATATAAATATTATCAAATTCAAACAAACCTTCCATAGTTGGCTACTGTAGAAAATCAAGTGTTAGATTGTGAGACTAATAATGATGAGGCTGTGTGAAAAGCTCTCAAATTGTTGAGAATATGTGGGCTTCATGAAAAAAATTCAGAATAACCCAGGTCACACTTTACATTATGTTGCACTGATATGTCAACAGGAATCACTCAACTGAATTGCTCTGTAAATAAACCCATGTCTCTCAGCAAAATTTGGATTGGATTTTTGTCCTATTCTTTAACTTTGATTTTTGGTTGAGATGGAGACCGAATCCAACATATCAATTATTAAGTCAGTGGCAAAGAACTACCCAAGCAGAAGACACATCTCCTTCAAATGTTGATATTTGGTTGTGTTGACAACAAAACACAATTCAATATCACTTTTGCAATAGAGTAGATAGCCTGTTTACGTGTTAACAAATGATATGTTGGATTCACGTCTGCAACTCTACCAAAAATTAAAGTTAAAGAAGAGGATTAAGCCAGTGGCTCAGATTAAACTATCCAAGAAGTAGATACATCTCCTTTAAATGTTGATATTTGGTTGCACTGTCAACCAAACACAATTCAATATTACTTTTGTAATACAGTAAATGGCCTAAAGAGTAACACATCCATGGCCACATTTTGAAGTTACTGTAACTATAATGTCCTCCTATGTAATCTTAGAAAAGGTGCATATTCAAGGTAGCATGCAAAGGTCGTAGTTTTGTGGAGATCTTCACAATTGCTATAATAAAGAATTTCAAAGAGCATTGATCACTTGCACTATGCATAGTGTACGTACTTTTAAAGTATACTCAACTGCAATCCAGGTCATTTGGTTGTGCGATAAGATAAAGCGCGGTGATAACACATGATCGTTTTTTATAAATAAACAAAATATCTGACGTATTCCCATTTGAACATTGTTGTGCTTTTAAATGGTTGAAAGTGCAGTGATAAAACATTTCAGTGACAACTAAACCAAAAATCAGACACGTTTTTTCCATAAAAATGTGGCTGTGCTTTTAGACGGTTGAAAGCATAGTGATAACACATTTGGAATTCAACAAACTTTTGGCGGTTTTTTTTGAGGGAGTGAATGTAGGTTATAATCTTATCGATTAACGTCTCAACCAAATATTACCCAGTTGTCCACGTTGAAGTGACGTGGTGTGCTCCATGGGTCTGTGCCATAATGAGATGTTCTGATCTGGGTTGTTCTATCATGGCTAACATACCCATGTGCTGTTGTCTTTCCGTCCAGCTAACGAATTGGCCCGAGATGCTGAGATCCCTTCCACTGTCGTCACGAACGTAACCCCAGTGACACCGGTAAACCCAGAAAACCCTGCTGCACCCGTAACGCCAGCTGTGCCCGGGCAACCTACACAACCAGGGCAACCTGGTAGTCCAAATGGGCAGGACCAGAACAGGGCGGGGTCTCAACCAGAGGCCAATTGGACACTCCAGGGGATGCCAAGTAACCAGATACAAGGCAGACAGTTCAGCATGTCAGGCCTGAGCTCGCGCTCGGCATGCTCTGCACGCTCGGCCAGCATGTCCGCGGACCACGGCGTCTCACCATATGCCTACACAGGCCCGTTGCGCTTCTTGTGTGCCACCGATGCCAGAGCCGAAGTGTTTGTGGACAGCTTTCTGTTTTGGATGGACACGGTGGAGATGGTGAGGGTGGCAGGGCACCCGGCGGTCTACTACTCTGGCTGGGTGTTCCCTATCTACATCTTCAGCTACCTGTCGTGCCTGCGGCTGGTAGTCATGCCCCACAGTCCCCTGCTGTCGTTGCTAGGCGTGGCCCTGCAGGATCTGCCTTTCCTGTTTGTGCGTATCGGCCTCATTGCCTTCTTCGGCTTTGTAACGCCACTCCTCTACCTGATGAAGAACTTGCTCGTTTGTCTGGCATTCATCTACTTCAACTTCATGACCAAGCTGAGGGTCTTCAACACCGAGAGGATGTTCTGATCTGAGCTGCCGGCCACGGATGAGAAAAAACTATGGACTATGATGAACTTTATGACAGAGACAAAGGAGTCACCAAACCAAAGGAAGACAAAAGCAAGAACGGGCTCACACAGTGATGACAATAGGATGTTATGGAGAACATGAGAAGAATTGGAGAGGATTACTGTGTGCACCACAGCAAAGACAGATTGATCCATTTCATAATGATGATTCTGATGAAAGGAGGGACAGGACGACATTGTGGTGTTTTTGCAAGTTAAAAGGGAACTCTTCGGCAATGTGTTCCCGTAAAGGGGAGGGAGGACATATCAGAGGACTATGTGTTGTCTCAGTGTTATCTTATTTCCTCCTTGTTCCAAGTGGGGTTTTTTACCCTCCAATTCCACTTGCCCCCAACCTGAACTATGGCACTTTGAGAATGTAAAAAACCTGTCATGTCACTTCTTACAGATTTTATAACAGAGAATATATGATTTTTCTGTTCTATTACTAAGTGCAGTGGATGTGTAAGAATATACATCAATGTTGTTCTACATCCCAGATTTTTCCCCCTTGCTAGGTTATGATATTATCCACAAAAACAAAGCGTGAGTTTGTACAAATGAAACATATTTTTGGGGGTAAAAAATAATAAAGAGAAAGAGAGAAAGAAATCTGTTTGATGATATGATTCCACATGAGCATGGACTGTGTATGAGTGCATTTACATGTGTGTTTACATTTTGTTCATGTATTTCTCTGTATGTTAGTACATGACGGTGTATGATTGTGTTTTTTTCAGGCCCTCCCCAGCCTCGTTCAGCTTATGATGGTGCAGGGTGACAGGGCTCCATGTTGGGCTTTCCACAATGGGTCTGCACGCTCTGGCCTCCCCTCACTTCCCCTGGCAGGAAGCAGGATATCCTCCCTTCTTCTGTCCCCTCTTTTCTGGAGAACCATCCATCCCCGCGGTGCCCTCACAATTCCTCCTGAGTGGTTATTGTCCCACCAATCCACAGCATCAGCAGTCTGTGTGGTGGAGGAGAAGAGCCTGCCCATTTCTCCCCCCATCCCTCCCCCATCCTTCTCCCTTCACTGCCACTAAGTCAGCAAAAGTTATTTCATTTGGGGCTACGGTGGCTTTATTCACTTGGCTGATCTGACATCTTTACAGTGTAATTTCCCAAAACAGTTGGCCACTAAATCACTTCAATTCCAAAAATACAAGCTTCTGGGCATTGTTTACGCATTTGTCTTGTCTGCTCTCGTCACGTATCATCTACCTCAAGGCCCTTTTTTCGGCATACAGTGAGTATGATGTAGGCAGTGTGATAAAACGCACACCAAACACTTTTGGAGCAAACTTCCTCCTAAATTTCCCTTATATGACACACAGCACTTATTGTCCTCTGAAAACGCACACATCTTCATGACCAACTGTCACCTCCTGTGTCATGAACAATATATAATTTATTGCGGCAAACTTCCCGCAAGTTTATGGCAAATTTGCTGCAAACTAAATAGTGTGCCACAAAATGTTGCCAGAAGTTTGCAAATGTTTGCATCTAGTGGTGAATCTACGACAATAATATTTATTGCCACTAGTGAACTTTTTCTGGCAAACAATTCTCTCAAGATTCTATTTGAATCTGTGGCGACAACATGTATTGCCACTAGTGGCAAACAGTTTACCAGAAGCCGTTTCTGGTGAACACATGAGTTCCAAGACCAGTAACCATTGACGACTAGTCAGGGGGTGAAGAAACATCTGTTAGAAAATGTAAACCAACCAATGTAGCTACCTACCAAAGTTTTTCGCTGAGTGTCTAACATCCTAATAAACATTTTGTTAAATAATTGATGCCTGCTTAGCAATATCATGTGTTATGGAATAGAGTGAAAAACATTTTGTTGCTAGAACAGTTTCAATCTGTCAGCAGCACTGTCTGGCTAGCGAGCTAGTTAGTTAGTGGCTAGCACTTAGCTAGCTAACATTGGCTATCATATTTTGCACAATTGAGAATGATTTGCCTAAGCACATATTTTTTGGTGAATACATTTCTGTATTTTAGCTAATATCAATAATATGCATGTCAATATGCTAGTGTCACTATTCAGTAGCATGTTAGCTAGCACAACAGCTAAGGTAGCAACAATATGAGCTGACTTGACATCAAAGTAAAACATCACTTTTACCCTTCCCTTACCCATGGTCAGGGATGAGAAAAAATGACTAAACACAATTACAAAACTGAATTACAAAATACAATAAATATCATTCTATCAATATAAACTACACAATGCTTGTATTTTAAAATACTAAAATACATTTGAAAGTAGCCGGCCTGCATGGCCAGGCACGACTCCAACACCATCATTAAGTTTGCCGATGACACCACAGTGGTAGGCCTGATCATCGACAACGATGAGACAGCCTATAGGGAGGAGGTCAGAGACCTGACCGTGTGGTGCAAGGACAACAACCTCTCCCTCAACATGATCAAGACAAAGGACATGATTGTGGACTACAGGAAAAGGAGGACCGAGCACGCCCCCATTCTCATCGACAGGGCTGTAGTGGAGCAGGTTGAGAGTTTCAAGTTCCTTGGTGTCCACATCACCAGCAAACTAACATGGTCCAAGCACACCAAGACAGTCGTGAAGAGGGCACGACAAAACCTATTCCCTCTCAGAAGACTAAAAATCGTTGGCATGGGTTCTCAGTTTTACAGATGCACCATCAAGAGCATCCTAATGGGTTGCATCACTGCCTGGTATGGCAACTGCTCGGCCTTCGACCGCAAGGCACTACAGAGGGTAGTGAGTACGGCCCAGTACATCACCGGAGCCAAGCTTCCTGCTATCCATGACCTCTATACCAGGCGGTGTCAAAGACTCCAGCCACCCTAGTCATAGTTCTCTCTGCTACCGCACGGCAAGTGTTACCGGAGTGCCAAGTCTAGGTCCAAAAGTCTTCTTAGCAGCTTCTACCCCCAAGCCATAAGACTACTGAACAGCTAATCAAATGGCTACCCAGACTATTTGCTTTGTCCCCCCCTCTCTTTTACGCTGCTGCAACTCTGTTTATTATCTATGCATAGTCACTTTAACTCTACCTACATCTACATATTATCTAATTTACCTCGACTAACCTGTGCTCCCACACATTGACTCTGTACCGGTACCCTCTGTATATAGACTCGCTACCGTTATTTTAGTGTTTCTTACATTTTTTATTTATCAATTTTTTACTTAAAACTGCATTGTAGGTTAAGGGCTTGTAAGGAAGCATTTCACTGTAAGGTCTACACCTGTTGTGTTCGGCGCATGTGACAAATACAATTTGATTTGATTTGAATTTACCTAACCTGATATCCTAACCTGCTATGAAAACAAATCTTCTGTCTCGAGAAACCATCAGTCTCATCACACCGGAACTGACCAATGGCAGGTATCAATGGGCGTGTCCTAATATCAGGGAACACCCAGATCAAGAAATGCCCCGAATTGCAGTCTACAACTACGCCTGCTAATTTTGAAAAAATCTGTTACCCTTCTAGACAAAACCTTGTTTTGCGGCGGAGCTCATTAGAATAATACTCAGCATGCTCTGCAATTTTTACATACACATTTATATTTAGTTCATTAAGCAGACTCTCTTAACACACCATAGTGCCATCAGACTTCTGATACCAATGCAGGTTGAAAGGGGGCCACAAAATTGTGAAAATGCAAATTACAGCTCTCAAAAGTACCTTGTTACAAAAAACATTGAGTGTAGTTCAGCCCAGTGTAATACAATATATATATTTCAAATACATGTAACAGAAATACTGCCCATCTCTGACCGTGGTGTTGGAAGAGGCTGCGTTGGGAAGAGGGTGCATCAACACCCTGGAAAGATACTTGTGGTTCACTCACTCATAACACTTTATTGAGTGATAAATGAGTGTATCGTCTTCAAGCTTGATACGCTGCATGTATTATTCTCATAAATGTAGCCTATACATTCAACCTTTGTAACAATTAGATCTTTCATTGCTTTAAACTAGTAGCTAGCTGTGTTGTTGCTTCTTTCTTTCTTTCTTTCTTTCTTTCTTTCTTTCTTTCTTTCTTTCTTTCTTTCTTTCTTTCTTTCTTTCTTTCTTTCTTTCTTTCTTTCTTTCTTTCTTTCTAGAAGGAATCAGTCACAAGGCAAAAAGACAGATTGAGGCCTTCAATCAAACTGAGGAAAGAGAAATATGTGTGCACCAGGTCAAGGTTTCTTGCATACATGGTTTTGAGATGTACACTTAAATGGAAAACTGTAATTTAAAAAGTAATTTGAAAAAAAATTAATTTTTGGGGTATTATCAACAATAAAATACTTGTTTTACGGCAGCATGCTGTCAATTATAGTGCATTGTGGGGAATTGTTGTGGTCGGGGATAGAATTGCAGTATTTAGAATGGTGCTGTAATTCCACCCCACAGAGTACAGTACCGTACCGTATCTTTGGAGCGCCAAAATCCTTTTGACCACTAGTCTCATGCTATTGTTGTTTCTGGCTCATGAACATATTTTGAGGCGTGATTTGGAAGCGTCTACAGTTGTTGCACCCGTGAGTGCAGATGCTGTACAAATGGACTCTTACAGACAGGCTACATAGTGTCACATGTAGAAAATCACATGATACTTCACATATAATATTGCAACTTTTGAGAATGTGGTTTTTGAGCAAATATCATACTATATGTTTTTGGAACACTTCATGTGTGAAACAAAAAGTAAGCTTTATGATACACAGTGTTTATGATACAGAGGGTACATCAATTCAGCTTTATGATACACAGTGTTTATGATACAGACGGTACATCAATTCAGCTTTATGATACACAGGGGGTAGATCAACTTTAATATTGCAGATAGATTGTGGCTTCCATCAATGTAATTGTCTGCATCATTTCCAATCCCCCATATATTTATTTTGTAAATATATATATTTATAAATATATTTTCCTTTATTATTTTCCCCTAACCCTACCACCCCTCCCCTAATCGGAGTAAACCAATGGGCAACAACACTTAGGCTTCTACTTCCAGCTTATACATACTATATACATTTTACTGACACAGTATATTTTACATTAGTTATCTTGTTATTTTTTGTCCCTCCCTTGAGCTCCACTCAACCCCTGCCATCTATCTCTGAACACCATCCAGTTTTGATTTCTAGATGCCATATATTTTTGTGCTGTGATGTTTGACAAATGTTCTGAACCTTTCTATTCTCATAGCTTCTACAGATTGTAAATGAAAATATTTTTTTTTTGCTAAGAGTATTATTATATTTTTGATATACTGGTGACTTTTCAAATCATCCAGCAGTGCTATTTGCAGAGTTAGCTCCAGGTAAATGTAGCAATTCTTCAGCCATTCTGAACCTGGGTCCAAAAACAAGCTGCCTATGGAAGGAACCAAAACAAATGATCTAATGATTCTGTCTCTTCGCACTAAACTCTGCAGAGCTGGGATGGTTGTATCCCCCATATATATAACATTCTATTGATTGCAAGGATTTCTTATAATAATTTAAATTGAAAAATGAAGTTTTGAATCCAGCGTAGTTTTGTGTATCAGTTCATTAACCATGTGCCATGGAATCGGAACATCGAAAATCTCTTCCCAACTATTTTGTAATCTATATGGCACAGCTGACATTTTTTTGGTCCTTAAATTAAACTGGTATACTTTTTTATTTATCACAACTTTCTTTAACAATTTTGGTCTTTAATGTAGGGCCGACAGACAAGTTCCTTACTTTCTCCCTTTCCACTTGCCTCTTCCATTTCGGCGGTAATGCTGCAAATAGTTTGGGTCGAGCAGACATTTACATATATTTTTGTTAGCTGCAAGTGTGACATAACTCCACCAGTCCTGTTTATGATGTAATTTACAAAGATTAGACCGATTTTTTTATTTTTTTATTTTTTTTATTATATATTTTTAATATATATATATATATTTTTTATCAATTAGTATATTTGAGTTTAACCATAAAAGTTTTTGACCATAGGGTGAGACATTCTTACTAATCTGATAGATAACAGGTTTGGATTTAAGTATAACTTTTGTTTGACTGAAGCCTTTAGTGAGAGGTCTAATGCATTAATATTTAATAATTTCTGCCCTATGAATTCATATTAATTATATAAACAGAACTGTGTAATTCTGTCTGGCATGTAGTTCCAAATAAAATGGAATATGTTTCGCTCATATAATTAAAAAAAACAAGTCACTAGGTGTAGGGAAGACTATAAGCAAATAGGTAAACTGGGATATGACTAAAGAGTTAATCAGGGTGATTTTTCCACAAATAGACAGGTATTTTCCTTTCCATGGTAACAAGATCTTATCTATTTTTGCTAACTTTCTATTCAAATGTTTTGTAGTGGGATCATTTATTTATTTTGGGATATGAATACAGAGTATGTCCACTTCACTGTCAGATCATGTTATTGGTATGTAAAAAAAAATTGTGATCCAATATGTCATATAATACTCTTATCATAATTTGGTTGTAATCCAGAGAGTTTAGATCCTCTGTGAGGCTGTGGAGGGATCCAAATTGTGGATTTAAAAGAAAACATGAATCATCAGCGTACAAGAACACCTTTGTTTTTGAGCCCTGGTTTTCTAGCCCCTTGATAATATTGTTGGATCTCATTTTAATTGCTAACATTTTGATGGCCATAATAAATAGATATGCCTACAGTGGACAACCTTGTTTTACTCCTCTTGACAGTTTAATACAATCTGAGAAGTAGCCATTATTTACTATTTTACACCTAGGGTTACTATACATAACTTTAACCCATTGTATAAGAGATTCTCCAAAATTGAAATATTCCAGGCATTTATATATACAGTTGATGTCGGAAATGTACATACACTTAGGTTGGAGTCATTAAAACTCGTTTTTCAACCACTCCACAAATTTCTTGTTAACAAACTGTAGTTTTGACAAGTTGGTTAGGACGTCTACTTTGTGCATGACACATATCGCCATTACCTGAAAGACCGCTCAGCAAGGAAGAAGCCTCTGCTCCAAAACCACCATAAAAAAGCCAGACTACGGTTTGCAACTGCACATGGGTACAAAGATTGTACTTTTTGGAGAAATGTCCCCTGGTCTGATGAAACAAAAATATAAATGTTTCCCACTGGGAATGTGATGAAAGAAATAAAAGCTGAAATAAATCATTCTCTCAACTATTATTCTGACATTTCACATTCTTAAAATAAAGTGGTGGTCCTAACTGACCTAAAACAGGGACTTTTTACTCGGATTATATGTCAGTAATTGTGACAAACTCAGTTTAAATGTATTTGGCTTAGGTGTATGTAAACTTCCGACTTCAACTGTAAAGTCAAGTCGTACTTTATCAAAAGCCTTTTCAAAAAGTGTTCTGTTGTTTCCAGTACTTGTCTTATATTATCTCCAATGGCTCGTCCATGTAAAAAAAAACTGTCTGATTACGATGATACCTGACAATACTTTTTAATTCTATGCGCTATGCATTTTGCTAGAATCTTTGCATCACAACACTGAAATGTAAGGGGCCTCCAATGTTTTAAATGGACTGGAAATGTATATTTACCACTTGGGTCTTGTTTCAGTAATAATGAAATTGTTGAGTATCTGATAAACTACCATTTTTATTGGAGTGGTTAAAACATGCTAATAAAGGTCTTCTGAGTACATCAAAAAAGGTTTGGTATACCTCAACCGGGATATCATCCAGCCCTGGAGTTTTCCCAGACTTAAAGGCTTTAATTGAATCAATACGTTTCTCTGTAATTTGGCCTTCACATGAGTCTTTCTGTACAGCTGTTCATTTTCTATTGTTAGTAGAAAAAAAATCTTTGTTACTAATACTTTGTTTCAGGCCTCCAGAGTGGTGCAGTGGTCTAAAGGCACTGCATTGCAGCCGTGTCACTAGAGATCCTGATTCGAGTCCAGGCTCTGTTGCAGCCGGCCGTGACCGGGAGACCCATGGGTCGGTGCACAATTGGCCCAGCGTCGTCCGGGTTAGGGGAGGGTTTGGCCGACAGGGATGTTTTTGTCCAATCGTGCACAAGCGACTCCTGTGGCGGGCCAGGCGCAATGCACGCTGACACGGTCTCCAGGTGTACGGTGTTTCCTCCAACACATTGGTGCGGCTGGCTTCCGGGTTGTGTCAAGAAGCAGTGCGGCTTGGCTGGGTTGTGTTTCAGAGGACGCACAGCTCTCGACCTTCGCCTCCCCCGAGTCCGTAGGGGAGTTGCAGCGATGGGACAAGACTGTAACTACCAATTGGATACCACGGAATTGGGGAGAAAAAGGGATAAAAAATAATAAATAAAATAAAGTACTTTGCTTCCTCTTTCAAAATATTGTTTGGTGAATCATGGATGACTCCGTTATTTGTAACAAGTTTCAGTAAATTAATTTTGGTAGCATTTCTATGTTGACGCTAAAAAAAATATTTGGTGCATTTTTCCCCATATTCCATCCAGTTCATGTTATTTTTTAATCTTTCTTGAATACGTTTCTCCATTTCTTTTAGTTCTTCCACTAACTTATTCTGTGCCTCTACGGTACAGTTTTTATTGCTATTTATATGTACTGTTAGTCCCTCTATTTCCTTTGTTAATATGAACTCTTTTGACCTAAATTGCTTAGTATTGAGTATTGCATGGCCTCTAAAGGCACATTTAAAAGTGTCCCATTCAATAAGGGGATTTGCTGTTCCTATGTTATGTCGGTAAAAAGTAAGTTATAAATTCTTCTGTCCTGGTTTAAAACAATTTGTCATCCAATAGGCTTTGATTACATTTCCAATATCCTCACCCACATGGACATTCTGTAAGAGTAATGTGTATGCCAATTATTTGATGGTTCGACCACTTTTTAAACTTTTGGTGCCGGCGAGAATGACATAAGAAAGAAGTCAAGATGACTAGGTTCAATGAGCTTCCGCCATGTATATCTCACTAGGTCAGGATATTTAAGCCTCCATATATCCACTAGTTCCAATATAACCATGATATTTGTGATTCCCTTTAGTGCGTAAGGGTGATAGTTTGTAGTTTGATTTCCTTTACGGTCCAATAAGGTATTTAAAACCGTATAGTAATCTCCAACCTTAATAATAGAGTTGTGTATTGCTTGTAGGGTTGATAAATGAATGACATAAGGAAGTAGTGCTTTTAACATAGAGTGCATTCAGAAAGTATTCACTAGTGATGTTACATTTGATACCAGCGCTCTGAGGCATGCATCAAAATCACTAAGCAGTTTACTTCGAAGCAGTGTGCTGATGCTTGTATCACTTTATGAGAAGCATGTGATCAATGATGTCCAAAGTTCATTTTGTGGAACAACCACCTGATTGGTTTGGTATTGGTATGGTAGAAGACAAAATGGCTAACCTGTGCAAGCGCTACGGCGTGTGCGACGTCATCTATAATAATTTGGCCGTTCTAAATTATTTTGACCAGCAGGTCTCACTAGTGTACAACGTGTTGCTCAAAGCCTCCAGTAATGAACCCATTTTCAACGCAATCTGATGGAAGGCTCAATGCTTCAGGAAGCTTTGTTTCCCCATCACTAGTATTCACACCCCTTGACCTTTCCCTTTCCTGTCCCTTTCCACATTTTGTTGTGTTACAGCCTGAATTTAAATAGATTAAATTGAGATTTTTTTGTAACTGGCTTACACACAGTACCCCATATGTCAAAGTGGAAATATGTTTTTAGAAAAATAAATGAAAATCTAAAATGTCTTGAGTCAATAAGTATTCAACCCCTTTGTTATGGCAAGCCTAATTAAGTTCAGGAGTAAAATGTTGCTTAACTTCTCTAGGATAGGGGGCAGCATTTTCACGTTTGGATGAAAAGCATACCCAAATTCAACTGCCAGCTACTCATCCCCAGAAGATAAGATATGCATATTATTAGTAGATTTGGATAGAGAACACACTGAAGTTTCTAAAACTGTTTGAATCATGTCTGTGAGTATAACAGAACTTATTTAGCAGGCGAAACCCCGAGGACAAACCATTCAGATTTTTTTTTTGAGGTCACTCTCTTTTCAATGGATTTTCATTGGGAATCCAGATTTCTAATTGACCTTCTTGCAGTTCCTACCGCTTCCACTGGATGTCAACAGTCTTTAGAAATTGGTTGAGGTTTGTTCCTTTGTGTAATGAAGAAGTACGGCCATCTTGAACTAGGGTCACTTGAAGTGTACTGTTTGTTAGAGGCGCGTGACCAGAAAGCTAGCTACAGTTTCTTTTAATCCTGTATTGAACACAGATCATCCCGTCTTCAATTTTATCGATTATTTACATAAAAAAATACCTAAAGTTGTATTACAAAAGTAGTTTGAAATGTTTTGGCAAAGTTTACAGGTAACTTTTGAGACCGTGTCTGTGCCTCGATTTAGGTTGGGCAAAACTAATCATGGCGGTGTTTGCCTTAGCAATCTGACTGGAATAAAGACCTCTATCATTCCTGACATTATTGAAGGAGATTGTGATATCTCACATCTAAACATAGGGCTACTTAATGTTAGATCCCTCACTTCCAAGACAGTCATAGTCAATTACCTAATCACTGATCATAATCTTGATGTGATTGGCCTGACTGAAACATGGCTGAAGCCTGAGGAATGTACTGTGTTAAATGAGGCCTCTCCTCCTGGTAACACTAGTGACCATATCCCCTGCGCATCCCGCAATGGCAGAGGTGTTGCTAACAATATACAACAGCAAATTTCAATTTTCGTCTTTTGATCTTCTAGTAATGACATCTATGCAGCCTACTCAATAACTTTTTATAACTACTGTTTACAGGCTGTATACAGTGTTCCTCGCTGAGTTCCCTGAATTCCTATTGGACCTTGTAGTCATGGCAGATAATATTCACATTTTTGGTGACTTTAATATTCACATGGATAAGTCCACAGACCCACTCCAAAAGGCTTTCGGAGTCATCATCAACTTTTGTCCCATGGAATAAATATTGTGGATCTAAATGTTTTTCCTCATAATCCTGGACTATCAAACCACCTTCTTATTATGTTTGCAATCGCAACAAATAATCTGCTCAGACCCCAACCAAGGATCATCAAAGGTCGTGCTATAAATTCTCGGACTACCCAAAGATTCCTAGATGCCCTTCCAGAGTCCCTCCACCTACCCAAGGATGTCGGAGTAGTAGCAGTAGCAGGACAGCATCGAACAGATACAGGTCGAAGTTCACCAGTCCCCATTAACTCTGTACATGATGACTCAGTTGTGTTCAAGAAATGACTGCTACATTGAGGGTGAACCTCACTGGTAATTGACAATGGAGCAAAACTGTCACTTTTGAAGAAAGACATTTTTGAATCATTCTTCTCACATGTTCCACTGCAGAGACCAGCAGTATCTCTTTACAGCTACAACCACACACTGATCTCAATCACTGGGACTGTCTCACTGCCAGTCTGTTAGAACAACAAAACCACACCGGCCACACAGTTCTACATTGCAACAGATGGCACTAACATCCTGGGACTGGACAAATTTCATGCCCTAGGGTTCAATCTGTCAGATTCAACTGGTGCACATGTGCAGCACTCACAACTGTTTGAGGGGCTAGGTCACCTCAGAGGTTTTGTCCATCGGCCTACAGTCAACAAAGATGTCAAGCCAGTAATCCAGCCATTGTGGAGAGCGCTGACCCTTTTGACAAGGGACTTGACAACCTCCTGGAGGATGACATCATCGAGCCCATTGATGCCTAGCCATGGGTCTCTAACCTGGTCATTGCACCCAAGAAAAATGGCGATCTTCGGATCTGCATGGACCTCAGGGCTGTGAACAAGCGATTATTTCCAACATGTACCCGCTACCAGATACAAACCGCTGAGGGGCTCACAACCCATTTTTATGGGTCCACGTTATTCAGCAAACTTGAGCTGAGGCAGGGATACCTACAGGTTCCCGTGGCTCATGAGAGTAGAGATCTCACTGTTCATAACACACAGGGTGCTGTTCAGGTACAAACGCATGCCATTCGGACTCAGCTCCATGCCCAGCTGTTTCCAGAAGATTATGACTCTTCTCCTGACAGGCATCCCTGGAGTGTCAATCTATATAGGGCTCCCAAGTGGCGCAGCAGTCTAATACACTGCATCTCAGTGCAAGAGTCGCCACTACAGTCCCTGGCTCGAATCAAGTCTGAATCACATCTGGCCTTGATTCCAAGTGCCATAGGGCGGCTCACAATTGGCCCAGCATCGTCTGGGTTTGGCAGGGGTAGGCCATCATTGTAAATAAGAATTTGTTCTTAACTGACTTGCCTAGTAAAATAAAGGTAAAAAAAATAGTGCATCACAAACAGAGCACGATTCTTGCTTGCAGCAGGTGTTTCGTCAGCTCTTTGAGAACGGGGCCAGACTCAACACTGAAAAGTGGGTTTGGGGTGTCAGACATTGAGTTCCTTGGATACAGGCTGTCCAGCCAGGGCATCACCTCCAACCTGTCCCATGTGGATGCCATTATCACCTTGCCTGAGCCTCAGTCCGCAGCACAGCTGGCGTCATACCTCAGCATAGAAATATACTACTTACGGTTACTTCCAAACTATGCTGAGACAACCACTCTTCTTCAATGGCTTTTGAAAAAAGATGCACCATGACTGTCAGGATGCTGGCAGGAGCTCAAGGTGCAGCTCACATCAACCCCAACACTGGCTCACTTTGACACATAAGCACAAACGATTGTCACCTGTGGCGTCATACCTCAGCTGGCTTGGCACTCACCCTGGGAGCTGTTTTGTCTCAGCTGCATGGAGGCGTGGAACGACCAGTGGCTTTTGCCTCATGGGCCTTGTCTCCGACTGAACAAAAGTACTCTGTGCGAGAGCGGTAGGCCCTGGCTTGCAATTGGGCTGTGTGAGCGCTGGTACTTGTACTTGTACAGCAGACCATTCAAACTCCGCACAGACCATCAAGCCCTCACAACACTTCTGGCCATACAGGGTTCCGGACCCAAGCCTCTACGGCTTTTCAGATGGGCAGACTGTCTGAACCAGTACAATTTTGATCTTGAGTTCACCCCGGGATGCCACAATGTTTTGGCTGACCTGTTGTCCAGGGCGATCTTACCTGCATCAATGGTATGCATGGCAACAGAGGCGAATGCAACAGAGGGGGACGGCGACAACTGGGTTCACATGCTACATGGCCCGCTGGAAGCTACATTCACAATACAGGAACTCAGACAGGCATCACAGGATGACAAGCTGTTCACAAGGCTTCGCACCTACATCAGGGAAGGATGGCCTGCTATGGTGGGCGGAGACCTACTACCATTCTACAGGGTGAGAGATGAGCTCTCATGCTGGGAGGAAGTGTGCATCGCCAGAGGACATCACACACTGATTCCAGAGGTCCTGAAAGCGCAAGTGCTTCGCATGGCACATGAAGTGAAGCAACAATGCAGGGACGCGGTCTGGTGGCAAAATATTGACAGAGACATTGAGTCCCTTGTGAAGGACTGCACAGCATGCTTGATGAGTGGGAAATCAGGCAGACCCACTCCTGCACCCCTGACACCAGTGAAATGGCCAAAGGCTCCCCGGGACCACCTACAGGTGGATGTCTGTGGAGAGTTACACGGGGCTCCAGCACACGCAAGATACCTACTGCTCATTCATGACTTGGTCCTCTACCACCTCACAGACGATCATCCAAACACTGGATAAGCTGTTCTGTCAGTGGGGGTTGCCCAGCACCATTACGACAGACAATGGCCCCCAGTTTGTCTCGAATTATCTGTCTGTGTACCTTGGAAAGCAATCCATCAAGCACTTCCAGACGGCTGTGTACCACCCTGGAATGCTTGAACAGGACCCTGAAGGAAGGAATACGGGCCTACTTGGCTGAGGGACAACCTTTTGATGTGGCTCTGAAGGCCCAGGACTGGGTGCGGATCAGGACTGACAACCATCGGAACAAGCTCTCCTCATTTTGGTCCAAGCCCCTGATAGTTGAACGACAGCTAGGGCCTGCAACATTTCAACTTCAGGATGGATCCCATTGGTCTAGCAAATCGCCTCAGAAAGGTCCATTGCCAGTGGAGGATCCTTTTCTAACCCATCTGTCCACAACTCACCACAACTGTCCACAACTAACCGTTTGTCCACAACTCACAACTCACCTGCCAACCTGCTTGCACCAATCCTTTGTAAATCAAGTAAAATACTGTGAAATACAAACCCTCAATAAATTTCATTCATCCATTCATTAATTCTGATTACGGTAGCGTTTCATTTTCATGGCGGTATTATACGGTGTGTCATTACACAGTACTTGCTTTTATAACGTATTTATATTACAGTAGGTGTACTGTAATATGAATACAGAAGTCGACTTGCCACTGAGCTACCTGTAAGTTACTGTCAAAATTACACCAACCCCTTTACAGTGTACGTTAACAATAATTCAATTAATAAAACAATATGAATTGCCATATTAGGCATAACTCAATTTGATGTTGCTTTTCTTCCACCCAACCTTTATACACCTGAGTCCTAATTTGTTGATTACTTTGAATCAATTGTGTTGAGGCTTAGCTGGAGAAAAATATTGTATACTGTGGCTCTCTAGGAACAGCTGGCCACAGATTTAAAGGTAGATTTAGTAGGCCTAAGACCAAGTTTATGCTAGGAGCGTTGTTTGTTTATGTGCTAAAAATTATATAGAATTCTGAAAAAATATATAGAATGCCTGTTTAAGTGAGAAGCATAGCAACATCAAGGCAACTTTGTAACAGCAGACCTTGTTTTTCCAAAGCCAAACCAGCCCTGAGTCTACCTTTTAAGACGTGAAAATAGAAAATGTTTTCAGTAATTGTTTTCAATATCCTAATGTTGTTTTTGTTTTGTGTTTTCTGATTGTTTCAATACATGCATTCAACAAGCTTTGGATGAAGGACTTCCACAGGGCCGCAAACTTCGCATGTGCAAAGGCAGCTGCCTCTACTGCGGAGGTCTCGACCATCTCCTTGCTACTTGTCCAGAGATGACGGGAAACGCCAGGGCGCCAGGACAGGGGGAGACCCTGACGAGCTGTGCAGTTACTCCCCGGCTACCCAGTCACCATCTGTCTCTCAACCCTCCACTGGGACAACCGTCAGCACCAGATTCAAGCCTTTGTAGACTCCGGGGCCGCAGAGAATTTCATTGATCAAGACTTTGCCAGAGAGTTACAAATGCACTGCGTGAAAAGTCTCATCCTTCTGCAGATTCAAGCCCTCGATTGGCTCCGGTCAGGTGGAATATCAGACCAAGCCCATTCTACTGCAGATTGGGGTTAACCACTCTGAGACTCTTTTCTGTTGACCGCTGCATCCGAGAACCCCCTTATCCTAGGGTACCCCTGGATAGCGGTACACAACACACTAGTTTCCTGGTCCAAGGTACACCTACTAGACTGCGGTAAAGACTGCCAGACGAAATGTCTAAGACCCCCACCAAGAGTCTCGCCGTGTTCTCCTGCATCCCTTGAAGACCAAGACTTCCTCCCGAATACTTCAACCTCCGGGAGGCCTTCAGTAAGAGGCAAGCCATCACCCTTCCCCCTCATCGTTCTTACGACTGTGCCATAAAACTTCTAACCGGCGCTACACCTACCCGGGGTCATCTGTACTCCCTCTCGACCCCTGAAGCAGCAGTCATGGACAATTACATCCAGGAGTTGCTGGAGGCAGGTTTCATTCGCCCCTCTACATCCCCTGCTGGTGCAGGCTTCTTCTTTGTGGGTAAGAAGGATGGAGGCCTGCATCCTTGCATCGATTACAGAGGGCTGAACCAGATTACAAACAAGAATCGTTACCCCCTACCCCTGATGTCCTCCGCATTGGACTTGGTCCAAGGGGCCCAATAATACACCAAACAAGACCTCCGCGACGCTAACAATCTGGTGAGAATCAGGGAGGGAGATGAGTGGAAGACTGCCTTTAACACCCCTGGTTGCCACTATGAGTATTTAGTCATCCTTTGGATTATCAAACTCACCGGCAATGTTTCAACCATTGGTCAATAACACCCTGAAGGATATGTTGAATCAGTTCGTCTTTGTTTACCTTGATGATTTCCTGATCTTCTCCAAGATCCTTCTGGAACACATACTGCACGTCTGTCAAGTCCTGAAATGCCTCCTGCAGAGTCAACTATATGTCAAGATAGAGACGTGTGAGTTCCACGTATCCCAAGTTTCCTTCTTGGGTCACATTATCTCTACCGCAGGCATCCAAATGGACCCCGTTACAATTGAGGTGGTCACCGACTGGCGCTGTCCCACCTCACTCAAGCAGGTCCAGCGGTTCCTTGGGTTGCCAATTGTTACAGGCGTTTTATACGTAACTTTGGTGTGGTGGCAGCACCTCTCACGGTCCTAACCCGCAAGTCCCAGACCCGGTTTGGCTGGACCCGCGAGGCTGACAGGGCATTCATGGGAAGGGACGTTTCACCTCTGGACCCATCCTCGTTCATCCTGATCCGACTCGTCCCTTTGTGGTGGAGGTGGACTCCTCGGACACCGGAGCAGGGGCGGTCCTTTCACAGTGGAACGAGGAGGACAAGAAACTGCACCCATGCTTCTTTCTCTCCAAGCGGTTCTCTCAAGCGGAACGCAACCACGATGTAGGCAACCAGGAGCACTTGGCAGTTGAGTGGGCCCATGATGGGTGGAGACACTGGTTGGAGGTGGCACCTCATCCTTTCGTGATCTGGACGGACCATAAGAACATAAGAAAGCAGACACCCTGTCCCACCAACACCGAGCCCATCATCCCCAGCTCACGCATTGTGGCCCCTGTGATATGGAGTATTGAGACCATGGTCCAACAAGCCCAGACCCGAGAACCCCGGCGGGGGACCCACTAACAGACCTTACGTTCCGCGATCACCCCGGTCTCGAGTACTACAATGAGGACACTCCTCTAAATTAACTGGGCATCCAGGGGTTAATCGGACACTGGAGATCCTGAGGCATAAATTATGGTGGTCCAGCATGATTGAGGATGTGATTTCCTTGGTTACAGCCTGTTCCATCTGTGCCCAATGCAGGTCTTCCATCAGTGACCGGCCGGGTTGCTCCAACCTCTGCCTATCCCAAGTCGGCCCTGGTCTCATCTGTTGGTAGACTTTATCACCGGGTTACCTCCATCTCAAGGGCCTGGTGGTCGTTGATCGGTTCTCCAAGGCAGCCCATTTCATCGCCTTACACAAGTTGCCTTCAGCGAAGGAGACCACTGATCTCATGATTACCCATGTCTTTCGACTACACAGACTTCCCCAGGACATTGTCTCAGATCGGGGGCTCCAGTTCGTCGCACGGTATTGGAAGGCCTTCTGCTCCCTGTTGGGGGCATCGGTGAGTCTCTCCTCGGGGTTCCACCCACAGTAGAATGGGCAAACTGAGCAGGCCAACCAGGAGCTAGAGAAGTTCCTCCGCTGCTTCGTCTTCACTCAGGCCAGCAACTGGAACAGTTTCCTCGTCTGGGCTGAGTATCCTCTTAAAGGTGAATTTGCGGGAGCTCGCTCCTCGCTACCTAGGACCCTTTAAGATTCTGAGTCGCATCAACCCTGTTACCTATCGTCTCCAGCTTCCCAGGTTCATGAGGGTCTGTCCATCCTTCCATGTCTCCCATCTCATGCTGGTAAGGACCAGTCCCATCACTCCCCCCACACCTGCTCCTTCGCCCCCTCGACTTGTGGATGGCCACCCGGCCTAATTTGCATATTCATAATGTATTTGGAGAAGTTTGCCTCAAAACTAATTTGCATGTGAAAATATGAGCTTGCCAAATATTTGCCACAACTGTTGGCAAGAAGCCTGTTTTTTTGTGAGAGGTTTCCTCTTGATCTAGTCTTCTGTACTTACTGTATCGTTTCACCAATCCAGTGCCTTTTGAGAAGTGTAAGTTGTAAAAGAAAAATGTCTTTCACCTAAAAACACGTTTTTCCACATCGAAAGGTTAATTAAACACATTACTATAGTAAATGCTTATTAAGTGCCAAAAATAGTAACAGCATTAAATCACCTCGTGACAGTGGGAATGGAAGCTTGTTGTGTGCAGCAGGGTGTGGCAATTGAATGTAATGTAAGCCTGCCTGTCTATGGATTGTCGTGTTATCCCTTACCGCAAAAACACATGAATTTCACGTGATAACATGTGAAGTGTTGTAAAATCACATGTTTTCATGTGATCACATGTGATGTTATGTGGAGTTAATGCGATAATGTGACAACATGTAAAGCAACATGTGATAATATGAAGTGTTCCAAAAACAAGTTTTTATCAGATTTCACGTCAAATTTGATCTGAAATCATGTGATTTTCCACATGTGAAATCGTGTTTTTTCTGTAAGGGATGCTCAACCTGCTCGTTTTCCCACCACAAAACACCATAAAATGGTCAAAAAGAGTAGAGCCAGCTCACATGAATTTACGCTCTGATAGGACGATTAGATGTTCAATGTTAAAAAAAAAATATATATTTAAAAAGGAATAGTTTCACCATATTAAAACGAGAGTTCAGTTCTTGTTACAGAGGTGACCTTAAAATGAGGGACAGACATAAATGAATCACTAATCACATCAAATAAATAATAATCTTCAGAAATGATTTTGTCAAAGCAACAAAATAACTATGGCTTTACAACGATGGTGAAACTTGGAGACATTTTGGGATTAAGTGGGTTGAAATCTTCCTAGGAAGTAACATGTCAAAATGCAGATTTTTTTGCACTTTAGCAAGCCTTTATTAATATGAAAAAAATCTGATTTATTGTATTATCCATGTGGTCTATATTAAAGGGCATGTCATTTAATATAACAGGCTTTTAAAATGCAATATTGTTGCACAACTTCTACTTAAAATAGGGGCGCAAAAGGTCTCTTGCATGGAATATTGTACAATTAAGGATGTTCCTCAGTCGTCAAAAGGACTTCTACCATATACTTGGAAAGAGGAACCTCTCTGATTTATTTAGATTTTACAGATCGTCCATAGATAGTTGCCCTGAGAGTTGTGAGTGAGGCTTGGCTCATTGATTGATGCTCTGGCTGATCTCAGACCTGTGGCTCTTCATGTCCCCTTGTGTGCTCCTGATAAGTGAATGACTAGTGGCTGCACATTTCCTCCTTCCCCTCTCCTCTCCTCATGTCAGTGGTTTTGGCCAACCCCCTGCCAACCCATGTGACAGGATACACATCGGCTGGATTAAGGGGGCAGCATTCATGTGTCTGTGTCACTGTTCTTCCATGAGAGACACCTGAATACACCACAGCCAGATCCCTCTCTCCTCTCTGGACTGGACAACCACCTTTTCGCCCTGGGATAGCAAACTATGCGCTAGCTATGATGGAATCTAGTCCATCCCTCGCTGTGCTCCTGTGCCTTATGCATGCTCTCTGCTGTGCTGCTGAGATGGGTATGTAGGGTTTTTATTCCACTTTAACTGGTTTCAAGCAATGGTTAAGCATTCTGTATAATGAAAGTGATACAAATCATATTTGTTGATATGCTTTACCAATAAATGGAAGGCAAGGTTGAGGCTGCTAGAGTGTAACAATATTTATGTAGACTGGTAATAAATATCCAGAATTTCTAGGTCCTTCAGTAAATTTTGCTTCATTGGCAGATATTGCAAGGGCTCCCGAGTGGCACAGTGGTCTAAGGCACTCAGTGCAAGAGGTGCCACTACAGTCCCTGGTTTGAATCCAGGCTGTATCACATCTGGCCGTGATTGAGAGTCCCATAGGGCGGCGTACAATTGGCCCAGCGTGGTCCGGGTTTGGCCGGGGTAGGCCGTCATTGTAAATAAGAATTTGTTCTTAACTGACTTGCCTAGTTAAATAAAGGTTAAATACAATACAAATATATATTGATGAACCATTTGACAAGCTAGATAGCGTTCAAAATACTTTAAGGCGTTTTAGATGCATTCAGATATAAAAATTAAAGTGGCCTATTTTTTGGAGTGGCCTAAAAACATATGTATTTCAATTGTAGTTACATACACTGTGAGTTCTTAAAAATTATTGAGAATAATTTGAATGCTGTAATCAGGTATAACAGCTGTAAGTACAGAAAATAAGTAACTATTATATACACAGGCTTTCTTACGCAACTTACTGTACAGTTGGACCTAAAATGTTGTGATTTTGATACAATTAGACACAGTGTCTCAGTCCCAGTTCAATAGCGTTGCAGTGCTGTTTGTGAGAGCAGCTGTAGAGCCCTGGAAGAAGGATGAAACCTTGGATAGATCACATCATTGTCCTTAGTTTCAAGTATCAATGTCACATGTGCAAGTACAGTGAAATGCCGTGCTTGAAAGCTCTAACCCCAACAGTGCAGTAATCAATAACAATGTAATACTAAAAATAACAAAGGTACTGTAGAACAAAAACAGATAAAAAGAGGAACCTTATCCCCCGTGCTGCAGACAGCAGCTCCTTCCTGATCTACAACCAGGATCACAACAAGTGTGTGGTGGCGGTGAGCGCCAGTCAAGTCACAGTGGCTCCCTGTGACCACACGTCCCAGAACCAGCAATTCCGCTGGGCCTCACAGTCTCGTCTCCTCAGCATCTCCCTGAAGCTCTGCCTGGGGGCTCAGGACCTGAAGGACTGGGTCAAGGTGCTGCTCTTCCCCTGTGATGAGAAGAGTGAGCTCCAGCACTGGCAGTGTAAGAACGAGACCCTGTTCGGCCTCAAAGACAAGGCGCTGCACTTAAACTATGGCAACCGCAACGAGAAGAATATGATGATCTACCAGGGATCTGGGTCTTGGAGCTGTTGGAAGATGTATGGTACTCAGAAGGACCTCTGCTCCAAGGGCTACCAAGGTAAGTAAGCCACAAGACACACTCACTGTTACTGGAGGTTGGAGATTGGAGGTAGGAATCAGAAGTGTAAGATGCTGTTGTCATAAACTTTCTTAAAGCCAGGGATGAATGTCTGACCTGAGAAGAATCATACTGTTAACAATGATTTTTTCCCCTACTAGCAATGAGTGATAGCTAATAGCTACTTTATTAAGGAAGAATGTACTTACTATGATTGAGATACAGTATGTGGTTGTCCCACCTAGCTATCCTACGATGAATGCACTAACTGTAAGTCGCTCTGGATAAGAACATCTGCTAAATTATATAAATGTTAAATGTAAATGTAACAAACTGTTTTGTCCCCTTCTTCAGAGGTGTTCACACTAGGGGGGAATGCCTTTGGAAGTCCCTGCCAGTTCCCCTTTCAGTTTGGGGAGAAGTGGTATGCTGAGTGCACTCTGCAGGGGCGCTCAGATGGACAGCTCTGGTGCGCCACAGAGACAGATTACAATAAAGCCAAGAAGTGGGGCTTCTGTCCCTCGAAATGTGAGTCAAGCACTCACATTTCATGCTATGTTTTTGTCATTTACTGCCATTTTCCAGTGATCAGGAAAAGGGTCAGTAGGTGACACCTGTAGAAAATCATGAGCCGTATGTGTCAAGCATCTCAGAGTAGAAATGCTGATTTAGGATCAGTTTTGTCTTTTAGATCAAAATGAATAAGGACAAGAAGGGACCTGATCCTGGATCAGCATTCCTACTCTGGGATGCTTTATGAATACAACCCAGTTCCTAAAATAAAAAGGTAAAATCAATTTGACTCATGGGAGTACACAACCCTCTAATATCAGTGGCTTACTATATACTAGACTCTGATGAGTCTGTAAAAACAAGGCAAACGACCAGGGTTTACGATGTGGGGACTCTAGCCAATTCAAACAATGTCGTAAAACCCCCTGCCAAGCCTGTGATAGGGAGGCTAATGTACAAATGAAAATCTCTGATTTTCCTGTTTTTCCGTGACCTTACTGGGGGTCAGGATTGGCCAGGTCAGCGCTGACGAGGTCTGGTCTCTGACCTCCTGACAGAAAAACACAAACGCTTTCTCTAGTTCCTCTAGCTGTGGACGCAGCTCTGTGTCTCTTTACCCTTCCATCCTGACTGGAGCTCATTCCTGTGTTTCCCCTGACACAGCTCCAAAACTGGGACAGGAAAAGGAAGGAAGCCCCCTTTCACAAAGGTTCCTGGTGAACTGCCACCATAGTCACAGATATGAGGGGCAGTTCTGTCATGACAGAAAGTGATAGAGATGAACAGAACACTATTTGATTCAGTTCTTGGGCTGTTATTGATGCTTTCTTTTTCCCACCTTAAGTGTGTCCTAATGTTTCCGTGTCCCCCTCAGCATCCTCAGGATGGGACAGTGACCCAGTAACAGGTGTCCTGTACCAGAGGAACACCCAGTCTGTGTTGACCTGGCACCAGGCGAGGACGAGCTGCCAGCAGCAAGGAGCCGACCTGCTCAGTATAATAGAGCTCCACGAGCAGACCTACATCTCAGGTATGTACAGTCAGACCTGGTCAGACCTACATCTCAGGTATGTACAGTCAGACCTGGTCAGACCTACATCTCAGGTATGTACAGTCAGACCTGGTCAGACCTACATCTCAGGTATGTACAGTCAGACCTGGTCAGACCTACATCTCAGGTATGTACAGTCAGACCTGGTCAGACCTACATCTCAGGTATGTACAGTCAGACCTGGTCAGACCAGACCTGGTCAGACCTACATCTCAGGTATAGTCTAGCCTGTTGGCCAAGGGAGGACTGGGACCAGGAACCAGCCCAGGCATTTCTGACACACCCGCCCGAAGATGGACCAGGGCATTTGCCCAAAGTGCGCTATGGCCAGTCTAACCTACAACCTCACCTTGATTTAGAGAGAAATCAATCTGATACAATCAATTCCTTATTAAGAATATTACACCACTCTCGTGGACGTATTGTAATGCTTTTTATTGATGCAGGGTTGACCAATATCCTGGGCACATCTCTGTGGATTGGACTGAATAGCCTAGACTTTGAAGCTGGATGGCAGTGGAGCAATGGAAACCCATTCCGATATTTAAACTGGGCTCCAGGTGAGATCAACCACATGCAACACATCATACTATACTTTACAGCCTAGGGAACAACTGAGGTTGTCCAAGTATGTTATGCATTCCAATGTTGCAGGAAGACAATGAATAAATACAGTATATGGGTCAATATTTCCAAAAGGACATCCATCAACTGAACCCGGGCTCAGCTGTGCAACCCTGAATGCTGGCAAGGCCTCGAAATGGGAGACCAATGAATGTTCCAAGAAGCTGGGATATATCTGTCGCAGAGGAAACTCCACTACTCTGGCCTCTGCCCCTATAGGTAAGAGTTGAATCACACGGTACATAGCAGTCATGAACTACTCAAGATGTTTTACTTAGTTCAAATGCCATGCAACACAAGGCTAACAACACCAGATCCGGTTGTGTAGGGTAGGGTAAACTGAACCTTTATAAATTAGTGCCCATTTTTCACTAAGTGTCTCAGAGTAGGAGTGCTGAACTAGTGTCGGTTTCGGCTTTATAGATTATAATGAATAAGGTTACATGGACGGGGCGGGCTGATACTAGATAAGCACTCTTACTCCGAGATGCTTCATGAACACAGACCCAGAGGTTGTTTGGGTCAAACAGATTAAACATTGCAGTCTACCACTTTCTGAACATTCTACCTTCTCTCTGACTATTGAACTTTGACCCCCCCCCCCCCCCCCCCTCAGTAGGAAAAGATCAGCACACCTTCTGCACTAGTCACTGGATTCCCTATGCAGGCCACTGCTACTACCTACAACGTACCAAGAAGATGTGGAGGGATGCCCTAGCCGCCTGCCACAAAGATGGAGGGGACCTGGCCAGCATCCACAACATAGAAGAACAAAGCTTCATCATCTCTCAGTCAGGATATAGTGAGTACACCATCCATGTTGTGGCTACAATTACCTCTATATCTGATAGATCTGTTATGCACTACACGGATCTTTCTCATGGGTTGTCATTTCAGTTTCAGTTCATCAGTTTAGAAAACCACTCTGAGATGTGTCCCAATAAATATCTGGGTATTTGGATTGACTAAGAGTTCATGTTTAAAAAGCATGCGGATGAGCTAGTTAAAAAGCATAAAAAAAAAAAAAATAGATCTGGCTTCTCCCTAAATAGCAGGCAACAGATCGTACCGTCAATATTCCTGCCCGATCTTGACTATGTGGTGACACCATTTACCAGATTGCAGAAGCCACTATTCTTAAACGTTTGGACGCCGTCTACCATAATTTCCTTCACTTTATCACAGGTGACAATTTTAAGACTCACCACTGCATCCTGTATCAAAACGTTGGCTGGTCCTCATTGAAGTCCTATGGATCACTTCATTATTACCTTTTCATTTACAACGTTCTACTACACAAGCTTCTAACTTACCTAACTTTGTTGCTAGGCGACCAAACCCGTCACAGTGTTGTTTAAATCTTGAGGCCCCTAAGATCTCTACCGATTCTGGTAAATCCTCCTTTAGCTTTAGTGCCCCCCATCGTTGGAATAACCTGCACAATTCCTTGCATCTTGATTTCCTGGTGCTGCTAAAGCAGTTGAGGACGCCGGTGTTAAATTCATTCATTGAGAATTGCAGTTGTTTTTATTGATGTAATTAATGGCTCATTTGTTGAAATTGTAGTATTGTAACTGTACCTTGTCGTTCTTTTTTATTCTTCTTGTTTTTTGGGGGGATGTAAATTGTATTTATTGTGAAAATGTTTGTACTCAGGCATGATTGTGAATGAGACCCTGGTCTCAATTGGATTTCCCTGAAAAGAAAATAAGAATAATGTCCCCTCAGTCAATTATATAAGTAGTATATATATCAGGTGTTTTTCACTGTCTTCCTGGCTTTGAGTCTTAATGTCCTTCTGCTTGACTTTAGCGGCCACAGATGAGCTGTGGATCGGCCTGAACGACCAAAGGAACGCGCTGCTGTTTGAGTGGACAGACCGATCCCATGTGACATTCAGCCACTGGCAGACAGGGGAGCCCTCCCACGGTGCCAACCTTCAGGAGGACTGTGTCCTGATCAGAGGAAAGGTAACATTCACATTGGTCCCTCAATGGACAGACTAGGTTCATGCTAATGCTAACACTAAAGCTAGCTAAATGCTTACACCACAGATTTTTTATAACTAACCCTAACACTAGCTATATGCTAATACTTGGTAAATGCTGACGCTAGATAAATGCGAACACTAGCTAAATACTAGGGCTAACAGTGTCAATGATGACAACGTTTAACAGTGGTGTCAACACAGTACTAAATGTGGTATTGTGACAATGTGGACTCTCCATGTTGTCTCACAGGATGGGAAGTGGGCTGATAATTTGTGTGAGAAGAACTACGGGTACATCTGTAAGAAAAAGGCCTCCACCAAACCGGTGGCAGGTGCCCCAGAGGAAGATAGTCCAGGATGTAAGCTGGTGAGTGAGGTCATTTCCTGTTTGTTGAAATGGAGTGTACAGTAACTAATGAATACACAATGATATCACATAAAATGGAAGCTTGAAAATGATTCTAGATAAGGACTAGAATGGTGTCATCTTGACTGACAAAGATTCACCAGTAGGAGGATAATTGTTTCTGTATTTTTGTCATCAAGGGCTGGATCCGGTATGGTTCTTACTGCTACAACATTGGATCAGAAACCAAAACATTTGATGAGGCCAAGCAGACATGCCAGCAGAGTGACTCAATCCTGGTGGAAGTGGCTGACAGGTACAGGATAAGATATATTTTACTCACTTATTTGAGTCATATCCTGGACAAGATAATAGCAATAAGTTGTCAGATAATAGACTGAATGTGTGTGTGTTTGTTGGTTTGTAGGTATGAAAATGCCTTCCTGGTCAGTTTGGTGGGTTTGAGGCCGGAGAAGTACTTCTGGACTGGACTTTCCAACATGGAGGATATAGACACGTTCAAGTGGACTACCAGTTCGGAGGTCAAGTTCACCCACTTCAACGTGGGCATGCCAGGTACAGTGTCCTTTTCCCACAATGGTGATTGATAGTAGCAACTGATGATCGAATGTAGCATGAACTGTCATTGGTGTGACAACTGCGGTATTAGAGGAGTACTTTCTCCCACACCTTAACTGCCTGGCAAATGTCAGAACTAAATTAAACTATTAAATTTTCTCTCGTCTTTCTGTGTGTTTGAAAAAAGACAGAAAACAAGGCTGCATAGCTATGACAACTGGAATGTTTGCGGGACTGTGGGATGTGGTCAGCTGCAGCAACAAGGAGAAGTACATCTGTAAGAAAATGGCGGAGGGCGTCACATCAACAATGGCCCCTCCCACCACTCAGGCACTGAGCTGTCCTTCTGGGTGGTCACCTGCTGCTAAAAGGAATGTCTGTTACAAGGTACAGTTGGGGAACAAGCTGTAACAAACACTTTGATTAGTCAATTGAAGTGAATAGTTGTTTTTAAATATTAATAATTTAATCAATGTGCATGAATTCATTGATAATCCTTAATTATAATAATTCATTAAAAATTCATCAATAATAATTTTCTATCCCCACAATAAGCTTCACAAAAAAGTGACAGAAAACAAGAAGTCATGGTCAGAGGCACGGGAATTCTGCAAGGCCATTGGTGGTGATCTGATGAGCATTCACAGTGCCACAGACCTGAACAGCTCTCCGTAAGTGATCCTCATAGCTGTCTCTGTTGCCATGAGTATCATTGAAAACCAGTGTGGTCCTATTAACCACTGTCTGTGGTTGAAATCAAAATCAGCACGGTCGTAATAACCACTGTTTATGGTTGAAATCCAC
This sequence comes from Salvelinus alpinus, assembly GCF_045679555.1. NCBI lineage: Eukaryota > Metazoa > Chordata > Actinopteri > Salmoniformes > Salmonidae > Salvelinus > Salvelinus alpinus. The sequence continues at coordinate 34,070,928 of NC_092095.1, forward strand.
ACAGTCATAATAACCACTGTCTGTGGTTGAAATCCACACAGTCATAATAACCACTGTCTGTGGTTTCCATTCTGTCTGTTCAGATATCATTCTTCTGATGCAGCCTGGATCGGCCTCAGCAATCTGGATCCCAACGCAGGTTTTGTGTGGGCTGACGGATCAGCAGTGAGTAGCCTACCACCTCATCTTTCCTGTGATATCTCTTCTCCTTAGAAGTCGTTTATTACACTCTATTCTTGTTTCAATCATTACATTTTTTTTTTTTTTTTTTACCTTTATTTAACCAGGCAAGTCAGTTAAGAACAACTTCTTATATTATCATTGATTTGCAGTCATTGTCTTTAATGGGATTGAAAGTTCATACAGTACTATGGTGTCCATATAAGGACAGCCTCATGCTGAGACTGTCCTAATATAGACAGCATACAGTGCTACTGTGTAACATTATTCCAATGTTGTTCTCCAGTTCAGCTATGAGAATTGGGGATTTGGAGAACCAAACGACTACAACGATAACGAAAAATGCGCAGAGGTCCAGTTTTACTACGGACGCCACTGGAATGATCGACACTGTGATGCCTACAATGACTGGATTTGCGAGATCCGCAAAGGTACAGTAGACCATATCTGCTGGCACACTGACTTCATCAGCCACTGGGCACAGACGTCAATTCAACATCTATTCCACGTTGGTTCAACGTCAGTTCATTGAAATCACGTTTAAAAAACGTCGATTCAACCAGTGTGTGTGCCCAATGGGCATGTAGTACATGTCAGTCATGAAGCTATTGATGAACATAGAATTTTGACCCTCAATCTTGCAGATGTGCTCACCCAAACTTCTTTTGGTATCCACAGGGGTTACCCCAAAGCCCCCTCCCACTCAAGTTGAGCCAGGTAACGCATAGGATCTTGGGAATATGTCCAGTTTCCTGTTTCTCATTCCTCCACTTCCTGGCTCCACTTCCTCCTTTTCACTATCCCTGCTCTCCTTCAAGCTCTTGGCCTTTCCTTTAAGTGAAATTAAATCACTGCACATACTGTATAGCATACCTTCTTCTATCATTTCGTTTGCGAAGCATAGTTCAACACAAACACTAAGAGAAAATGTACTCTGTGAAAATGTACTATTAAAAATGCCTAACAGGAAATGTACTCCTTATATACTTGCCTTTTCAGTGTACAACACTACAAAGGACGGCTGGGTTGAGTACAACGACACTCAGTATTTCTTCAACACTGAGAATCTCCCCATGGACGAGGCGAGAGCATTCTGTAAAAAGAACTTTGGTGACCTGGTGGTCATTACTGCAGAGAGCGAGAGGAAGTTCATATGGAAACAGGTAGACACTTCTATACTGAAGAAAAATATATATGCAACATAAAAAAATGTCAGATCATATACAGTACCAGTCAAATGTTTGGACACACTTTTTCTTATTTTTGCTCTTTTCTATATAATTAAATAATAGTATACTCATCACAACCATGAAATAACACATATGGAATCATGTAGTAAAAAAAAAAGTGTTAAACAAATCAAAATATATGTTTTATATTTGTGATTCTTTAAAGTAGTTGTCATTCTCTCAACCAGTTACTTGGACTACTTTGAAGAATCTCAGATATAAAATATATTTTGATTTGTTTAACACTTTTTTGGTTACTACATGATTCCATATGTGTTATTTCATAGTGTTGATGTCTTCACTATTATTCTACAAAGTAGAAAATAGTAAAAATAAAGAAAAATCCTTGGATGAGTAGGTGTGTCCAAACTTGACTGGTACTGTAAGTAAATCAGTCAATTTAAATAAATAAATTAGGCCCTAATCTATGGATTTCACATCACTGGGAATACTGATTTGCATCTGTTGGTCACAGATACCTTGAAAAAAATGTAGGGGCGTGGATCAAAATACCAGTCAGTATCTGGTGTGCCCACCATTTGCATCATGCAGCACGACACATTTCCTTCACATAGAGTTGATCAGGCTGGTGATTGTGGCCTGTGGAATGTTGTCCCACTCCTCTTCAATGGCTGTGCGAAGTTGCTGGATATTGGCAAGAACTGGAACTGGCTGTCAAACCCGTTGATCCAGAGCATCTCAAACATGCTCAATGGGTGACATAACTGGTGAGTATGCAGGCCATGGAAGAACTGGGACATTTTCAGCTTCCAGGAATTGTGTACAGATCCTTGCAACATTGGGCCATGCATTATCATGCTGAAACATTAGGTGATGGTGGTGAATGAATGGCACGACAATGGGCCTCAGGATATCGTCACGGTCTATAAAATGCAATTGTGTTCGTTGTCCGTAGCTTATGCCTGCCCATACCATAATAACCCCGCCGCCACCATGGTGCACTCTCGTCACAACATTGACATCAGCAAACCCCTCACCCACAAGACGACATACACGTGGTCCGCAGTTGTGAGGTCGGTTGGACGTCATTCTCTAAAATGACATTTGAGGCGGCATATGGTAGAGAAATGAACATTCAATGATCTGGCAACAGCTCTGGTGAACATCCCTGCAGTCAGCATGCCAATTGCACGTTCCCTCAAAACTTGAGACATCTGTGGCATTGGGTTGTATGACAAAACTGCACATTTTAGAGTGGCCTTTCATTGTCCCCACCACAAGGTGCACCTGTATAATGATCACACTGTTTAATCAGCTTCTTGATATGCCACACCTACCAGGTGGACAGATTATCTTGACAAAGGAGAAATGCTCACTAACAGGGATGTAAACAAATGTGTGCACTAAAATTGAGAGAAATAAGCTTTTTTGTGCGTTACTGAACATTTCTGGGATATTTTATTTCAGCTCATGAAACATGAGACCAACACTTTACATGTTGCGTATATATTTGTGTATATGCAGTCCTGTGACGTCCGAAAAGCTTTGGTTCTTTGGACCTGATAAAGAGATGATTTTACACTATGACAGGTAGACAACAAGTGTCACTGAAATGTTCAACGTTCAATCTAGAAATGGTTGTTTCCTCAAAGAGCTGTAACTTTTTTCCAGATATCCAGAGGATCCGAGGGACAATATTACATTGGAATGACCGTTGGTTTGGATAAGTCTTTTAGGTACGTAAAATGACTGTTGACTGTTCCCGGGACATTTAAAACAACCGGAAGTCCTACCACCTCTTTTCAGAGATATTTGTGCATGACCATGCTTTGTTCGTCACAGTCCAGTGAACATGCCTGAGATCTGTGCTCCTCTGCCGAGTGGAGAAACGTGTGCTTTCCAGGTGTGTACTTGATTGAATGGATGCTCACAGTTCAGACTGGGTTTGTGTACTGTCTGTTTCAGCTGGTTGGATGGGTCTCCTGTAGTGTATACCGCGTGGGATCAAAACGAACCCAACTTCGCCAACAACGATGAGAACTGTGTGTCGATATACAAGAGTATGGGTACGTCTGATTCGAAGGAGAAATTTAGCAGTTATGCTCTCGTTACAGTGTTGTTACACTGCAACGTCCATGGGACTTTCACTGACATTCAGGGGACGCTCCCAGGATGTCATTTTGTAAGCTGGGTCTATATCGGGTTGTGTCTCTTTGTTTCTCTGCATCTCTAGGGTACTGGAATGACATCAACTGTGGCGTAGAGCTGGCCTCCATTTGTAAAAGAACCACCAGTTTCCCTAACACAACCATGGCCCCCACCACTGTACCCAAAGGAGGTTGTGCCCCAGAATGGATTGCTTTCCAGGGGAAGGTAACTGCTACACTACTACAATACCACCACCACATACTATAAAATCATACCGTAGGCTACATACTGTATACCTGTACGGTACACCAGCAGAGAAAACCTCACACAAACTACTTTCCTTATCACGTGTCAAGGGAAAAAATCAAGGCCCGAGTGATGACCCAATGTCATGCTGACCTGCGTGTGGAGAGTTGAGTCATTGGCTAAATCCCAAATGGCACCCTATTCCCTTCATAGTGCACTACTTTTGACCAGAGCCCATGCACAATAGAATCCATTTTGTTTGCTGTAGTAGCGTGTGATGTTCCAACACACAGTGCTGATGCATCATGTTTCCACAGTGCTACAAATTCATTGGAGACAGTGATAAGAAGCCGTGGCAGGAGGCCAGGACCTACTGCATCAACCAGGGAGGGAACCTGGCCTCTGTCCTCAGCGAGAATGAGCAAGGTGGGTGAGAAGTCCATCCCTTTACACCTCACTGCCAAAGCTACCTGAGACATTGGCATTGCCCAAGGTAGAATGAAATAGAATGAACATTGAAATTCTCTAAATGTAATTTAGCATAAAATCATGCAGTAAATATTCTGTCAAATTTGGTGTGTAAAATTATAATGAGGATTTGTGCAAAATTATAAAGCATGCAACAAGAAATCTTATAGACATTGGTTAACGAGTGCCAAAAGATGTAAATTCTAGCCAATGGAACAGAGGTTGATAATCATTTGCATGTAAACAGTATATCAGGAATCATCTGATGACTCTTCATTGTTCTGACTGGTCTTTCTCCCAGCATTCCTTACATCCCAGATGCTTGGGAATCCCCAGGACATTTGGATAGGTCTGAACGACATCAACTGGGAGATGCGCTTCCTATGGACGGAGGGGAGAGGGGTTTCCTATACCAACTGGGCAAAAGGGCATCCAACGTCAGTGCCAGACGGACGATATTCATTTTTGGAAGAGGTACAAGACTTACAGTAAATATAACTCTTTGCTGAACACAGATTAAGTGACTTTCTAGAAACAGATAAAAATTGTTCTCAATAGAGAATCTCCCTTGAAAGTAGGCAGACTGAAATCCTACTTTCAAGGAAGATTCTTTATTGAGAATTATTTTTAATCCAGGACTGCGCCTTATATCTGGGTTTGGGAACCTTTAAATGTTAGGCTTTGAGATGTTGTTGACTTACTGTCAACAAGTCCAAATGCAAAACAGCCTTAACCAGTCAAATGAGAATTCTGAAGAGGGATCTAACCTTTTCATCTCCTTCCCAATCTCTCTTCCAGGTGTTTGACTGTGTGGTTCTGGTGGGCAGCTCTCAAAAACAGACAGGAACGTGGAAGGTTGAGGACTGCTTAGTATCCCGTGGTTTCATCTGCAAAAGGAATATTGGTGAGAAGAAGCCATAGTTCAGTGAGGCTGCTCTAGGTTTGCAAAATTCCAGTAATTTTCCCAAAATCCCCAGGTTTTCCACAAATCCGTGAATCCTCCAAGCATCATATCTGGAGAACCTGCCAGTTCTGGGAAAGTTATCGGTAACCCTAGTGAGGCTGTTCAATTCCAATTCTTCGGTATGTGGTCCAATAGATTATCCCTCTTTCGGTTCCCCACCAACAACAAGTCTCCTTTGGTTTCAGATTCTCAGATTGTTGTCCCCGCCACCACAGAGTCAACAAAGACGTTCTACAAGCTGGGAAATGACTCCTTCAAACTGGTGGTCCAGAAGATGAACTGGGACGAGGCCCGGAGGCAATGTAAAGCAGACGATGCAGAGATGGCTAGCATCCTGAACCCCATCACCCAGGCCTTCATCACAATGCAGATCCACAAATACAATGGGCCAGTGTGGATTGGCCTCAACAACAACTTGGTAATAGGGGAGGAAAGGGGGACACTTAGTCAGTTGTCCAACTGAATGTATTCAACTTAAATGTGTCTTCCGCATTTAACCCAACCCCTCTGAATCAGAGAGGTGCCTTAATCGACATCCACAGAACCCAGGGGTTAACTGCCTTGCTCAGGCGCAGAACGACAGATTTTTACCTTGTCAGCTCGGGGCTGTGATCCAGCAACCTTCCGGTTACTGGCCCAACGCTCTAACCGCTAGGCTGCTTTGGTACTGACATTGCTCTATGCCAATCATTTGGGTTACAGAGACTAAATAGCTTTGTGATCTTCAATTTCCTCTTTACAAGGCACAGTAGGTTCAAAATGACCTAATGTGTAGGATTCTGGCTTTGGTTTAAGAGCTAGTGCAGCTCCAAAGAGGACTTAGCATTGATATGATCTCCCACTGTTATCCATTGGATCTCCTACTCTGACGTGTTCACTTAAGAAACCAAAGAGGTTTTGTGGTTTTAAACCTGTAAGCTTTGGCTGGATCTTGCCCTCATTGTGTGTTTCATTGTCTATGTCTCTGTCTCTCAGACTGAAGGGCGCTTTAAGTGGGTGGATAACTGGCCTCTATCTTACACCAAATGGGGCGAAGATGAGCCAAAGAACAATATGGCCTGTGTTTACATAGACACGGACGCCAAGTGGAAGACAGGCGACTGTAGTAACACCTACTCCTCACTGTGCAAGAGATCACCAGGTCAGACAAGGCTCCATTTACCCACACTGTCTGTGTTTAATGGTTGATCAATCCCAAAGTGTGTTTTTTAAAAGTGTTGTTTGCAGTAATGTATCAATTGACCATATACATCTCATGAACATCAACTTCAGTATGTGAACTTCTCTGGCCTCTTTTACAGACATAGCCCCCAGCCAGCCCCCTCAGCTCCCTGGCAACTGCCCCGAGCCCAAGAAACGCAAGACGTGGGTTCCCTTCAGGGGTTACTGCTACGCCTTCCTCAACTCTGTGGTGGACAACTGGGCCCACGCCACTGTGGAATGTCTCCGAATGGGTACACACTTCACCTCCTTTACACCAACTGTCATTCAGACCACAATGGAATAGTGTCCCAAACGGCATGCTATTCCACAGTCAAAAGTAGTACACTACATAGGAAATGGGGTGCTATTTGAGACATACCCAATGTCTTAATTGAATGTAGAGTTTATGAACATATTAATTAATTGAATGCAAGAAATTCAAAGTGATTGATGATGATGATGATGAATATGGGTAGTAAGTTTCTCTGACAACAGGAGCATCCCTGGTGAGTATCGAGGATCCCTTGGAGGCCAGCTTCATCCAGGAGAACCTTGAGCTATTGCAGGATGGCGCCAAGTCATTCTGGATTGGCATGCACAAGAGCCACGAAGGTCAGTACCTATGGTTACAAAATTCAGCGACATATCCCAAAATTCCCAACCAGGATTTCTGGAAAACCAAGGAATTCAGGAAAAATTACCGGAATTTTGAAACCAATTTTACTGACAACCCATAACATTAAGGAGGCCACTGGCTCAAAAAGCCTGTTCCCTCGAATATAAAACATGTTTAACTAGCAACATCACCTTAAATGAACAAATGGCAAGTACAGTACCTACCCGTCTCTTGCAATTCTAAGATTATGTCCCAATTTCACAACCATGTTTATCGATTTATAGTCGTTCAATGACAATGAATCACCCATGTCAAAGGATATAGGTTTGACCCATTGTTCTTGTTCCAGGTGACTGGATGTGGATTGACAACAGTGTGGTGGACTATACCAACTGGAAAGAAGGGATGCCAAAGCGTGAAGAACAATGTGTGGAGATCCAGTCTGATAGTGGTCTGTGGAGCACTAACAGCTGCAACCGGTACAAGTCGTACATCTGCAAAACAGTGAAAGGTGAGTTGAACTCAGCTGATAGATTCAAGTATTTAAGATGGGATGATATCAGAGTCATTATTCAAGTCATCCTGTGTTTGTTGTGTCAGCTTAGTATTGTCTTGCAATGATGTTTTCTGAACATCTTTATCTCTTTCTTGTGCAGTCATCACACCAACAGAGAAGCAACCAGTTGCTGGTGAGTGTCTCATAGCAGATATATTTGGTTAGCGTAAAGAATTATACATGTTATAGTTTTGACAATCAAATCAATGCTTTTCTGGCTCCAGGGCATAGTCCTAGGATCAGTTTCCCCTCACCCAATCCGTAACCATTAGTGGAGAAAATGCAAAACTGACCCAAGATCAGCGTCTAGGGGCAACTTCACTCTACTCCACTTTTCTGAACATTATACAGAGACTAAAACCAATTCCACCAATAAGTTTGCCAATAACACTGTGACTTCCATTCTTCTAGCTCCCCTAGTGGAGGAAGCTCCACATGGTTATGCCGGCATCACTGTGGCAGTCGTCTTGGTGATAATCACAGTGGTAGGACTCGGTGCCTTCCTACTCCGCAAACGGATACCTACCCCCGTCTTGGGAGAGTGTACGTTCGACAACACCTTGTACTTCAACAACCCCATCCGCCCAACAGCCACTGTGGACACCAAGGGCCTGGTGGCCAACATAGAGCAGAACGAAACAGCTTAGACAGGACACAAAGGACCACCAACAGGTGAAAACACTTTTGAGACAAGTTTTGAAATGAAAAATACCCCAAAAGCATGCTGCTGGTGTTAAGGCCTACCAATTCTGACCAATTCTGAGAGATTGCAACTAAATCTGAAACCATTCACGTATTATCTTTGTTCATTTTCTTGCTCTGTAAATAATGGGTGAAAATGATATGCACTTTGTGCATATCAGCATCAGTCGTCAAGGATACAGTCCAGATGTACAGCTAAGATTGCATATGTAACCCCTGCACAAATTATAGAATCAACAACAGTCATTTTGTTTGGTTTAATGGAGCCTTGTACAGATTTATTTGGTGTGTGAAACTAAAGTTCAAAATACAACCACTGTACTTTGCTTTGTTTTTGCGAAGTTATATTGTAAATATATGCTCAAAACGAGAGAGAAATAAAGTTTTGAAACAAATGTTTTTGGCCTTATACTCTTACTCACACATTGCATGCTAAATCAATACATACTGAATCCAGGGGCATTTAGGGGGTTAATACAACATTTCTGGAACTATATACAGTAATTGAGGTAGACTTAAACACAGCTTCATCACTGAGGCAGATTAAAGAGGTTATTGGGTCGTTCCACCAATTCGGTGACTTTTAAGAAGTGTGACATGGTCCCAAAACATATTTTTGATTCCACCTAATTGTATCATTCTGTTATAAAGAGCACATGATCAACTTCATTAATTAATACATGTTTTCCCATTTCACGAGGTAAATACATTAAAAGAATTACTGCGGATTGACCGGTACAGGGTGGACGATTTTCATCTTAAATCAGCCATAAAACTCCCTGTGACAGGGGGAATCCAAGCTAACAATTCTAGAGAGAGAGAATGTTTTTGTAATATTCCCCAGATGTTTGAGTGTCCAGTGTTTCGTTAGTTAGGGGAACATTCTGCGTACAGTGTCTTAAGAAAGTATTCACACCCCTTTCACATTTTGTTGTGTTTCAGCCTGAATTTAAAATGGATTAAATGTAGATTTTGTGTCAGTGGCCTATACAATACCCCAAATATTCCAAAACATGCATCCTGTTTGCAACAAGGCACTAAATTAATACTGAAAAAAATGTGCCAAATAACTTTTTGTCCTGAATACAAAGTGTTATGTTTGAGGCAAATCCAATACAACACATTACTGAGTAGCACTCTCTATATTTTCAAGCATAGCAGTGGCTGCATCATGTTATGGGTATGTTTGTAATCATTAAGGTCTGGGGAGTTTTTCAGGATAAAAGAGAAATGGAATGGAGTTAAGTACAGACAAAATCCTAGAGGAAAACCTGGTTCAGTCTGCTTTCCACCAAACACTGGGAGATTAAATCACCTTTCAGCAGGACAATAACCTAAAACACAAAGCCAAATCTACACTGGGGTTGCTCACCAAGAAGACTATGAGTGGCCAATTGAAAATCTATGGCAAGACCTGAAAATGGTTGTCTAGCAATGATCAACAACCAATTTTACAGAGCTTCCTGAATTTTGAAAATAATAATGGGCAAATGTTGCACAATCCAGGTGTGGAAAGCTCTTAGAGACTTACCCAGAAAGACTCACAGCTATAATCGCTGCCAAGGTGGTTACAGTGAGGGAAAAAAGTATTTGATCCCCTGCTGATTTTGTACGTTTGCCCACTGACAAAGAAATTATCAGTCTGTAATTTTAATGGTAGGTTTATTTGAACAGTGAGAGACAGAATATCAACAAAAAAATCCAGAAAAACGCATGTCAAAAATTTTATAAATTGATTTGCATTTTAATGAGGGAAATAAGTATTTGACCCCTCTGTAAAACATGACTTAGTACTTGGTGGCAAAACCCTTGTTGGCAATCACAGAGGTCAGATGTTTCTTGTAGTTGGCCACCAGGTTTGCACACATCTCAGGAGAGATTTTGTCCCACTCCTCTTTGCAGATCTTCTTCAAGTCATTAAGGTTTCGAGACTGACGTTTGGCAACTCGAACCTTCAGCTCCCTCCACAGATTTTCTATGGGATTAAGGTCTGGAGACTGGCTAGGCCACTCCAGGACCTTAATGTGCTTTTTCTTGAGCCACTCCTTTGTTGCCTTGGCCGTGTGTTTTGGGTCATTGTCATGCTGGAATACCCATCCACGACCCATTTTCAATACCCTGGCTGAGGGAAGGAGGTTTTCACCCAAGATTTGACGGTACATGGCCCCGTCCATCGTCCCTTTGATGCGGTGAAGTTGTCCTGTCCCCTTAGCAGAAAAACACCCCCAAAGCATAATGTTTCCACCGCCATGTTTGACGGTGGGGATGGTTTCTTGGGGTCATAGGCAGCATTCCTCCTCCTCCAAACACGGCAAGTTGAGTTGATGCCAAAGAACTCCATTTTGGTCTCATCTGACCACAACACGTTCACCCAGTTGTCCTCTGAATCATTCAGATGTTCATTGGCAAACTTCAGACGGGCATGTATATGTGCTTTCTTGAGCAGGGGGACCTTGCGGGCGCTGCAGGATTTCAGTCCTTCACGGCGTAGTGTGTTACCAATTGTTTTCTTGGTGACTATGGTCCCAGCTGCCTTGAGATCATTGACAAGATCCTCCTGTGTAGTTCTGGGCTGATTCCTCACCATTCTCATTATCATTGCAACTCCACGAGGTGAGATCTTGCATGGAGCCCTAGGCCAAGGGAGTTTGACAGTTCTTTTGTGTTTCTTCCATTTGCGAATAATCGCACCAACTGTTGTCACCTTCTCACCAAGCTGCTTGGCAATGGTCTTGTAGCCCATTCCAGCCTTGTGTAGATCTACAATCTTGTCCCTGACATCCTTGGAGAGCTCTTTGGTCTTGGCCATGGTGGAGAGTTTGGAATCTGATTGATTGATTGCTTCTGTGGACAGGTGTCTTTTATACAGGTAAGAAACTGAGATTAGGAGCACTCCCTTTAAGAGTGTGCTCCTAATCTCAGCTCGTTACCTGTATGAAAGACACCTGGGAGCCAGAAATCTTTCTGATTGAGAGGGGGTCAAATACTTATTTCCCTCATTAAAATGCAAATCAATTTATAACGTTTTTGACATGCGTTTTTCTGGATTTTTTTGTTGTTATTCTGTCTCTCACTGTTCAAATAAACCTACCATTAAAATTATAGACTGATCATTTCTTTGTCAGTGGGCAAATGTACAAAATCAGCAGGGGATCAAATACTTTTTTCCCTCACTGTATATTGACTCAGGGGTGTGAATACTTATGTACATTTTATATTTCTGTATTTCATATTCAAAACATTTGCAAAAATGTCTAAAAACATGTTTTCACCTTGTCATTATAAGGTATTATGTGTAAAATATATATTTATTCCATTTTGAATTCAGGCTGTAACTGTAACGGCTTTCTTCCTGGGATGAAGGAGAGGACCAAAACGCAGCGTGGCTAGTGTTTAACATGTTTAATAAAGAATAAGAACGTGAACACTACAAGCTACAAAACAATAAATGTGAAAACCGGAAACAGTCCTATCTGGTGCAGAACACAAAGACAGAAAACAATCACCCACAAACCAACAGTGCAAACAGGCTACCTTAATATGGTTCCCAATCAGAGACAATGACAAACACCTGCCTCTGATTGAGAACCATATTAGGCCAAACAACAAACCCAACATAGAAACACAAAACATAGAATGCCCACCCAGCTCACGTCCTGACCAACTAAACAAAGACTAAACAAAGGAAATAAGGTCAGGAACGTGACAGTAACACAACAAAATGTGGAATAAGTCAAGGGATATGAATACTTTCTGAAGGCACTGTATGTCAAAGTGTGTCAAATATGTAAGTTTATAAACACTTTACGTTAAACGCATTATTTGTGTAAGTGTCCCTAACCTTGCCAACAAACAAAGAGCAGTGAATGGATCAGTGGTTCACCAATCAGACCATTGATGTGCTCGGCCACAGGAACAAGGGGGTGATGTGTAATGATGAAACAAGAATGTTTCTTTGGGACCATCAGGCAACATCTTGATGAGTGATACACAGGAATGTTCATGCAATGTTCCCATGAAACGTGTCTAGAACATTAATATCTTATATTCTGAGAACATGGCACCCATGTTTTGTGTATGTTTGGTGGAACATTGATGGAATATTCTCCTAACCCTTAGAAAACTGGACACATTCATTTTCTTCCAATGAAACATTAATATTTAAAATTCTGAGAACATGGTAATCACGTTCTGGGTAAGTTATGTTTGATATGAAGGGAATGGTCTCTTGGAAACAGTCCTTGTAAGTCAATTTTTATTAAATTGTTAAAACATTTCTAGCCTGCCTATCTGTGCGTACCAGGGTTGACGTGTTATGCTCGACCCGCTCAGTTTACACCATAAAACACCGGCAAATGGCCAAATAGAGCCAACTCAACCGGCTTTTCCACTTTGATTTAACTATTAGATGTTCAATGTTTCTTCTGAAAAAAAAAACGTTTTTTAAAGGAAAAGTTTCACGTAACAGGGTTGACCTTAAAATGAGGGACAGACGTCAATGAATCACTAATCACATGAAATAAATAATACTCTTCAGAAATGACTGTCTAAGCAACAAAAGCACTAGAGCTTTACAATGATGATGACAACTTGAAGAAATGTTGGGGTTAAGTGGGTTAAAATCTTTCTAGAAGTCACAGAGGGTGCACGGACGAACATTCTAAAATGCAGAATTTTGGCACTTCAGCAAGTTTTTATTCAAATGAAAAACCTGATTGATTGAATTCTCCATGTGGTCTATATATATATATATTAAAGGGCACTTCATTTAATATAACAGGATTTTAAAATTCAATATTGGTGCACAATTTCTACTTAAAATATCAAAAGGCACGTGGAACAACCCTATTACACATATTTACGAGGACAGGAAGAGATGGAGAGAGAGAGGAGAGAGCTCAAATTAATGTTACCATTAGCACCACAAAGAGCCTCAGAAAGGAGAGTGGTGTGGAATGTCCAGTGTGCCCTTTAGGCTGTCCAACCCTGTCCAACAACACAAAGGAAACACAGTGCCTCAAAACCCACTCCAACCTAACTTTCAGCAGGTCCTTAACTACACACACACCAGTTACAGTAATTAACAACATCTGAGAGAAATGAACAGACTTGGATTAAAATTCACTCCTTAACTCAGTCAGTCACAAAGTCAGTCAGTGAATCAAGTCAGTAAGTCACTAACCCAGCTAACAATTCTAGGGAGAAATAACGTTTTTGTAACTCTAATGTTCCACTAATGTTAGTGTCTAGTTTTCCGTTAGTTCGTGGAACATTCTGTCTCTGTTAGCAAAAACCTTCTGATAACATGTTTAGGTGTTAAAGTTAGGAGACCATTGCCTTAATGTCAAACATAACTTATGTAGAATGTGGTTACAATGTTCTCAGAATATACAACAATGGTGTAAAAGCATTTCATGGGACATTGCAAGAACATTCATGCATCCATTTTTCTGAATATTCCACCACCGTCCCACCAAACATGCATAGGACATGGTGGCCATGTTCTCACAATATAAGATATGAATGTTCTAGACACGTTTCATGGGAACGTTGCAAGAACATTTCTGTGTATCAGTTGTCAGGAAGTCACCTGATGGTCCCAAAGAAACGCTCTACCCCCAACAAAATCACTAAACATCACGCCTTGTTACTGTTTCCAATGTCAATCAAGGCCTTGATTTGTGAACCACAGATTCATTCACAGCTCTTTTTGTCTGTTGGCAAGGTTGACTATAGTCACACAGTGATTGTAACATACAGTGTTTTCGAATAACATATTTGACATGATTACATTGTACATGTTAATTTATACAGTAATTATTATTCAACATGTCCTCTCCTGGGAATTGAACCGCCCTTTCTGCTAAAACAGCCTTCACTCTTCTGGGAAGGCTTTCCACTAGGTGTTGGAACATTGCTGCAGGGACTTGCTTCCATTCAGCCACAAGAGCATTACTGAGGTCGGGCACTGATGTTGGGCGATTAGGCCTGGCTCGTAGTCGGTGTTCCAATTCATCCCAAAGATGTTCGATGGGGTTGAGGTCAGGGATCTGTGCAGGCCAGTCAAGTTCTTCCACACCGATTTTGACAAAACATTTCTGTATGGACCTCGCTTTGTGCACAGGGACATTTTCATGCTGAAACAGGAAAGGGCCTTTCCCAAACGCTTGCCACAAAGCACAGAATTATCTAGAATGTCATTGTATGCTGTAGCATTAAGATTTCCCTTCACTGGAACTAAGGGGACTAGCCCAAACCATGAAAAACATTATTCCTCCTCCACAAAACTTTAGAGTTGGCACTATGCATTTGGGCAGGTAGTGTTCTCCAGAGAATGCGTTTCCACTGCTATAGAGTCCAACGGGGTCGAGTTTTACACCACTCCAGCCGACGCTTGACATTGCACATGGTGATCTTAGACGTGTGCGTGCGGGTGCCTGGCCATGGAAACTCATTTCATGAAGCTCCTGACGCACAGTTCTTGTGCTAAAGTTGATTCCAGAGGCAATTTGGGAACTCGGTAGTGAGTGTTGCAACCGAGGACAGACAATTTTCACCCGCTGCGCCCTTCAGCACTCGGCGGTCCCGTTCTATGAGCTTGTGTGGCCTACCACTTCGCGGCTGAGCCGTTGTTGCTCCTAGACATTTCCACGTCACAATAACAGCACTTAGAGTTGACCGGGGCAGCTCTAAGAAGGGCAGAAATGTGACAAACTAACTTGTTGGAAAGGTGGCATCCTATGACGGTGCCATGTTGAAAGTCACTGAGCTCTTCAGTACTGGCCATTCTGCTGCCAATGTTTGTCTATGGAGATTGCATGTCTGTGTCCTCGATTTTATACACCTGTCAGCAACAGATATGTATAGGGGTAAGGTCACTAAGCAACAGGATAAAAGATAAACAGAGTAGCAGAAGCTAGTATGTGAGTGGGTGTGCGTGTGGGTAGTCAGTGTAAATGTACGTGCATATTATGTGTGAGTGAGCAGATGATGGAGTGAGTCTGTGTGCGTGAGTGTGTAGGGCCCTGTGAGTGTGCATAGAAACAGTGAAATACAAAAAAGAAAAGGTCAACAAAGATACAAGATTAACTTAGAAATTCTTGTAGCTATTTATCAGTCTTATTGCTCGGGGATAGAATCTGTTCATGTGCCTGTTGGTGCCAGACTTGATGAACCGGTACCACTTGACGAGCTAAAGCAGAGAGAATAGTCTATGGTTTGGGTGGTTGGAGTCTTTTTTTCTGGGCCTTCCAACCATACCACCTGATATACAGTGCCAGTCAAAAGTTTGGACGCACCTACTCATTCAAGGGTTTTTCTTTATTTTTGCTATTTTCTACATTGTATTATAATAGTGAAAACATTAAAACCATGAAATAACACATATGGAATAATGTAGTAACCAAAAAAGTATTAAACAAATCAAAATATATTTTAGATTTTAGATTCTTTAAAGTAGCCACCCTTTGCCATCTTTGCACACTCTCAGCATTCTCTCAACCAGCTTCATGAGGATGGCAGTCTTGAAGTAGTTCCCACATATGCTGAGCACTTGTTGGCTGCTTTTCCTTCACTCTGTGGTCCAACTCATCCCAAACCATCTCAATTGGGTTGAGGTTGGGTGATTGTGGCGGCCAGGTCATCTGATGCAGCACTCCATCACTCTCCTTCTTGGTCAAATAGCCCTTACACAGCCTGGATGTGTGTTGGGTCATTGTCCTGTTGAAAAACAAATTATAGTCCCACTAAGTGCAAACTAGATGTGATGGCGTATCGCTGCAGAATGCTGTGGTAGCCACGCTGGTTAAGTGTGCCTTCAATTCCAAATAAATCACTGACAGTTTCTCCAGAAAAGCAACCCCACACCATCACAGCTCCTCCTCCATGCTTCACGGTGGGAACCACACATGCGGAGATCATCCGTTCAACTACTCTTCATCTCACAAACACAGTGGTTAGAAGCAAAAATCGAAAATTTGGACTCATCAGACCAAAGGACAGATCTCCACCGGTCTAATGTCCATTGCTCGTGTTTCTTGGCCCAATTTGACTATGAAAGCCTGATTCAAGCAGTCACCTCTGAACAGTTGGTGTTGAGATGTGTCTGTTACTTGAACTCTGTGAAGCATTTATATGGGCTGCAATCTGAGGTGCAGTTAACTCTAATTAATTTGGTGACTAGCATGGAGGGGTCAATGGTGTTGAACGCTGAGCTGTAGTCAATTAACATTATTCTCACATAGGTATTCCTATTATCTAGACGGGTGAAGGCAGTGTGGAGAGCAATTGAGATTGCGTCATCTATGGATCTTTTGGGGCGGTATTTTTTATTTTATTTTTATTTTACCGTTATTTTACCAGGTAAGTTGACTGAGAACACGTTCTCATTTGCAGCAACGACCTGGGGAATAGTTACAGGGGAGAGGAGGGGGATGAATGAGCCAATTGTAAACTGGGGATTATTAGGTGACCGTGATGGTTGAGGGCCAGATTGGGAATTTAGCAAATTGCAAATTGGAGTGTGTCTAGGGTGTCTGGGGTGATGTCTCTCAAAGCACTTCATGATTATTGGCATGAAGCATTAGTTCTTGGGGACAGGAATGATGGTGGTCATCTTAAAATATGTGGGGATTACAGACTGGGACAAGGAGAGGTTGAAAATGACCGTGAATATGCCTGCCAGCTGTTCTGTGCATGCTCTGAGAACGCCCCTTGGAATACCGTTGGGCCCTGCGGCATTGCGGGTGTTGACCTGGTTAAAGAGCTTTCTCACGTCGGCCTCGGAGAGCGAGATCACCCAATCCTCTGGGTCGGTGACGGCCCTCACACCCGGCACGATGTTGTTGTCAAAGCATGCATACAAAGCATTCAGTTCGTCTGGTAGAGAGGCATCATTGGGCAGATCACGGTTGGGTCTTCCTTTGTAATCCGTAATGGACTGTAGCCCCTGCCACATGCGCCAGGCGGCGAAGCCTATTTAATATGATTTCACCTTATTCCCATATTGTCCTTTTGCTCGTTTGATGACTCTGCGGAGTGTCATAGCGGGGTTGTGTATGATAGCTCTGTGTGTGGTAGCTCTGTCCTTTAGTTTAGCGCCAACCTCTGTGTTAATCCAGGGCTTTTGATTGGGGAAGCAGCGAACCCTAACGTGGCCGATACATTTTCTAATGAAGCCGGTAATGGAGGTGGTTAGCTCGTCTCAAAGCATATTCCAATCAGCGCTAGCAAAGCAGTCCGATAGCATAATCTCTGATTCTGGTTACCATTTCTCAACGGAGCGTGTCACGAGTACTTCCTGTTTGTGTTTCTGCTTGTAAACAGGAAGCAGGAGTACGGAGTCATGATCAGATTTGCCGAATGGTCTAGGACTTTATCGCCGCTAGTGGTATTGGAGATGTGTTGATGGAATTTGGGCATCACGTGTCTTAGTGACGCAGAATTAAAATCGCTGGCAACCAGAAAACCAGCCTCTGGATGTAGCTTTTCTTATTGGTTTATAGCCTTGTACAGTTCATTAAGTGCCAGCTTGTTATTTTCTTGTTTTGAGGTGGAATGTATATGTTACGGATACAGGTATCCTGAGTGTGTATCCTGTGTGTGTATTTTCTTTTCTCTCCTTCTCCCCTCACAGGTGGCAATCATCAGTCACCAATCAGTCGCTAATCAGAAGACACCTGCTTCTTTTCTTTTACCCTATCACATCCTATTTCCCTTGGTTTAAAAACCAAGTCAGTTGTTTTCTCTGGAGCTCGATCTCTCTGTGTCTCAAACTCTCTTTGTCTCGCTGTATGCAGAGATCGCTTTTATTTTTATTTTTTTTCTCCCCCCAACATGTCACATTTGTCTCGAATTATGTGAGTATGTATTGTGGTGCTTCATGACTGTTTGTTGGTGGGAAAAGGGGGTACCAAGACAAGTCGCCCATGGGCATACATTACCCGTAGGAATACTTTTGAACATTTTTGGTTAGTTAGTTAGCTGTATTGAAGTAGGCTAGTCTAGCTTAGGGGTGTTTTTGAATAGTAGTTTCTTTCCTTGGTCCAATTCAGCCCCTCTTCCTGCCCCCCTTTACCGTGTGTTTAAAAATAAACCAATAGTGTTTGACTAGATTTAAGATGTCTGTGGTTATTAGTTCTCACTGTTCCTTTTTCACTGTTATAATTTGCATGAGTTGTTACGGGTCTCGTATCCATCCCCCCTAGACTGCAGGGCCATAGAGATTCGTAACAGTATACAACAGTAACGATAACAGCTGAAAACTCCCTCGGGAAGTAGAAGGGTCGCCATTTGACCATGTATTCCAAGATGGGTTAACAGTGGGTCGCCACTTCCACCGCACTAGAGTTAGCACACCAGTTGATGTGGATGCAGAGGCAAACCCCTCCCCGCCTCAATTTCCCTGACTCCACTGTCCTTTCAGCCGGGTGAGTTGGATAGCCATGGGGGCTATCTTGTCCGGGAGCCGTGTTTCAGAAAAGCAAAGAATATTGCAGTTTCGAGAGTCACGTTGGTAGCAGATCCGCGATCGGAGATCATCCATCTCATTATCAAGTGACAGTACATTGGCCAGTAGAATGGAGGGAAGTGGCTGGTTTTCTCCTCACCTTAATCTCAGCAGGATCCCCCCCTCTTGCCTTTGTAACACCCTGGCGTTTCCTCTTGGGTGGCCTGAAAATTGGGTCGGAATTATGTAGAGCCCCTGGCAGATTAATCGAAGCTGAAATTAGGGTAAGTAACTGTCGATCTGATGTTCAAAAGTTCTTGTCGATTGTAAGAAATAATAGCGGATACGTTTCGTGAAAATAAAGTACAAATAAATGACTAAATAGTATAGTTGGGTCGGAGATTGCAAAACGCAGCCATCCAGTACCGCGCCATCTTGATCATGCAACGTACCCATGAAACGTGTATGACATATCTTAAGTTCTGAGAACATGGTAATCACATTCTGGGTAAATTCTTATTGACATTAAGGGAAAGGTCTCTGGAAAACATTCCTTGCTCATAAGGGGAACATTCCTATAAAATGAGACTTAAGTGAACGTTGTGGAAACATTTGTTGAACCTGAGAAGTCAGTCAGTCCCTCAGTCACTAATTCAGCCAGTCAGTCAGTCACTAAGTCGCTCACTCACTCAGTTACATTCAATTACATGCAATGCAAGTCATCTGCAAAGAAAATATTTATAGCTATTACTGTATTACATAACAGCATACTGCGGTCTATTCAGAGTGTGCATACGGATTGCTCTGTGGCAAAGAGCTTGCAGGAATGAGCAGTTCTCAGAACAGTGCTCTCTCAGGCTTCAATCATTCAACTAGATCATCTACACCCTTCCATTCTCCCCTGCCCACCACCCCACCACCCCACCAACTCGCCCACCCCCAGCCTGTGGTGTGCTGCTCCCAGTGCCCTCGTTGTTTCTCCATGGCAACCTGAGCACTATAAGGCAGGGGAACTGGCAGCTAATCCTCAGGAGCTTACACAATGCTTACTTCTTCTCATAAGAGGGTTTTACCGATGCAAGTGGTTCTCCGAAAACAACACAAACCCGTCCTCTCATCCACCAGAGTAGGAAAACAAAAGGTAGAGAGGGAAAAACGGTAGGTAGCTAGGTCTCTTCATGTTTCATTAAATGTTTTGTTTCATTTTTTCCCAATGGTAGTTTTGGATGGGTATACAGTTTTATACGATCTTACAGAAGTGTGTGTGTTCAGATTTGTCTGACATGCAGGGTACGTGGTGTGTGGGAGGATGTTGCGAATGCGTTCAGAGGTAGTGTTGGCGTGCATGCACTTGTGCGTTTGACCTGTGGCGACTCAGGAACCATACAGCAAAAATACTTCTATGTTAATGTCTGGGGATCTGCTTCAGGCATCTGGGACTGTTACTCAGCATGCTGCTTCCTGTATTAGTATGTCCTCATGTTGTGGGATTCGTCTGTGTTCTACAGCTATTTATTATTGTTTAGATGTGTGATGGTAATCTGACTCATTGGTGAGCAGGTGGATATCCAGTGATTTTTTTTCAATTTAAAAAAAGAACTTGAACATCTATTTCTATACAGTAAGAGTGCATGTGTTCATGATAAGTGTTCCACTAGAATGTGTTATAGCCTTTGTTCTGGTAATATGGCTTAACTCTCTAATCTGCAACATTTTCCTTCGGAGGAATGTTGTTTAGAAAATCCGTATGTCTGATCTGCAGCTAATAGTTCAGAGGGAACTTTCCCCCAAACATGATACACAAGTTACTGCTGAGTGCATCCACTCGGGAGTTTCTCCATCCATTTGGCCCTTGTCTCATTACCAACATGCTGTATGGCAGGCTCTATCCATATGGATCAATTACTGTATTTAAACTCAAAGTCCTTCCCTTCATGCTCCCTCCCTCCCTCCCCTGCCCCCTTTTCTTTCTCCCCTTCTCGCACCCTCTCCCTGCCCTTAGTTCTCTCTCACTTGCTTGCACTAATCCCTTTGTTGTGGAGTACTGAGGGGCCAGGGCTCTTGGTTGACTGGCCATCCCTGTGTAATGGGGGCTAATTCGGGTGAAGGGTGCCCAGCCAGCCCTCCTGCTGGCCATCCTCCACTAGATTAGGCGGGGCGGGTACATTTTTAAGGCCTCCCTTAGCCCAAACACATTCTCCCCCTCGTTGCTTCTAGCCTTGCTCTCTCTAACTCTCTTTCTCTGTCTGTCTTTCTCAATCCTATTTTCCCTGCCTGATAACTTCTCTCTTTCTCGAACTCTTCGCTCCACTCTCTCTTTTTTTTCCTCTCCTCCTTGTCGTCTCTCCATCCAGCCCTAAGTCAGTGGCAGGGGTCCCAGGTGGGACCATGCGTTTCTGGAGCCATGCTGTCCCCACATTGCTCCTTCTACCCCTGTGTCTGCTGGGGAGGATTGTGGAGGGCCAGGCCCCAGAACATGGCAAGGAGAGGGGCTACCTGCAGGAGGCCATCAGGGCTCTACAACTTGAGTCTCAGACCCAGCTCCAGAGGAACCAGACAGGGATCCTACTCTCCACTGTCCTCCAGGCTGTGCACTGTGCAGAACGGATTGGGGGATCACAGAAGCTCTGTGACAGGGTAAGGCCTAGAACGTTCTATGACATCCAACTGTTACTCTATCTGCTATGGGGTTCTATGCATAACGTTCTACTATGACACCTTTTATTCCATTTAAGGTTTTACTCCCAAAAAATAACGTTAATGTTAACAGCAATTACTACCACAGTAGATACGATCTGCATTCACTCCTGTCTGTTCATTCTTTCAAACATGCTTGTCATGGTTGGAGTGTGTGGAGGCTTAAGGCCTTGACCTCTATGCAGCACTCATGCTGAGTGGCTTTAGAGGTCCCTCAATTTGACAGAACACTACATAAAAATGTGGTCTGTGAGGCGCTGTGTTTCTGTGTTTGTATGGGTGGGATTACAGTGTGTGTCAGAAGCCCTGAATGGAGGTCTCATTTGAGCAGGGGTTTTAGAAATTAAGAAAGCAACTCCTTCATTAGAAACCGACACTTATGACCCTGAAACATTGCGCATTGAAAATATTTGCAAGGGTTAGAGCCTTGCCCACTCTCTTGCTCTTGTGTTTGTCTGGCCAGGGCTGTATTCACAGTAACACAAAGCTCCTCATGTGGGTAAAACAGGCCTATTATCAAACAATGAAGGGAGAGAGAGATTTAAAAAAAAATATCTGTGCATTACATGGATTCAATTGCCTTTCACAGGGGGAAAAGCATATTGCCTCATTTTATATGACCTCAACACAGAACAAAATGTTAACTGTAACAAAGAACATGCCTTGTATCGTTAGCACAAAGTGTTTGCTTGATGGCTTTAAGTCCTTTTAGTCAAATGTACAGATTTCTTATTAATCACTCTATTCATATTCACTAATGGCTGGCCAATTTGACCTGGATAAAAATGAGTTACAGTAAATCCATTTGTACTGATTCCATGGCACAGGGTGTATGAGTTGATATATACAGTACCAGTCAAAAGTTTGGACATCTACTCATTCAAGGGTTTTTCTTTATTTGTACTATTTTGTACATTGTAGAATAATAGTGAAGACATCAAAACTATGAAATAACACATATGGAGTCATGTAGTAACCCAAAAAATGTTAAACAAATCAAAATCTATTTTAGATTTGAGATTCTTCAAAGTAGCCACCCTTTGCCTTGATCATAGCTTTGCACACGCTTGGCATTCTCTCAACCAGCTTCATGAGGTAGTCACCTGGAATGCTTTTCCAACAGTCTTAAAGGAGTTCCCACATGCTGAGCACTTGTTGGCTGCTTTTCATTCACTCTGCGGTCCAACTCATCCCTAACCATCTCAATTGGGTTGAGGTCAGGTGATTGTGGAGGCCAGGTCATCTGATGCAGCACTCAATCTTATTTTTGGTAAAATAGCGCTTACAGGTGTGTTTTTGGTCATTGTTCTGTTGAAAAACAAATGATAGTCCCACTAAGCGTAAACCAGATGGATGGCGTATCGCTGCAGAATGCTGTGGTAGCCATGCTGGTTAAGTGTGGCTTCAATTCTAAAGAAATCACCAACAGTGTCACCCCCACACCACAACTCTTCCTCCATGCTTCATGGTGCGGAGATAATTCCTTCATGCTTCACGGTGTGGATGCGGAGATCATCCGTTCACCTACTCTGAGTCTCACAAAGACACAGCGGTTGGAACCAAACTTCTCAAATTTGGAATCATCAGACCAAATTGAGTGGCTTTAGATTGGCTGACTGGAAATGCATTCCAGGTGACTATCTCAACCAGCTTCATGGGGTAATGACAAGTGTGCAAAGCTGTCATCAAGGCAAAGTTTGGCGACTTTGAAGAACCTTAAATATGAAATATAAAGAAGAACCCTTGAATGAGTAGGTGTCAACTTTTGACTGGTACTGTATAAATGCAAAATTTCAAAGATTTTACTTATGAACTACAACTAAGGAAATCAGTCAATTGAAATAAATTCATTATGCCCTAATCTATGGATTTTACATGACTGGGCAGGGGTGCAGCCATGGGTGAGACTGGGATGGCATAGGCCCACCCACTTGGTAGCCAGACCCACCCACTGGGAAGTCATGCCCAACCAATCAGAACTTGTTTTTCCCCACAAGGGCTTTATTACAGACAGAAATACTCCCGCAGGTGGAGGTCCCGGGCTGGTATGTTTACACGTGGTTGTGAGGCTGGTTGGACATACTGCCAAATTCTCTAAAATGATTTAGTGGGCAGCTTATGGTAGAGAAATTAACATTTACATTTTCTGGCAACAGTTTTGGTGGACATTCCTCGAGTCAGCATGCCAATTGCACACTCAACTTGAGACATCTGTGGCATTGTGTCGTGTGACACATCTGCACATTTTAAAGTGGCCTTTTATTGTCCCCAGCACAAGGTGCATGTGTAATGATCATGCTGTTTAATCATCTTCTTGATATGCCACACCTGTCAGGTGGATGGATTATCTTGGAAAATTATAAATGCTCACTAACAGGGATGTAAACAAATTTGTGTACAAACTTCGAGGGAAATGAGCTTTCTGTGACTATGGAACATTTCAGGAATTTTTATTTCAGCTCATGAACACTTTAGATGTTGCGTTTTTATATATTTGTTCAGTGTAGCATTCACTTTTTATCAGTTTCTAGTAGATAGACGATATGGT
Organism: Salvelinus alpinus; assembly: GCF_045679555.1. Taxonomy (NCBI): domain Eukaryota; kingdom Metazoa; phylum Chordata; class Actinopteri; order Salmoniformes; family Salmonidae; genus Salvelinus; species Salvelinus alpinus. Next base: position 34,094,893 of record NC_092095.1, read on the forward strand.
CCAAGAGAAAATAGCCTAATTAATGAAAAAAGCATCTAATCAACAAAGGCATTATTATATAACTGCAACTCTTCCAACTATTGACGTCTTTTACAACTGCCAACAGTTTGACAGTAAAACATTGGCGACAAATACATACTGACGTAGTAAAATAAATACAAAAAATAGTGATCATTACAGACACCTGTACAAATCTGAAGTACCCAAAAGGGCCACTAGATGTCTCGTGAGATATTCAATCAAATTCTGATAGGGTTGAAAGGGAGGGTATATTACTGGAAACCTATTTCAGCCTGACTCATTTTGTAAGCTTCCAGTAAAGGTTTTACTTCATTTCCAAGCAGCTGAAATGTTTACTTTGCAACATATCCCCTACGTCACACACACTGCATAACATGTTTGATTGCTATGTTTACAGTGCCTCACTCCAGACCTTGTCCTCTCTGTCCTGGAGGATGATAGGAAGGCTTACCTCACCGAGGATGACTACCATAGAGTTTCCACCGTTCTGCTCTACTACATGATCAACATGGAAGACCTGTGTGCCACCAACCCCTCCCCTTCCTCCTTTCCCTCCTCCTTGTCACCTAGCTACCAGTACTACCTTCTGGCCCTGACTAACCTCCAACCTACAGAAGAAAGAGGCTTCCTCTCCAATGAGATAGAGAGCATTCTGCAGCTCATCAACCAGAACTATCAACCACCTGCTCCAGAGACATCTGGCTCCTCCCACTCACAGGTAAGACTGCTGCACCTCTAGCATAAAATGTCATGTCAACCAAAGGCCCAGTTCTTCACATCACCAGAGAATCATTTCAATCTACACACATTGAAATAGCCTCAGACTGTTAGAGATGGACACTGGAGAGTTACAGGAAGATATTCCCGGTTGTAATCCAGTAACACATCATCCTTCAGTGTATCGATGCCTCCCATCTACTGGATGAGTTGGGGATCACAGATAGCCAAGGTGCTGATCCATCCTCAGTGTCCAAACTGTCTGCAGCCATCATCACCCACACCCTGCAGGGCCACTGTTTCAGCAAGAGGAACCTGCCCTCCCCTGCCTTCTTTACAGATTACATCTTCCAGTCTCTCAACCGCACCAGCAACCTACATGTCAGGGGTAAGTTTGAGTCCTGCCTATGAGTGATTTGACCATAGAGTTGGATAGAGGGCCCCAAAAGCTATTTAGTACATCTCTATAGATTTTAGTTTCTGTGGTGATGTAAGCGCTGTTTGATGGCAGTGCTGTTGCGTAGATTTGGAGGAGCTGCTGCACCAGCTTGGTGTGGGAGGTGGTGGAGGGGCCTATCACTCACATTGCAGGGAGAAGCGGAGCATCACAGGCCCCTCCCATATAGGGTGTGTCCATGAGCCTTTGGGGATCAACACAGACTGGACACAGGTGAGAAACTCAGACTCCACATTTAGTGGTGAAAACTGATTTGAGCTGAAAAGGCTCACGGTTCGAACTTGAGGAATCACCATGGAGCTTTCCCAGTTAAAATATTTTCTGTTTGATTAGGTATGCTTCTCAGCCAATCAGCTGGTGGATATTTTTGTTCTGGATCCGCATTTGACAATTTCCCGGGATCACTTCAGACACATCTGCCCAGCTGTTATCCAGCAGTTGCTAGGGAATGCCTGTGAGTCCACAGAGCCAGCTACACGAGGATCTCCACCCAGTGCCATTGAGAGTAAGACACTGTACCTCACAACCCATTAGAAATCAACAGCTTGTCTACACTGTCCTTTGACTGATGTCAATGTCTAGCTAAGATGTTCAGCATGCCCTCGTGTCACTATTTGTCCTGAGTATAGTCTAAAACATGTATAATCCATCTGTTGAACAATGCCGTTTATGTACGGCTTCAACACACAAAGCTGCTGTAGTCTGTCTCTTAACTATTGATGTTATCTCTGCTATAGTTCTGAACACATCTGTCTATGCTCTCTCTGTAGAATATGGCTACAGTACGGCTGCTGTGTTACTCATCACCGTGGGCTCCATGTTGGGCATCTGCCTGATCTTCTTCAACTCCTGCCAGGAGACCTACGCCCTCATCCTGCAGCTCTTTGTGGGCCTGGCCGTGGGAACCCTCTCAGGGGACGCCCTCCTGCACCTCATACCACAGGTATAGGGCACAGAGGCCATACTCATCCCACAAGTATAGGGCCATGGTCACACTTAAACCACAGGTAGGTCACAGAGGCCTCATAAACCTCATACCACAGTTATAGGGAATGGAGGTTATACTCATACCACAGGTATAGAGAATATCTCCTAAATGGTGACACCTCCCAAGTACATCAAATTGTGTTATAGCTGTTTCATGTAAACAAGCCAACCTATTTGGTGTAAGATATTTTCTAAGACTGCATAATAACAGTTTAACCATTGTTAAACAAACAGTATGGTCAGTGACATTACCCATTGGGATTTCCTTTCTATGTTAGCTCCCCTTTTTTCTATACTAGTCATGACTACTGGACTGATTACAAAACATATAAGAATGCTATCAATGTCGATTAAATGTCTCATTGTTTCCTCTCCCTGTCTCCTCTGGAGATCCTTGGCCTCCATGACGACAGTCACCATTACGATCATCACTTTACTGAGGGAAAGGAATACCTGTGGAAGATTTTGGGAATCATTGCTGGAATCTATGGCTTTTTCCTCATCGAAAGGATCTTCTCCCTTGTGATGCCATCACATGGCCATGTAAGATGATAGTTTATACTAAAGTATTTATTTCTGTCTCTTGGCATGTTCATCTTCCTGTTTTAAAACAACTAATATGCAGTTTGTTACCCACCAACATTGAACTACAGGCCTGGAAAGGAGGGAACAATAACTGTTAGCAGGCTGTTTCATGTCCAAATCTGAATGTCATCTATTGAAATCCATAAAAAAAATAAAGGTTAATGACTATTTTCCCATTGGCCCTGGCTGAAACTTGGCATGAAGCTGCATCCCCATGGCTTCTGGTCAAAAATAGTGCACTACATAGGGAATAGGATGCCATTTGTGACAGCGCCTGAGCTGACTGCAGGTGGCTGTGGCTCTGGCTGGTGGCCTCTGGAGTGACTGGAGGCTGATGAGTCTCTTTTTCTCTGGCAGGGTCACGGGGGCCTGGGCAATTCCCATGACCTCCCCCTGGAGCTCAACTGCAACGGCCAGTCACAGAGGGGCATGTCTATCTCAACCATGCAGCTGGTGAGTGTTTGTCCCTCTCTGGCACATATACAGTAGTGTAACAGGCAGCACTTCAAAAAAACACATGGTCAGTGATTGCATCAATGGACAGTTGAAGCAATATGAAACCTATTGGTGTCCCTTGAACTTCCTCATGAGAGCAGAAAAGGAGAACTCAATTGAAGGTGCATCCTCACACATGTCCCCTAGGCTTGTTTGGACATGAGCTGTCTGTGAAAGGGAAACAGTACTTTTTGAGCGCTTTTAAGGTTTCTGCTTTGAAGAGAGACAAACAGCTGCAGTGGTATAACTGTGTCCACTGATGCTTCAAATTAGAGCTGATGACAAATCTGTCAACCCTCTTTGAACTGGTTGAACACAATTGGCGTGATGCCATAGATCACTATTCTCAATATTAGGAAATATGTGTCTTTTTAACAAAGGCCTATCAACAACAAGAAAAAACATGGGTGAAGGTGGTGGAGGTTTGGAGTGAAATTGGTAGAAATGATCTGCCAATGTGCTGTGGGAGGCTAATATAAAAGCACAGGAATTCAAGAGGCTTATAGGATTCAAAAATATTTGTTCAACATTTTGAACAGTTTGAACTCTGATGTTGACGTGTACAGAATGTTGCATTGCAGGGAAAGTGAAGAGGGGTGTGGGCGAGAGTAAATCTGTAACAGGCCATGGTGTAGGAGACCTTGATGCTGCTGTTGAATAATTCATGCCTTGCGCGAATACAGAAACTGAGCAGTTTTGGTCAACTTCCTCTAGACTGTCCATGACATAGGCAGGGGGAACTGTGGTCACTTATGTGCTGCTTTTGTCATGGACCGGAGTAATATCATTAATGTAAGGAAAAATCCTCCAATGTATTTGTCTCTCGCCTACAGGGAACTGTGGAGGACTTAGAATGCACAGAAATCCCATCAGAGGAGGCTGAACCAAGAAGCCCTACGCATCAGACGAGTAAGTAAGATATTTCATCGTCCTCCTTTCTCCTTTATCTTCACTCACTGTCCCAGTCCTCAGTTCCCCCTCTGTTTAGTTTGATCCTTTTCTGTTTTGTGCTGTGTGTAATTAGTGGGACTGGGCTAGGGAACGTAGCAGATGGGCTTTCAGGACAGAGCTGCCACAGACAGACTTTCTTTGTGTTCCCAGGACAGGGTATTCCTGTACTGGCTGTGATGGTAATCGTGGGAGACAGCCTCCATAACTTTGCTGATGGCCTGGTGGTGGGGGCGGCCTTCTCCTCGTCCACCGAGACAGGCATGGCGACCACCGTGGCCATCCTCTGCCATGAAATCCCTCATGAAATGGGTGAGAGGTCACAGAGCAGCGGCTGAAAGGTCAAAGGTTGTTGGCATGGGGTGGCAGCGTTTCTTGTTCTTTTGTCAAACAAAAACCAAACATGACTTGAGTCATTTGTGTCCCAGTTGTGGAGAACTGAAAACGCTGGTTCTAAATTACCTAAAATATGTTCTTCTTACTTCGGTCTTCTTTTCTCTCTCTCAGGTGACTTTGCAGTGTTGCTAAGCTCAGGTCTCTCTGTGAGGAATGCAGTGATGATGAACCTCCTCAGTGCTCTGACGGCCTTCATCGGCCTCTACATCGGCCTCTTCGTCTCCTCGGAACCAGAGGTCCAGCAGTGGATCTTCACCGTTACCGCGGGGATCTTCCTCTATCTGTCGCTGGTAGAGATGGTGAGACTGGGCTACTGCTGTTCTTCGTAAAACACACACTGATAGATAGGGACAGGAGTTTAACCAGACAGTGTATCCCCCTGATCAGTCAGCTCGCACAGTCAAGAGAATCTTCTTGCCCTATTGATAGGTAATAAATTGTTACAATTCACAGGTGATTTGGGATAGAGATTTACCCAATAATCAAACTCCCAGACCCTAATTTCTCCCTCTTCTCTTCCTCCCCTTTCTCTCAGCTTCCAGAGATGAGTCGTGTGAAGACCAACAGGCCCTGTATCATGTTCCTCCTGCAGAACCTTGGCCTCCTAATGGGCTGGGCCTGTCTTCTGCTCCTTGCACTGTTTGAGCACAAACTTAAGTTTTGATGACAGGACACACACACATCCTACTCTGGTATCTGCCATGCAAATGTGTAATTGATGGCAATGTTGATGGTACTTTGTGGTCTTGTCAACAAAAAAAAAACATCTTGTTTATTGATTACTGTATTATTTACTGATACACCATATGAAGACAGCGAACAGCACATTTAAAATGACGCAAGAAACATTTCGTAAGTGACAGGATAATAGAGTGACGTGAATAATAGCAGTGACGATGTGAATCAAATGTCATTTTAGATCCAGTGGTTACGCATAATGTGTTAGAGCTGGATGAATCCATTTTTGTATGAATCAGATGACTAAATGTGATCTTTAGGACATGAACACATCTTCTGTGTGATTTATTTTTGTATGATGTACTGTGTAACATAGGGCACATAGCTAGCTTACAATCTGTCTGTCACATCTATGTCTGGACATGATAGTGTCAGATGTCTAGTCTACAGTGCCAGACGAGATCTTTATATACAGATACATTGCTTGTATGTGTATATTTACAATGATATACAGTGTCTTCAGAAAGTATTCAGACCCCTTGACTTTTTCCACATTTTGTTACGTTACAGCCTTACTCTAAAATCTATTAAATTGTTTGATGATAAAACAATCTACACACAATACCCCATAATGACAAAGCAAAATTGGATTTTTAGAAATTTTTGCTCTTTTTTTTTTTTAACCAACTGAAATATGTAAATATCATAAGTATTCAGACCCTTTACTTTGAAGCACCTTTGGCAGCGATTACAGCCTTAAATCTTCTTGGGTATGACGCTACAAGCTTGGCACATCTGTATTTGGGGAGTTTCTTCCATTCTTCTCTGCAGATCCTCTCAAGCGCTTTCAGGTTGGATGGGAAGCATTGCTGCACAACTTTTTTCATATCTCTCCAGAGATGTTCAATTGGGTTCAAATCCTGACCAGTCTCCCAGTCCCTGCCGTTGAAAAACATCCACCCAGCATGGTTTCCCCCAGACGTGATGCTTTGCATTCATGCCAAAGAGTTCAATCTTGGTTTCATCAGACCAGAGAATCTTGCTTCTCATGGTCTGAGAGTCTTTATGTGCCTGTTGGCAAACTCCAGACGGGCTGTCACGTGCCTTTTACTGAGAAGTGGCTTCTGTCTGGCCACTCTATTTAACCTTTATTTAACTAGGCAAGGCAGTTAAGAACATATTCTTATTTACAATGACGACCTACACCGGCCAAACCCGGACGACCCCTATGGGTCTCCCAATCACGGCCAGTTGTGATACAGCCTGGAATCGAACCAGGGTCTGTAGTGATGCCTCTAGCACTGAGATGCAGTGCCTTAGACTGCTGTGCCACTCGGGAGCCCAAAGGCCTACTTAGTGGAGTACTGCAGAGATGGTTGCCCTTCTGGAAGGCTCTCCCATCTCCACATAGGAACTCTAGAGCTCTGTCAGAGTAACCACCTCCCTGAACACTTATTGGAGAGGGCCTTGGTCACCTCCCTGACCAAGGCCCTTCTCCCCCGATTGCTCTGTTTGCGGCCATCTCTAGGAAGAGTCTTGGTGGTTCCAAACTTCTTCCGTTTGAGAATGATGGAGGCCACTTTGTTTTTGGGGACCTTGAATGCTGCAGAAATGTTTTGGTACTCTTCCCCAGATCTGTGCTTCGACACAATCCTGTCTCGGCTCTACGGCCAATTCCTTCAACCTCATGGCTTGTTTTTTGCTCTGATATGCACTGTCAACTGTGGGACCTTGTATAGACAGGTGTGTGCCTTTCCAAATCATCTCCACTCAATTGAATTTACGACAGGTGGAATCCAATCAAGTTGTAAAAACATCTCAAGGATGATCAATAGAAACAGGATGCTCAATTTCGAAAGGGTCTGAATACTTACGTAAATAAGGTATTTCTGTTTTTTGTTTATAATAAATGTACAAAAACCTGTTTTTGCTAAATCATTATGGGGTATTGTGTGTAGATTGCTGAGGAAATTGTTTTATTTAATCAATTTTAGAATAGGGCTGTAACTTAACAAAATGTGGAAAAAGTCAAGGTGTCTGAATACTTTCCGAAGTAAACATCAAAATAAAGGAAACACCAACAAAGTGTCTTAAGGGTGTTGGGCCACCACGAGCCGGCAGAACAGCTTCAATGTGCCTTGGCATATACTCTACAAGTGTCTGGAACTCTATTGGAGGGATGCGACACCTCTCTTCCACGAGAAATTCCATAATTTGGTGTTTTGTTGATGGTGGTGGAAAATGCTGTCTCAGGCACCGATCCAGAATCTCCCAAAAGTGTTCAGTTGGGTTGAGATCTGTTGAGTGAGAGAAACACACACACACACTGCTTTAAACCCCCTATGCTCCTTTGAGACCCCTCTTTCAAAGTAAGTGAGATCTCTTCTAGCCATGGTAGACAAAAAATGGGCAACTGGGCATTTTTATACATAACGCTAAGCATGATGGGCTGTTAATTGTTTAATTAACTCAGGAACAAACACCTGTGTGGGTGCACCTGATTTCAATATACTTTGTATCCCTCATTTACTCAAGTGTTTCCTTTATTTTGGCAGCTTACCTGTATCTTCATTATGATATAAGGCTGTTGCTGTTGACAATCAAACCATCCATTGATCCCCATTTGATTAGGAAGCCAAACCAAGACTCAACCTTATTTCTTTCACTAACATAGATGATCAAAACTAAAGATAATATATTTGAAGTAAATACTTGGAACACAAACTCCATTACTGAATATCTATAATTGGTCGTCGGTATAATACTCTGAATACAGCACTTTGGGGTCTCAATAAGTGACCTTAGTTAGCAGCTGATATTTCCTAGGTATCGGGAAGCGCAAGCAAAAAGATTGAAGAAACGATGGTTGTTTACTCAGCCCAATTCTTATTGATTCGGAGATGGATGCCTAATGCATGTGTTGCGGCCAAGGTCTATCATGTCTATCTCCTTTTTGTTAATCACTCATGTTGGGGAGGGACGGTTGGGAAATCACCTAGTCTTAGTATGTATACAAATGTGACAATCAATAAAACAAAACTTTTCTTCAAACATACTGTACCTATATATAATAATATATGCCGTTTAGCAGACACTTTTATCCAAAGCGACAAACAGTCATGCATGTATACATTTTTTTACATATTGGTCCCAGGAATCAAACCCACTACACTGGCATTGCAAGAGTCCTTCTCTACCAACTGAGCCACAGAGGACCACTGTAGCTCACCCACTATGTTAAACACTTGTATCATCTACCAATTTTCTGCTGCTGGGTATTGACATTGTAATGGATGTGCTGCCCCTTTCTTGTCTGGCCTGACCAGAATGGAAATCAGAGTTTGTTACCGTACTTTTGTTCTGTTATACAGTATGCAGAATATGTTCTGATCAGCTCTAGTCAGGTCTGCCCTGTTTGGTGGTATTTTGATACTGCTCTGCTCTGTTCAGTTATAACCAATGTCAGGGAATTTGGTTCTGTACTGCTGTTGATATGATACGCCTTCTAAATCAATTATTGTCTCTATTTGGTTATACAATAACACTGCCTGTCAGCTCTCTATTTTGGAGACATGTATTCTCAGTCCTGATCACTGTACACTGTGAACACTGTGTGCAGTCAAACGGGGGCAGTTCCACCCACCTGAGCGGCCTGTACTGTTCTCTTCATCCAGCAGAAAGCTCTTGGTCTGGGCTGACTAATCCACACTCAACAAGCTGGAGACTCCAGAGGGATCCTGCCCACACAGTGCTGTACTGTGCTCCCTCTCTCAAAGGCCAGAGTGGGCCTAGAGAAGGAGGGGAAGGAAAAGGTAGAAGAGGGGCATGAGAGGGGCAAAAGAGAGAGAAGCATACTGTATACAAAATATTCACTTATACTATATTCATGAGATAATAGATACATTTGTGATCTTGAATCTACTGTATAAGGCCACAACTATGATTCGGTATTATACAAGATATGTTTATGTACAATTCTGATGAGAAGCTCTCTTTGAGCAGTAACTGGTTAATGTTGAGTACTCGATACAGTACAGTAACATCATTTCACAAAAGTCTGGTCCACAAGCTGGAGGCAGTCATCTGCCAGTAACTATACAATAAGGACAATATGTTTATTCATAATAACAACAGTATAACCTCAGATCTGCAAATACAGTAGATAGTGCTTAGATGATTTGGCTTATGGTTGGTGTCAAAGTCGTGAATATTCTGCTGACTCTATTTGTTAGAGCTTTCCGAGTCATTCCACAACAATGGGAGGAAGTTCACGGCATTTTCTCCTATACTTGCAATTTATTTAGCTAATTTTGGGAATGCCATCCCCTTTGGAATTTCCAGGAAAGCTCCAGGTTTATTGGTTTGTGTGTGTCTATGTGTGCATGTATGTTGTTCTAAAAGACCCTCTTTGACATGCTTGTGTGTGTGTTTTGAAAAGGTGTTCGCTGCCGGGATGTAGGAAGGAAAGGATTTTTATCTGGGCTGTGAGTGCACTTCTGTATCCGCAGCTATCCTCACTCACTCAGCAAAGAGCCGCCAAAGCAGAGTAAAGGTCAGGGGTCAGGAGGACAGGGGGAGCATAGACGTGAGCTAAGGGGAAAGGCTAAGACAGATATACAATGGGATATGTCAGCGATGCACTCAGATGTTATCCTTTCGGATTTAAAATCGGGTTACTGCTCTGACTCAATACATAACCCATTGTGCTTTATGTACTGTAAATGTGCCAAAGGTACGTGCTAACCCACTTGTAGATGTTGACCTGCGTGTCTGGTGTGTGAGGTTAGAGTCAGGTTTTGATGTGTCAGGAGATATGGTATTGAGCCAATGGTAAGGAGTTAAAATGTGCCCACTTAACCCATAAAACCCCCTTTCCACCGATGTCTACATTTCTTACTCTGAAACACTGAACCTTCGCAGGAAATCACAATTACAATATGCTGCAGAGTATAGGCCTACTGTAATTATTGTTTGTAAGTTGCTGTATATGGATCATAATACAAAGAACAGTCTAAAGGCAATCCGATCAGAACAGACTCTACTTTCATGCAAAATCTTGTCATTAATTAGCGTAGCAACTCCCAGAGTGTATCTCAATTATTTGATTCCTCGCTTCCTCTCTCTTCCCCTCCTTCTCAAAGAGCATTGGCAGAGTAGATTCAAGGTCCCTCCCCTAGGAGCTGTTCCTCCAATGAGTTTTAAGAAGGAGATTGGGAGAGAGGACGCGAGGAATCAAGGAAAGAGGAATTGGAAAAGAGCCTGGTTTGTTGAACCATATAAAACCACTAGAGGGCAATGATGAATAATAAAGGCACTGAGTTTTGTCCTAGCAACAACCAACAACATACTGCTAGAGGAGGCGTTTGGGGGCGGTTTACAGGAGGTATCAGTCATTTTGCACATGACAAAGGCAACTGTCATTGTGTATTAGAAAACGTTTTAGTGGTGACATTTGGCTTTGACAGGAATAGGATTCCTGGTGATGAAGCATGAAAAGACAGATAGAGTGAAGATAAATCATATATTTTTTACATTCTATCTCCCAGCTTCTTAATAGCTTCTACCCCCAAGCAATACGACTGCTGAACAGATAATCAAATGGCTACTCAGACTATTTTTATTGATACCCCCTTTTTTACGCCGCTGCTACTCGCTGTTTATTATGTATGCATAGTCACTTTACCCCTACCTGCATGTACATACAGTATTACCTCAATTACCTTGACTAACCTGTACCCCCGCACATTGACTCGGTACTGGTACCCCCTGTATATAGCCTCGTTATTGTTATTTTATTGTTGCTCTTTTATTTTTTAACTTTAGTTTATTTAGTAAATATTTTCTTAACTCTTTTTCATAAAACTGCATTGTTGGTTAAAGGCTTGTAAGTAAGCATTTCACGTTAAGGTCTACACCTGTTGTATTTGGCGTATGTGACAAATACAATTTTATTTGTGTGTGTGTGCAGTGAGCAAATTATATTGTGGCATTTGTTGGGGGGGGGGGGGGGGGGTCCCTTGTTTCATTCGGGGAATCCCTTTTTTCACAGGACTTCTTATTTGTGCACAAAACATTTTCATGGGCCAAATAGTGAAGACGTATTTTAACGGTAAAAATATATTACTTTTTAATGTGGCATGAACACAAGCAGTCATGATGTTTTCATCTTATTGTCAAACAAATCACTTAAAAAGTAGGCTACCTGCGCATGAGGATACCTGCACACTCCAATAATTCCAGCATCCAAAGAGTGCACTATGCACCAGCCATTTGGGACCCAGTCGATACAATGTTGCAAGTTCACTATGGAAAGCAAAAGACAGACAGAGATCAAGGCCGACAGGTAGCATGGCTGACTCGACCCACGACTTACAGAGCAGGGAGAGCTGTGACACTCTGATCCCTTAAAGCGCCAATCCCTTTAGCGGGATCGATTTGACAACATCTGGTGAAATTGCAGAGCGCCAAATTCAAACTACAGAAATATCAATATTCACGAAAATATAAGTGTAATACATCAAAATAAAGCTTAACTTCTTGTTAATCCAGCCGCTGTGTCTGATTTCAAAAAGGCTTTACGGCGAAAGCACACCATGCGATTATCTGAGGACAGCGCCCCGCATACAAACACATGCAAATCTTTTTTCAACCAGGTAGGTGCGACACAAAAGTCAGAAATAACGATATAATAAATGGCTTACCTTTGAAGATCTTCTTATTTTTGCAATCCTAAATGTCTGACACAATGAATGGGCATTTGTTCGATAAATTCCTTCTTTATATCCCCAAAATTTCCATTTATTTGACACGTTTGATTCATAAATACACCGGTTCCAACTCGCCCAACATGACTACAAAGTATCTAATAAGTTACCTGTAAACTTGGTCCAAACATTTCAAACAATGTTCCTAATCCAACCTCAGGTATCCTAAAATGTAAATAATCAATAAAATTTAAGACGGGATTATCTGTTTCCAATACCGAAGAAAAATAACAAGGAGCGCGCTCCTCTTCACGCGCAACAAAAGACTAGGGACCTTCAGATTGACACGTACAAAGAACAGCACTACTTCCTCATTTCTCAAAAGAAAAACATCGACCAATTTCTAAAGACTGTTGACATCTAGTGGAAGCCATAGGAACTGCAACCAGGTTCCTAATAAATAGGGTTTCCTATAGAAACCCTTTTGGAAAATCCTATGACCTCAATTTCCCCCCCCCTGGATGGTTTGTCCTCGGGGTTTCGCTGCCAAATCAGTAATTTTATCAGTTATTTTAACAATTTTAGAAACTTTAGAGTGTTTTCTCTCCAAATCTACCAATTATATGCATATCCTAGCTTCTGGGCCTGAGTAACAGGCAGTTTACTTTGGGCACGCTTTTCATCCGGACGTCAAAATACTGCCTCCTAGCCTTAAGACGTTTTAATGCATTAGTAGCTCAGAAATTGAGCGAGGGATTTGATTGGTTCTCTTAAATATTAATTTTTCACAAGGGTTGAGACCTCTTGATATTTGTATTTGAAAACCGTTGTAATGGAAGAGGGCTGCGCTCAGGTTCTGTGTGTGGCTGTGCATGTAGGCGTTTGAGCGAGAAAGACACAGAGAGCCAACCAGTAAAAGCCCAGCCCCCTTCAATATTGACTCATTGTGCCAACAACATCAAAGAGCCATTCCAGACTCTGAAGTCAGGAAGACTTTGAGAGTTAGGTGTTAGCCAAACTAGCAGACAGGCGGAGTAGAGAGATGAATTCAATTGAAAGGTTTAAATCATGACAGAGTGGTGGGAGTGTTCGTTTAATTTGGAATAAGCTTTTATTTTCATATTTAACACTGTAGCAGTGCAAAAAATTATAGTCATAAGCATCCCCCCCACCAATGTTGGACTTTTGTTGCATTTAGGGGAGCTAATGTCTCATTCCCTGGCCCCCATAATTTGCACATTGTGGCGTGTAAATGTGCTATAGTGCAAAGACAGTAGCATGTCCTTTTATGTAAGGCTATTTATTGCGAAACATAAACATTTAATGTGTTTTTATCCAAAACAACTCTTATTGTGAAATGAGTCAATTACAAACTAACCTCATCCGCAGGATAATTGTGCATGAGTAGAAGTGTCTGGTGAACGAGATTTATTAGGCTACAAACAATTATCAACGTGTGACGCTTTTAGATTTTCCCCCTTACATTTATGTTCGAACCCAATCATAAAAGTAACTATTATTTTACAAAAGAAAGTTCAAATCATTGCAAATGTTAAGTCGAGCAACCAGACTTAGTCTAGATGTTCCTTGCTTGAGACAACGCTTACACCTGTGCATTTGCTCGATATGCTTAAGCTTACCTGAGTAGAGAACCTGTAACCAGTTGAGTGCGAACGTGGGGGAAGGCTGACAGTGAATTAACGTGGGAGTGAGGGGCAGATACTCGCTAAGTGACTGAGCTGTTCAATGACATGCAGTCTTATTCTTTCTTTCTTTTTTACCTAAAGGGAGGAAACAAGCCCATTAGAAAAACGTTTTTTTTTTAAACGCAAACTGCTCCTCCTTCCCAAGTCTTCCCGGTTGTGGTCTGACTCAAACTTCAAGACTGCATGGCAGAGTGGCTGAGGAAAATAGCCTAGTCACTTAACTCCTCGGTCACAAAAGTCTCTTTCACGCAACTATTTTTATTCATTTGGACGTAAAGTCGTGTCAAACAAAAATGTCTGCTCTAAATTTTGAAGAGAGCGGGAGTCACGCTTGACCACCGACCCTTGAACAAGTTGATTGTCTATCTCAACGATCGATCGACGGTTGAATGTCAAATGGTCCATAATAACTTGCAAAAGACTCACTCACTTTTGGACAGACATATGGATTCGCTCGAAAACCCTGGGCTACAAGTATGTACAGTTGCAATATTTGATAATTTCTATGCCTATGTCGCATGTGTATGGTAATAAATAACTTGCCATTTATGAAGTTATCCAACAAAAATAGATGCAAATACTTAATTTCCAATACCATCTTGGCTTGGCGCCAAATGTAACGAATCAGTAAACCATGACCAAAACGTTGGAGGAGCCTGCGTTATGTCAGGTAGTATAGCCTACCTTTTGGATAATAAGGACGAATATTCTTGTAAAAAGTTAAACAACTAGGCTACTATTGTTTCAGGTGTGTTACATAGTTATAGCTGTCATTCGTTTGAAGACCATTGAATTGCAGGAGCCTGATTATTTTACCTGGTGAACCTAGCCAACTGGTTTATTAGGCAATACATTTCTTACGTTTATGCATCAGTAAATATTTGTATTTTTTGCATGGCCAGTCCAGTACGTTATTAGCCTTGGGGGTTGTATATGAAATCCACACAGTTAAAATGGGGTTTGCTTTGATGGGATTAAGAAAATATTTAGATGGTCTCTTGACCAGATCAGTGGTTAAGATGTCTGAATAATTTTACATTACAGGCCACAGTATAGAGAGCGATAGTAAATGTGTCGTTTTGTGGGCATTAACTCCACCGTGGCTCGTTGGCCAAAGCCTATGGGGAAATGAATGATAAAATAAAAATAAAAAAAGGTTTTTGGATTAACTCTGAAAATAAGGTCTGTGGTAAACACAGGTTTAGGAGATTTTATACGTTTTGTTCTATGATATAACGTCATCAGCTAACGTCACTTTTTGTGAATTTTGAAGCATTTATGTAATCAAAACAAGAACATAAAGCACATAAAGGCTATATAATTCATAAAGGTCATGTTAACTGACTGATAGGATCTCAGATCTTATTTTTGGCATTTATCCCAAAACCCCATTCTTTCCCCATTAATGTTCCAGGTAGAATCCTTTTTAGTTCCATGTAGAACCTGCTGTACAAATGGTTCTACATGAACCCAAAAGGGTTCTACCTGCAACCAAAAGGGTTTTACCTGCACCCAAAAAGGGTTCTTCAGAGGGTTCTCCAATGGGGAGTATATAATAGCCTTGGTTTTGAACTACTGAAAGAGCAGATTGCAATTATGATAAGTACTGGATGTTGTACTATTTCCACTTGCCTATCTGTTTATGAATGTAGTGAATTCAATATTCAGAATGATCAATGACAACTAGGCTGCTCTTATAAAAAGAAATAGCAAATATATGCACTAGAAATGGCATTCAACGTTGTCTAATGTCACTGCATATTGAGTGCCTGCACCAAAATGGGTATTTTAGAGTAAATAGACTAGACATAATAACATTTGAATTGATTTGATTTGGATTTGGTTTCTAAGTAACCAACAGAATAGCTTTCTTTTTATATTCATCATTTACATGTCCTGGGGGAATGTGTTGGAATAAAAGCAGATTTGGTGTTTTGTCAGTTGCTACTAGCAACATAGCACTTCAACCCAGTAGTGCAGTTTCCTGAGGTGTAGCCTATTATGATCACAGACAGTATATAAACTATTGATCATATGAGCCCCGTGCAATAATGTCCATTGTTTTTATTTTCCAATTACTTGAAAACTAACTTCAGTGCCACCAGAATCTTTTCCCATAGTAATACACTCATTGTTTCCCCTATATTCCCCGCCACTCTTCCCCCAAAATAAAATATTTAAAATAATATATATTTTTAATTATTATAATTTTTTGAATTTCTGAGAACATAATTACATTTTCATGCATTTTGGAGTTGAAAAACCTTCTCACAGTCGTTCAACAAAACAAAATCTCCTGGGAAGACACCCCCACCCCCCACTCGAAGACCCCAGCTGCTACGACCCACATAAGATGTCATACCCCATATGTCAACACGTCATACCCTTTGTTATCCAGGTTTTAGTGTTACCTGCTGATAATGGTCTTAAAAATAAAAATAAATCTGTTTTCTCCCCTTACTGAAGTCACATGGAAAAGGAGCACGGAGGAAAGGCAGATTCAAAGGATCAGATGGAAGCACCTCTTCAGATACAACAACCAACAGCTTTGTGCGACAGGTAAGGGGAACAAACACCCTGCGTTTAGGTTACCTAAAAGGTATTCATCACCTCAGTGTCTTGGAAGGTCTGGATTTTCTGAAAAGCCAGTGATCCCAGTGGTTGGCAGTGAGAATCTGATTTAGGAAGTGCGGGTGGGGATGTGAAAGTAATCCTGAGACAGTACCCTTTGAATGCGTTAGAGAGGGGCATTAGGTCACTATAATGGTATGAATGTGATGATATCGCCAGGCGTTCTGTATGCGCTAGAATATCTGGCCATCGGACACTTATGACATCACGTCTGCACTGGATGTTTACCGCATATAATTAGAACGTTCTACTTCTATGGTTGACAGTACATAGCCAGTAAAGTTCATATTGGCGTAAGAGTGAAAACTGCCAAGTCATTGATATAAATCATTGCATGTTGCAACGAAAGCCCCTTTGGTAAACAGTGCTTGGGTACAGTATGTTAACGATCTCTGTGAACTGCCGGCACCGGTGGCCCTGTAGCTTTGCACTCAGTGCTTGAGTGTGGCTGGCTGTGGCCTGTTATAAAGCAGACCCTCTGAGGTACACAGTGTGTACGTGAAGCACTCGCGGTATCAGGTTTTTGTTGGAGCAGCGGACCTGCGGGGACCGACAGGGAGAGGACGGGTTAAGGATGGGCTCCTCGGCAGAACTGTTTCTTCCTTTTTTGGAGGAGATACAGATCGCCTCCTCTTTAGCATAGCAGGGGTGAAACCAGAGTGGGATCAGAACAATATGGCAGGTTGTGGAATTGCCGTCTGCTTTCTCTCAGGCACAGAGAAGGTGTTTGAGTTGAGGCTAAGGGAAGTTCACATTTGCTTTTACCGTGTGTTTATATGATCAGTGAAGAGTTGCTGTGTGGATTAGGGTGGTGGTGATGGTCTTCTCAGCAGTGATATGTCATGGCTCCCCTACTTCCCCTCAACCCCCCCCCCCCCCTTCCTGGGTATGCCAACGGGCTCATTAGGCCGACCACCTCTGACTGACTGTCGTCATCCTCTACAACGCTCTCAGTCTTCGTGACCAAACTCAATTAGACTGAGCGCGACTACAGTAACTTACATCTGAGACACGACACTGCGGGAGATGCCGAGACATGAGCGGGAAGTTAGGACAGGGAAAGGAGCGTCAAGTAGAGGGAGAGAGAGAAAGGGAAAGAAAAAGGGAGCGAAGGGGAACGTATGAGGGTCAGACAAGCAACTACAGTACGTCTGAGACACAACCCTGCTGAGAGAGATACCTAGACATGATGTAGGATGTGAGAGAGAAAGTAGAGAGAGAAAGAAAAAGCAAGAGGGGAAAGGTTGTTCCCGGGGTCAGAATGGCAAAGCTAAGAGCAGACATAGTATCCCCTTTTAGATGTTTGCTGGAAGAGGACCGCAGGAATAGCAGACCTTTCAGGAACTTAAGTAACTACACTGTTTTTCAATTGTTTTATCATAACAGCGGTTAAGCTGACCTTCTTTCCCTTCCCCCTCTCCCTCTCCATCTTGTTGGACATGATTATTTTCACTTCTCACACAAGTATGAGGCTGCGGTGTCTAAAACTTTAAACCAACACATAGTGGGAACTGGGTTTCAAAACATGTTTCGCTGCCTATTCGTCAAGCTGTCAAGCTCTTTTTAAATTTCTCCGGCATGTTTTTCTTGTCTCATCGTAATCTTCCCTCTTTGTTATCAGAGCTCTCACCATGCTCAGACTCAAATGTACACATCATCAAAAGAGATATCTTTTAAAAACTATAATAATAGTTCAGGTACATTTTGTGATGATTTTATGTTACTTTCCTTGAAATGATCTACAAAACTTTTTCATCAAGCTTCTAATTGTGAGTCTCGCCTATTCCTTCCAAATGCTCATATCGCACGTTGTTTGAGTGCCTTCCACTCTTCTCCCATCTCCCCAACACCACACCTGTTGGCATGGTGACTCAATCCCAGTATTCATGTGGGCGAGTGTTCAGAGTGTTCAGAGGCTCATCGGGGTCACTGTACGCTCCATCCATTACACCTCTCATCTCTCAGTGCTGCAGTCAAACTGCTATGTCAAGAACACTCTTACTTTGCTCCTTCTTACACAGAGAGAGGGCAGACAGAGACAGGGGACGAGGGAAGAGAAATAGAGGCAGAGAAATAAAGAGAGAGAGAGAAAGAGGAAAAGAAAGAAAGACATAGAGAAGTGCCCCGTGACTCTTACTGCCCATGGGGGTTTTATGGTAGGATGGAGGAGGTTAAGAGCAGTGGTGGTCCGGACCACTCAGTCAGCAACCAGTGGGAGTAGTGGTGGTGCGGTCACCCTCTGCTTTAAGTCCAACTCTGCAAGAAGATGGAGTAGTCTCTAAAGGACTACAACTGCGTCATGGACTCCATAAATAATGTTGAACCGAGCTGAATGTCATTGAGGGGATGGTAACTGATACTGTATAATTGCAGGGATAAAAGCTTGAAGGGCACTGCAGTCTAATTTGTTTAAGATTTTAGGCCCTCTGTCCAAAATGGAATCGTTCTCAGTGTGCATCCCAAATGGCACCCTATTCCCTATGTAGTGCACTACTCTTTACCAGAGCCCATCAAAAGTAGTGCACTATATAAGAATTTGGGTGCCATTTGGGATGTATACTCAGTGCTGCCAAACCCTTTGTAGGATTTATCAGATTACCATACATCTCCTGAGGCCTTATCTAAGTGCTCTGGACATTTATTAATAGTATAACAGGAAAATAGAATGAAATGCATCCCAAACAGCCATAAATGTACACGTTTTTAATGCCCAACATCCACTGCTGGAGTTTTAGTTATGTGATTTCTGCGGTAGGTCTTTGCATTGACCGATGAGGCATTTTACACCAGCCTGGCTATACAGCATCTGCCATTTCTCAAACTCTGGTTTACATAAGAATTATGTAATATCTCCTGCTGCTGCTTCCCACTCTCTGCTGTGTTTATGTGAAAGGTCTCACTTGGCTTCCCACTCTCTCTCCCTCTCACTCTCTCGCCCACCTCCTCTCTCTCTCTCCCTCTCACTCTCTCTCCCTGTTTCTCACTCACTCACTTTCTCTCTCTCTCACACACTCACTTTCTCTCACTCACATTCTCTCACTCACACACTCACGTTCTCTCACTCACACACTCACATTCTCTCACTCACACACTCACAATCTCTCACTCACACACTCACTTTCTCTCACTCCCACACTCACTTTCTCTCACTCACTCACACACTCACTTTCTCTCACTCACACACTCACCTTCTCTCTCTCACATTCTCTCACTCACACACTCACTTTCTCTCACTCACACACTCACTTTCTCTCACTCACTCACACACTCACTTTCTCTCATTCAAACACTCACATTCTCTCACTCACACACTCACATTCTCTCACTCACACACTCACTTTCTCTCACTCACATTCTCTCACTCACACACTCACGTTCTCTCACTCACACACTCACTTTCTCTCATTCAAACACTCACATTCTCTCACTCACACACTCACATTCTATCACTCACACACTCACTTTCTCTCACTCACACACTCACATTCTCTCACTCACACACTCACATTCTCTCACTCACATTCTCTCACTCACACACTCACATTCTCTCACTCAAACACTCACTTTCTCTCACTCACACACTCACCTTCTCTCTCTCACATTCTCTCATTCACTCACACACTCACTTTCGCTCACTCACACACTCACTTTCTTTCACTCACTCACACACTCACTTTCTCTCACTCACTCACACACTCACATTCTCTCACTCACACACTCACATTCTCTCACTCACACACTCACATTCTCTCACTCACACACTCACTTTCTCTCACTCACTCACACACTCACATTCTCTCACTCACACACTCACATTCTCTCACTCACACACTCACTTTCTCACTTTCTCACTTTTTCTCACTCACACACTCACTTTCTCTCTCACAATCTCTCACTCACTCACACACTCACTTTCTCTCTCATATTCTCTCACTCACACACTCACTTTCTGTCTCTCACTCACACACTCACTTTCACTCTCTCACTCACACACTCACATTCTCACACTCACACACTTACATTCTCTCACTCACATTCTCTCACTCACATTCACTCACTCACACACTCACATTCTCTCACTCACACACTCACATTCTCTCACTCACACACTCACTTTCTCTCACTCACACACTCACTTTCTCTCACTCACACACTCACTTTCTCTCTCTCACAGTCTCTCACTCACACACTCACTTTCTCTCATTCACACACTCACTTTCTCTCTCTCATTCACACACTCACTTTCTCTCTCTCACTCACACACTCACATTCTCTCACTCACACACTCACATTCCCTCACTCACTCACACACTCACTTTCCCTCACTCACACACTCACTTTCTCTCATTCACACACTCACTTTCACTCTCTCACTCACTCACACACTCTCTCTCTCTCTCTCTCATAATGCCATTTGGGACACTGACACTCTCTCCATAGGGATAGGGGTGGAGGTAGTGGTGGTGGGGTGTTTGAAAGAAAGGGTGTGGTTGGGTCTGCAGGGGCAGGAAACCCCTTTTTCATTCTCTTGATTAGAGACTTTTTTTTATTTTCATCCGCAAATGATGTTTTCTCCCGTTAATGGAGGGAAGGGGTTACGTAAGCAAGTTATTGGCTGTGCCACCTATCAAATCTGGCAACCCCAGGGGGGTTTATGTAACTGATATCAAGGACACAGACAGGATATGGAGTAACCTAATTGCCTCTGTTCAGGCCACTGACAACCTTATAGACCGGAGTCCTGCAGACATTTTTAAGGACACCCCAATATGTGGAAAGGATGTGCCTCTGTTCAATGTTTCCAACAGTACATGTTTTCTGTCATCTATGAGCCATAGGCTGGCAACTGAATCAAGCATTATGCTTGTTGTTGGCTACATATGCAATGCTCATAATTTGTAAGAATAATAGAATAACCATTCATGTTAAATGGACTTGAATACTAGATGAATGGTTTGGACCTATGGGGTGGCTACTGTAAGGCAGTTAGTTTATGGTGGCGCATCACTTGTCTCCTCTGTTTGAGCTAGTGGCACAGAATAGCAAGACTGCCATCTGGTGGTAAGAAATGAAGAGGCATTTACCCATCATGAATATGAGCTACTGCATTGTCAGTCAATGTTGGCATGCATGTCCTTGGAGTTGAAGATATGTGAATAGGTACTAACCTATAGGACTCAAAATGAAAAGAGAAAAGGTTTTGCTTCTGTTGTGGTATTGTAATAGATTGTTTTTATGTTAATAGAATGCTCATTCAAGCCCACGAACTGCATAGAATCACATTATGTCCCAAACAGTTGTTCATCCTTTTAGGGTAATATATCCAGGAGTGACCTTGTCTTGTTTACCTGAGGGGAAAATGTAAGATGGATGCCTGTATAATCTCCTCCATTCCCCTGTCCTGTCAGTAGGGTAGGCATTAGAGAGCAGTGCCCTCTGTTACTGAGCAGGGCAGTCTTTGTCTTCAGGCACCCACTCTCTTAGGATGGCTCCCAAATGGCACCCTATTCCCTATATAGTGCACTATTTTGGACCAGAGCCCTATTGGTCCCGTCTCAAAAGTAGTGCACTGTGTAGAGAATAGGGTGCCATTTGGGATGCACGCTCAGTGATTAAATGAGAACGTCTGCAGGACAGACAGTGGGGCTGAGACCTGCCAAGTCGCTTTGTACTTTCCTCAGGAGAATAGACAATGATATCATTGTATCTGAATTCTCTGTGTTGTTTTTGTTTTTTGTCACTGAATCGTTACGTTACATTTCTGATAAATAGTGGTGTGTTGGTATTATCATTAAACCTTGGAAGTTTTGATACATTACAGGAGACCTAAAGTAGTGTAGTATAGTCTAGTCTAGAGGTCGGCAGATTAATCGGCATGGCCGATTTAATTATGTCCGATTTCAAGTTTTCATAACAATCGGTAATCTGCCTTTTTGGACGCCGATTATGGACGATTACATTGCAATCCACGAGGAAACAGGCTGACCACCTGTTACGCCAGTGCAGCATCAAAAGGACCTTGTGGCTGCAAGGAGCCAAGGTAAGTTGCTTGCTAGCATTATACTTAAACTTATATAAAAAACAATCAATCTTCACATAATCACTAGTTAACTACACGTGGTTTATGATATTACTTGGTTAACTAGCTTGTCCTGCGTTGCATATAATCAAAGCGGTTTCTGTTAATTTACCATCGAATCACAGCCTACTTCAACTTCGCCAAACGGGTGATGATTTAACAAAAGCACATTCGCGGAAAAAGCACAATCGTTGCACAAATGTACCTAACCATGAACATCAATGCCTTTCTTAAAATCAATACACCGAAGTATATATTTTTTTACCTGCATATTTAGTTAAAATAAATGCATGTTTGCAGGCAATATTAACTAGGGAAATTGTGTCGCTTCTCTTGCGTTCAGTGCAGGCAGAGTCAGGGTATATGCAGCAGTTTGGGCCGCCTGGCTCGTTGCGAACTGTGTGAAGACCATTTCTTCCTAACAAAGACCATAATTAATTTGCCAGAATTTTACATAATTATGACATAACATTGAAGGTTGTGCAATGTAACAACAATATTTAGACTTAGTTTTGCCACTCGTTCGATAAAATACGGAACGGTTCCGTATTTCCCTGAAAGAATAAACGTTTTGTTTTCAAAAGGATAGTTTCCGGGTTTGACCATATTAATGACCAAAGGTGTGTATTTCTGTGTGCTTATTATATTATAATTAAGTCTATGATTTGATATTTGATAGAGCAGTCTGACTGAGCGGTGGTAGGCAGCAGCAGGCTCGTAGGCATTCATTCAAACAGCACTTTACTGCGTTTGCCAGCAGCTCTTAGCAATGCTTGAAGCACAGCGCTGTTTACTAAAGTACCTATAAAAACATCCAATAGTCAAAGGTATATGAAATACAAATGGTGTAGAGAGAAATAGTCGACGCATCATAATTCCTATAATAACTACAACCTAAAACTTCTTAACTGGGAATATTGAAGACTCATGTTAAAAGGAACCACCAGCTTTCATATGTTCTCATGTTCTGAGCAAGGAACTTAAACTTTAGCTTTTTTACATGGCACATATTGAACTTTTACTTTCTTCTCCAACACTGTGGTTTTGCATTATTTAAACCAAATTGAACATGTTTCATTATTTATTTGAGACGAAATTGATTTTATTTATGTATTATATTAAGTTAAAATAAAAAAGTGTTCGTTGTTCATTCAATATTGTTGTAATTGTCATTATTACAAATATATACAGTGGGGAGAACAAGTATTTGATACACTGACGATTTTGCAGGTTTTCCTACTTACAAAGCATGTAGAGGTCTGTAATTTTTATCATAGGTACACTTAAACTGTGAGAGACGGAATCTAAAACAAAAATCCTGAATATCACATTGTATGATTTTTAAGTAATTAATTAGCATTTTATTGCATGACATAAGTATTTGATCACCTACCAACCAGTAAGAATTCCGGCTCTCACAGACCTGTTAGTTTTTCTTTAAGACGCCTTCCTGTTCTCCACTCATTACCTGTATTAACTGCACCTGTTTGAACTTGTTACCTGTATAAAAGACACCTGTCCACACACTCAATCAAACAGACTCCAACCTCTCCACAATGGCCAAGACCAGAGAGCTGTGTAAGGACATCAGGGATAAAATTGTAGACCTGCACAAGGCTGGGATGTGCTACAGGACAATAGGCAAGCAGCTTGGTGAGAAGGCAACAACTGTTGGCGCAATTATTAGAAAATGGAAGAAGTTCAAGATGACGGTCAATCACCCTCGGTCTGGGGCTCCATGCAAGATCTCACCTCGTGGGGCATCAATGATCATGAGGAAGGTGAGGGATCAGCCCAGAACTACATGGCAGGACCTGGTCAATGACCTGAAGAGAGCTGGGACCACAGTCTCAAAGAAAACCATTAGTAACACACTACGCCGTCATGGATTAAAATCCTGCAGCGCACATAAGGTCCCCCTGCTCAAGCCAGCGCATGTCCAGGCCCGTCTGAAGTTTGCCAATGACCATCTGGATGATCCAGAGGAGGAATGGGAGAAGGTCATGTGGTCTGATGAGACAAAAATAGAGCTTTTTGGTCTAAACTCCACTCGCCGTGTTTGGAGGAAGAAGAAGGATGAGTACAACCCCAAGAACACCATCCCAACCGTGAAGCACGGAGGTGGAAACATCATTCTTTGGGGATGCTTTTCTGCAAAGGGGACAGGACGACTGCACCGTATTGAGGGGAGGATGGATGGGGCCATGTATCGTGAGATCTTGGCCAACAACCTCCTTCCCTCAGTAAGAGCATTGAAGATGGGTCGTGGCTGGGTCTTCCAGCATGACAACGACCTGAAACACACAACCATGGTAACTAAGGAGTGGCTCCGTAAGAAGCATCTCAAGGTCCTGGAGTGGCCTAGCCAGTCTCCAGACCTGAACCCAATAGAACATTTTTGGAGGGAGCTGAAAGTCCGTATTGCCCAGCGACAGCCCCGAAACGTGAAGGATCTGGAGGAGGTCTGTATGGAGGAGTGGGCCAAAATCCCTGCTGCAGTGCGTGCAAACCTGGTCAAGAACTACAGGAAATGTATGATCTCTGTAATTGCAAACAAAAGTTTCTGTACTAAATATTAAGTTCTGCTTTTCTGATGTATCAAATACTTATGTCATGCAATAAAATGCTAATTAATTACTTAAAAATCATACAATGTGATTTTCAGGATTTTTGTTTTAGATTCCGTCTCTCACAGTTGAAGTGTACCTATGATAAAAATTACAGACCTCTACATGCTTTGTAAGTAGGAAAACCTGCAAAATCGGCAGTGTATCAAATACTTGTTCTCCCCACTGTATATAAAAATCGGCCGATTAATCGGTATCAGCTTTTTTTGGTCCTCCAATAATCGGTATTGGTGTTAAAAAATCATAATCAGTCGACCTCTAGTCTAGTCTAGTATACACTCTTAAAAATGTTGGTTTAAAAACAACCAAGTGCTGGGTAAATAGTGGACAAAACACACGTTGGGATTTATTATATTATTTTTCTTTAATAATTTATAATATTATTATTATTATTATTATATTATTTTTCTCCCAGCATCAATAACCCAACTTAAAGAACTCAATGAGTTGTTTGTGACCCAACTGACAAATTGGGATGTTTTTAACAGAATTTTTTGGAGTTGTATATACTGAACAAAAATATAAACACAACATGTAAAGTGTTAGTCCCATGTTTCATGAGCTGAAATAAAAGATCCCAGAAATGGTTCCATTCGTGCAAAAACTTTTTTCTCTCAAATTTTGTGTACAAATTTGTTCACATCCCTGTTAGTGAGCATTTCTCTTTTGCCAAGATAATCCATCCATCTGACAGGTGTGTCATATCAAGAAGCTGATTAAAGAGCATAATCAATTCACAGGTGCACCTTGTGCTAGGGATAGTAAAAGGCCACTCAAAAATGTTGTCACACAACACAATGCCACAGCTATCTCAAGTTTTGAGACTGACTGCATTCATGCTGACTGCACGAATGTCCACCAGAGCCGTTGCCAGAGAAGTGAATGTTTATTTCACTACCGTAAGCCGCTTCCAATGTTGTTTTAGAGAATTTGGCAGTACGTCCAACCGCCCTCACAACCACTGACCACGTGTAACCACACCAGCCCAGAACCTCCACATCTGGCTTCTTCACCTGCGGAATCGTCTGAGACCAGCCACCCGGACAGCTGATGAAACCGAGTAGTATTTTTGTCTGTAATAAAGCCTGTTTGTGGGGAAAAAGACCAGTGGGTTGCCCTGGCTCACAAGTGGGTGGGCCTATGTTTAGATTAGGGCTTAATTTATTTATTTCAATTGACTGATTTCCTTATATGAACTGTAACTCAGTAAAATCGTTGAATGTTGCGTTTATATTTTTGTTCAGTATAGTAAAGTATAGTATAGTACCTATTAGGTCCATATCCCTGAAAGATCTCTGTACCCTCACAGCACTACTCATTTACATGTGTTCTCATTCAGATAGTACAGATTTGGTTGTAGAGCTGCGTATCATGAGCGGCGTATCACGGCCCAAAGCTATTTGTCATGGTAGCTGCGTAAGGAACGAGTGAGTGATGATCACTTCTCTGATACAATGGGAAGGTAGTCCCCCCTCCCATTGCCTCTGTGAAAGGTCTCTGCCTGTAATGATGCTCCTCCATCAAAACAGTGACGCCTGTCACACCTACCCCAGAATGAGGCATTGATGTGACACTCCAATTTATCAAAGCAGAGAGGAAAGAATGTGCCATATTTTTTTTTCTTTCTAACTAGTGGGCTCTAAAAAAGTTCCCGCTTGCCCAGATAGGAGATTAATATATATTGATTCATTACAGTACATATGAAAGCATCACTGGAGGCTATCTGTAAATACTGTAATATAAGAGACTGTTCCCTTCCCAAATGATGGGCCTATAGACTCCTGGTCAAAAATAGTCCACTATATAGGGTAACAGTTGGGACGCACACTCTGCTTTGGTCAAACTGGCCTTGCCTGGCCTCGAGAGTACGGGGTTTGCCCTCTTGTCCGAGCTCAGCTCTAGCCTACTATCTGACAGTAGATTTCACGTTACGATTGTCCTTGTGACAAATAGCTCTCTGGAACCTGTGGCGCGTACTAGATGAAGCAGAGAGAGGAGAGCAGCATGAACAAGGAGAGGGGAGCGACACAGAGAGATTAGGGCTGCGTCTCTACTGGCACCCCTTTTCCGTATATAGGGCTTCTGTCAAAAGTAGTGCACTTCCATAGGGAATAGGGTGCCGTTCGGGACGCAACATATATCAGCAGCAGCAGCGGAGGACAGCAGAGAGAGACAGCGTCAGCGGCTGCCCTTGCCCCGTGGAGCGGTAGTGAGGACACTGCCGTATGTTTTAGTCACAGCACAGCAGATGCCAGAGTATCAATGTCATCTCTGCATACAATTAATACATTAAAGGGATACGTCGGGATTTTGTCAACGAGGCCCTTTATCTACTTCTCCAGAGTCAGATGAACTTGCAGACACCATTTTTATGTCTCCGTGTCCAGTATGAAGGAAGTTCAAGGTACTTTCGCGAGCCAAGGCTAACTAGCATTAAAGGCAATGACTGGAACTCTATTGGTATCATGCTAGCATGCTAGCAGATACCCATAGACTTCCAGTCACTGTGCAAACGCTAGTTAGCAACTTCCTTTAAACTGCACACAGAAAATGGTATCCACGAGTAGATAAAGGGCTTCAATGCCAAAATCCTGAAGTATCCCTTTTAAGCCTGTATTAGCGGGATCAAACGGAGAGCCACATTGTGCTATAAGGATGACAGCCATTGAAATGACTCAAACTTTCCCCGGCAGAGGGAAAAAACATGGAGGTTGCTGTAGAGTGTTGG